>NW_006443138.1:5845554-5856548 GCF_000325575.1 Pteropus alecto
CTTCCCTCCCTCCCTTCCTCCCTCCCTCTCTCTCTCTCTCTTTCTCTCTCTCTCTTTCTTTTTTCTTTTCTTTATTTTCTCTCTCTCTCTCTCTCTTTTTTTTTTTTTTACCAGTTTCTGTCTTTCCTAATTGTTTCCGCTTGAGCTGCTGTGCTCTCCACTGGTGGTTGAGCCGTCCTGACCAAGGCCTGAAAAGTTATCGGTAGTCTCACACACATCATTTGATAGCATCTAAAAGTGATGTTTTGGCCTTCCACTTAGCATCTGATGCACTGGGGATTAGCCTCTGAATCACAGCTTCTCCCTTCTCCTGCCACATTGACTCAGCCATACAAAAGGCTTTCCCTGCCCAGCACACAAGTTCCTTCTGCGACTGGCCTTCTGCTATGAAAACCAGATTACTCACTGGACTTTATCTTCAGTGAGCTCTTGCTTCATTTCTGCAGGAGACTGGAATATGACTGAATACCTTTTTATTATTGTTCAAGATTTCCACTGTGGATACTGGAAAGCACACAAGCTTTAGTGTCAGGTACAAATTCCAGCCTTGTCACTTACTAGCCATGTAACCTAGGGCAAATTACTTAACCATGTTTGGGCCTACCCTTCTCATCTATGAAAAGAGCACAATATGGCCTCCCTCCCATGAATGAGATCATCCATAAGAGCTCTGATTACTCTTCCCTTCTTTCTCTGAGGAGCTGAGTATTGGTTAGGATGTTTTCAGTTGCAGAGAATGGTTACTCAACTCAAAGTTATTTAAACAGTGAGGACATTTATTGCCTCGTATAAAATGAAATCTGGGGGTAGGTTTTTGATCCTACTGTTTAATTATGTCATCAACAAGCCAGGTTCCTCGTATCTTTTCATACAGCCATCTACAAAATGACTTCATCCTGAAGTGAATCTTCTTTGACAGCATGGTGGCTTCAAGTAACAATCAGTGCCACATGTTTTCTATGGGGCGGGGTAGGGGGAGAGAGAGGGGGAGAGCACTTCTCCCTGATCTTTGGAACTCCAGTCCTTCTCCTTCTTTTGCATGAACCACCATTGATCAGTGAGCTACCACGATAGACAAAGGCCAATGGGGCCCTTCCTAACTCTAGTGCAGGTACCTGGTGAGGAAGGGGTGGTATAAATGTTGGAGAATCAGACTCTACCCTGGGCTTTGGTTCGTATCCTTACTCTGGCAATTACCACTGTGGTCACCATTCTGAACTTCAATTCCTCCATCTAAAAATGAGGGATAAAAATGGTACCCATCTCACTGGCTAGTTTTAAGGATTCGGTGAAATAAAATTTGTGAATCTCTTAGCACAGAGCCTGGCGATTGTATTATTGTTATTAACACCTACAGATTCTAGATATTATTGTTATTATATATGCCTAGAAACGTGGTGCTACTTCCTGCAATATTCAATTGTTACCTGATTCCTGCATGGACCTCTCTGTGTCGGAATGGCTGAATCACGTCTGAATGCTTAATACCCTCTCTACATTGTACAACTGACTGCTCGGTTACTTGTGAGGGGTTGGTTAGCTAGTCTCTTCTCTCTGCCATCAGTTTCTCATCCAATCTAGAGTTTTATCTCCTCCCCAATGACATAGAGTATTGAGATTGCAGCTTGCTTTGTGCGAGAACAAACTCACGTTTTGATTATTTTCTTGGTAAACAAAAATGATGAATGACAAGCCTGGACAGCTGGCTGGGCAACAAGGAACATTGAATAAAAAAAGTCTTCTAGGATTTTGATTGCTAAGATGCCTGTTATTCAGAATTGAATATTTCTATTTGACACCTGCCTTTAAGCTAGACCTGCTTTATTAATATCCCAGCCAATATCATTATTGCCTTTCTTAACTTCTCATTTCTTCCTAGAGATAGCGTTATTAAATATTACATATCTTCAGATGTTTTTAAATTCCAATAGGTTTTATTCCTTCTTAGAGTTCTTCCTTTTTCTGCTATGTCATTGTTTCCCAGAAATATTTTAAGAATTCTATTTGATTTTTACCATTTGCTTTTCTGATAGCATGAACAATTCCACCCCCACCCTAATCTATCCAGTTATATTCTGAAAGGTGTAATGGACTCTGTCGGTGTATAAAGTTCTCATATTTTAATTTCTGCTCCTTTCCATCTCTTTCTTGGTCCTCACCATGGAAGCCTGGAAGTGACATACAATGTGCAGCCCTTTAAAAAAGTAGATCATGCCTGTGGTGACGAATAGCTCATGACAATGGCTCTTGACTGTTCAAAAGCTTCCAAGAGAAAGCTGGTCACTAGTTTGTCGTGAAAGTCCAGGGAGAGCCAAAGGTTACAGTGGCAGTTCCAAGCTAGCATATGGATAAGACTGAAGGTTACAAACAGATGATAATGGAGTTAGAAGCAAATATTTTCATTTTCCAAAGAGCCAACACAGCATCAGACCGCTAAGGGCAGCATATCACATAACAGTGGGAGAAACTGGATCTTGGTGGCAGGCAGGCTTTGGCATCTCCCGAGGAGGGGAGCAGCAGGCCCCACTCAGAGAGCACTTGAGGGGGTGTCCCTGCCTTCTGTGGGCCATGAGCGTGGATGTGCGCTGCTGGCTGAGACCCACATCTGGGAGGGAAATGACGTTCAAAGGCTAGACTCTGCCTTTGGCCATAGATTATAGCCAGAGATGGTGTCTGACAAATGTTAAAAATGAAGCTCCTACCTCTCCCCTCCAGAAAGAAGTCTGAAGGGCGATGCACCCTACTTGTGTATATGAAGCAAAAAGAACAAACTCTAGGTGACAGATACTACTGATTTATTAGCGGACCAGAGGGAGAGGAGATTTTACTCACCTTAACATATCGGTGTTACCTTTTCCTCAATTTATACTCTTTTGTGTGCAAGTGCACCCAGGAATGGCATTGGTGGCCTGAAGTGCACCACTATCTAAGAGAATCATAGCCATGTGCTTTGATAAAGAAAAGCAAGAGTTGAGTACAGTTAAGGTAGTCGTGTGTGCTTGCGCGCATGCATGTGGACGTGTATGGGTCACACTGCTCAAAAGGAAACAGTATAGACAATGCATCCCTCTTGGGAGGAAAGCAGCCTGGCCCTTTCACTTGGCTTTCTTTTAGGCTGTGATGTCAGAATGCTTCTTTCTGCTTACAATTAGGGATCTATAAACATTCCAGTACCCTGTTCCCTGGTGTTTCTGCGCCAGGGTCTTTGCTTAAAGGATTTTGCTGCTGATCTCGCTCACTTCTGATTATGCACACAGCCCCTCTTCCGTGACTGCTGCCCTCCGGCCACTGCAGAAGTTATAAGCCCTAAGGAGAGAGTAAAAAAAGATTAAAGGATGCATCTCCGAAGTTGTGAGACTCTGGGGCTTACGGAAGCCAAACTTGATTTACATTGGAGCTTCGCTGAAATCATTTCCCACTGACAGATTCGGGATGCTGTCAGAGACTTTTATCACCCTTTTCATTTGCTATGTAGCTATTTCAGAAAGTTAATTAACCTGACTATGATATTTTCCTCCCTTGGAACTCAAGATAGACTCGGAGTTTGCCTTTTCAAAATGACCCACATCCCGGGAAGTCGGGAAGATATATCCTCATCCATTTTTATTTTAATAGGCTCACTTTTTCTTCAACTTACTTGATAATTATTAATTTACTCTCCTCTTTTAGACCTATTAATGTACATACTTTTAAATTGTCTGTTTTGTGCAAATGACTGTTAGACACTTTAAAGAACACAAAGAATTAGAAAACCTAGCCTTTGACTTGGAGGAATTTGCAGTCTTAGTGGAATTATAAAACCTGAAATGAAAAATGAAAATGCAGCATTTTAGACTCTGTTAAGTTCCAAATGACGAAGGAGCGGTAAATGCTCTGAGAATTTCAGAAGCACATATTTCTGTCATCTTGGCTTTTGGAGTTAGATAGCATTGATTCTGAATCCCGTGTTCGCCAATACTCACTGTGGGACCTGGGACAAGACCTTGCCCTTCCTAGGCTTGTTTTTCTTTCAAAAAAGGGGGGAAATAGTATAAATCTCTCAGAAGTTGAGCAGATTAAATTATTTCATACATAAAAAGCATTTAGCTCCATGTCTGCTGTATAATGAGTGCTCGATAAAAGCTGTTATAAACTTAATTTGCTCCTCTCTGCTGCGAACAGGCCTGTGAGTGAAAGCTTACAGACACAGGCTGCATGGCCAATATGACGTTTGGTTTTCAGGCTTTTCAATGCACCCTGGACCAATGGATCTGAGACAACATTCATTCTTATTCATTCCAACATTTTAAGACTTTCCTAAAATTCACCACCAGTGTCTCGTTCAGAACTGGGTCTGGTGACTAACAGCTCCCCAGGAAAACCTGATTTTTTGCCATTAACAAACTTTCTTCCAGTGGGGTCAGGAAGCAGTGCATGGGCCAATGGTTCCCTCCATTCACAGCAGGCACCACGGCAGCAGGTGGGAAGCTAGACAGCTTCGAAAAGCTGATCCCATTTGAGCTTTCCACATTGCTCTCCTAAAAGCTACTGTGGAAAAGAGCCCGAAGCCGAGACTGTTAACAGTCTTGCAGTTAGTTTCAGAAATGTATCTGCCTATGAAATTGTTTCCAGGCTGCAGGGTTTTTCCCAGCTCTTCCCAGACTGTGAGCACCAAAGTCAGGCGGGAGAAGGACACAGCTCTTGCCCAGCTCCCACCCCGATTCTGTGCTTTCTCTAGCCGGGCTCAGGACCACGTTTACCTGGAACCCATGCTAACTTTCAGGGCTGCTTTATAGCATTCACCCTATGTCCTCTCACCTGAAGGCCAAAAGGGCATTTAGTATTGTAGGACACTAGAATGTGCCACTCTAAAATATTCCTTTTGGTTTCCAAATGAACTTCTAGCCCTAGATAAAGGGGTCCAAGGACAAGATTGAAACACACGCCATACATAGGGTGTGTGTGTATTTACCAAATTATATTAATTTTTTGTGAATAGTACAATTATATTACATTGTCTTCGGGTGTGGTGGTTAAAGTATGGCATTGGTAAACGCCAAAAGTCATACCACAACTTTTGTAACCTTGCATCGGCTTTTTCTTTTTCTTTTTCTTTTTTTTCAGATATAGTTTGCTTGCAGCCTCAAAAATTGAGAGAGACCTAGGACCTCTTTTAAGTTTGAGAGACCCAGATATGCACCAAAAGTTACAGTGAGCTTTAATTATGCTGACTATAAACCCAAAATACAATGTACCCAGTATGACAAGTACGAGGATATTTATGGCATCAGGAGGGCAAATTAATGGAAACTGAGACTGTTTTGGAAAATCTGGAAGGAATGTTGTCATAAGTATAGATGTTTGGAAATTTCTTCTGGAAAGTGCAGCTCACTCTATGACACCCGGGGAGAGTTCTAATCATTCTTTTCCTCAGCATCGACTGAGCACTTTAACCTCTTAAAAACCATGTGATTTTTTACATATATCCATTCTTCATGTTACATGAGACACGAGGGATATAAAAGCAACTGCACATTGTTTGGTTCCATTAAATGTTAATTACTGTTGGTACCGGGCTACACCCAATGATGTAACAATGGTATGGAGTGTTAACCTTTGTGCATAGCCAAAAATCCCAGACCTAAAAGTGACTAGAAATCTGTGAAGTGTTATCTTCTTATGTAAATATAACCAAAACACTAATGGGGTGGGCCGTTTAAAAACAGGTCCCTGAGATGAAGACTGGCGTGCTTGCCCCTGAAGTGCGAGGAGCTGAGCATTTGGCTCCGGGAGGTGTTTCAGAAATATTTGAATTGGCCTGAATTCCCAAGTCCAAGGCAGGACTGTGAGCCCTCGATGCGGACTGTTTGTTGTGGTTGCAGTTGCCAACGCGGCTTCTCAAACTTTAAAAGACACGTCAGTCGATGATGATACTATTCTCATCTGTGTGTGCTGAAGAAAAAGGACACCCGCAGCAGTGAACGGGCTGATGGCGAGTGTGTGTGTGTGTGTGTGTGTGTGAGTGTGTGTGTGTGTGTGCGTGTGTGTGTGTGTGTGTGCCTGGAGTGAGGGGAAAATAAAAGAAGGGGATGACACTACCACTCTGACAGCGAGCTCTTCGGTACTTTCCAGAGAAGAGCTAAAATGCCCACTAAGAAAACAATAGATCAACCTCAGCTGTTAGCTTGACATAGCTGCCTTTTACCAAAGGAGGAACTTCACTTTGTGCAGAAAAAAAACAAAAATTGTAAAAGTTGCTGACTCCGATTGCTGCCCAAGTCAGTCCCTAAGTATGACCTATTGTGAACAGACCCCTGTGGGTCTTCTGAAGTGGTCAGTGAGCTGAAACCAAAGTTTCAGGAAGATCAGAGACCTAAAGTACAGCCCTATTAAGTGAACTATAAGATTACATGTTCTGGGAAAAGATATATTGAGCCTGTGAATAAGAAATAATAGTTATATAACCAGAGAACTGAAAGAATAAAAGATAATTGGTCAGTTTTATCCCATTATAGACTTAATGCCTTCTAGCCAAAGTAATTTGCTTTCTTTCTTATTTGGTTTATCCTGCCCTCTGCAGGGTTATTCACCAAAGCGTGAACTTTGATATGGACTAGGGTCTCATGAAAATTAGACAGAAAACTGGTCTCTGGAAGACTTCTCAAGAGATGCAGAGAGCTATAGTTTTGAGATGATGCCAGTGTCAGACCTCTTCCTCCCATGCTTTAACCTTCAAACTTCTAGAGCAACATTTTCTTAACAGTGATCACAAGTGATAATAATAATCGTAATGATAACGGAAGAAGAAACAAACAAATACTAATGACTTGGGGCTAAAGAAGGCTTAGAAAAATTTAACTTGCAGAACAACTTCAGCTTTGCCTCCTTTTGAGATGCTATCTTAAAGCAGAACTTTTTCTTTCTTTTCTTTCTTTCTTTCTTTCTTTTTTTTTTTTTTGCATCATGTACTGTTACTAATTATGTAACTTGAGAATTAAACACTAGGATATGTATCCAGTCTCTATTACCATCCTACAGAGAAACAGAACATTGAATTCTAGTACTGAATGTATCGTTTAGAGGCTACATCGGCTTTTCAAAGGAAAGCATAATTTCTAGGCCTGAAGAAGCAGCAACTAAAATCACAGTTTTCATGGAACTGCTTGATCACTGCCTGGGTTAAAATGAGTCATTTGTCTGGTTTTGTTATTGGTGCTTTTTTCTTTTGCCATGATGGTGGCTTACTGACTCGTGTGTGTGTGTGTGTGTGTGTGTGTGTGTGGTGTGTGCATGCGCGTGTGTGTGTATTAATTCAGTCATTTGCACTCTTGTGTTTGTGGCATGTTTGTCTAGTTGCGGCTTCATTCAGGGCCATCCTCTACTGCTGTACAGATAGTGCACTGCACGACCCCACTGGATAGGACAATGATGCTGTGCATAAAAATCAGGATCATTGCTATGAAAAAAAAAGGGGGGGGGTATGGAAAATAACCTCACAGAGTGATCTGATCATAAATTCCTAACTAGGCAGGTCATGTTGGATAGTAACTCCCCCAAAATACAACATTTTTAGTCAAAGTTTTCTCTTTGCCTTAAGCAAGCCTGTCCATTGTTTCAGTGCATCTAGGTTAACACATCTTCAAAATGCCTCTTTTCAGACCACTCAAGAGATCACATAGTCTTAACTACCCTATAATCTAATCTCCGTCTTGTTTTTCTCCCACTTTCATGTAATCTTCCTTTCTTCTCTCCTTAACTTCAAATGCATGAAATAAACTGCAACACTGTCATTCTCTGGAGCAGTTGAGATCTTGTTTCTCTCCGGTTATCATCAGTTAGGCTCAAACAAAATCTTATAAAAATTTTCTGCATATTCGGATATTTCTTACTTTAACATTGGCAAGTCTAATATGGCCCCTTAGCATAGTGATGATGCTTACAATGACTTACATAATGCTTATGATGACTTTTGATGGGGTTACATCCTGACAAACACTCATAAATTGCAAATATTATAAATCGAATATGCGTTTAATACACCTAACCTACTGAGCATCATAGCGTACCTTAAACATGCTCAGGACATTAGCTTACAGTTGGGCAATTATCTTGAGTTTCATCTCAAGAATAATTAATTGCCTTCTTCTCTTTACCAGAAGGAGAAGAAACAGATGGGTGTTTTGTAGACATGATGAGATGTGTCTCATCTCATCACAAAACACAATATCCAAAAAACACTGGTAACACGAGACACTATAGAGCATCAGTTGTTTACCCCTGTGATTGTGTGGCAGCTCACTGCTGCTGCCCAGCATCACGAGAGAGTATCATACAGCACATCGCTAGTCTGAGAAAAGATCAAAATTCAAAACTCCAAGTTTAATTTCTACTGAATGTGTATTGCCTTTGTGCCAGTGTATAGGCAAAAAATCCTAAATAGAAGCTTCTTAAATTGAGAGGTCTGTATAAGAAAAAAGAGCTACCCTTCTTCCTCCTGTGACCATAGTAAGTAGATTAAGTAAGGACAAAGTTCATAGATAAAGTCAAAGGGATTTGATAGAGAGAGGGAGGAAGCTTTTTATCTTTGATGGAGGGTGTAATCTTACCAAAGAATCTAAGGTTGTTGTTGGCCTTAAGTAAGCCAGGTAGCTTCCCTACTCTGGGTACTGGCTCCGGAATATCCAAAGACCCAAAGCTATGGAATCAGGCCCCAGTCTGCCTTTGAGCAGTACAGAGCACTGGGGCCTGAGCAGTGAAGCTCATCCTCCCTCTCCTGTGTCATCTTAGCTCTACCTTCCTCTCTAGCTGTGAACCCCTCGGTATCGGGAATGCAACCCCCACTCCTCTGAGAGTGAGAGTGTGGCCAGGGGACCCAAAGACATTTATCTCCTACATTACTTTTCATTTTCTTCAATTATGTTTTTCCCAATTTTTTTTAAATGACTTTACATATTCTACCAGAACTTTTAGGTGGTGGCACGGATTCTTTATTTTTATTTTTATGATTTATTATTATTTATGCCTACAGCACCTGGTCTTCCTAGGTGATCTCTCATCCAAGTACTAACCAGGCCCGACCCTGCTTAGCTCTTGAGATCAGACATTGGGCTTGTTCAGGGCGGCCCAGGACCTTCTGTGTGTAAAAGCAGATGTGCTAACCGCTACACTATGGAACCATGTCCGGTGGCAGGGATTCTAATTTGATTCTATTTTAATTGTTCTGGGGATTGCTCAGGACTCAATATTTTCAAAAAGCTCTTAGTTGATCCTAACATTTGTCTAAGGTTGAGAAAGGCTGTGATGGAGTCAGAGAGTGAGCTGGAGTTGAAATTCAGATGGCCTGCCCACAGCTCTTTACTTTCTACATGCCCATTCGGTTCTGGTTGCCAGTAACCTACCCTCACCCCACACCCCACCCCCTACCACCGCCTTCCACCCCTTTATTCATCCCAAATATTCCCAAAATTCCACACTGGGAATCTTTCACCAGGGCCACTCTTGAAGCTAGACACCTCTTTTGGCAACCAGAAAAATACGTATGGCAGAAGGCAGCTTGTTTGGCTGTGTGACTACACTCATGTGACCTAGTGCTCTTTCTTATGGAACACACAAGCCAGCCTGTTTTTCCATTTTAGTCGGTGGCATCAGGTACGTCCTTGTCTTTAAGAATATTGTGAGGTCTTTACCTAGATTTTGGAGGCTTCAAATGTTGTGTGAATTGCAATCCGAAAGGCAGCGCTCCTCTATATAATGATGAATTCAGGCTATGCAGCAAAGCCTCAGAGGAATTGCTGGCAGTTTGTTGCTCAGTGTGGACTTATTGAGAAAACTGTTGGAGAACAGAGTTTTGCTAATGAGAGGAGCAACAGTAGAAGTTACACTAAGCGGGCAAGTTAAAGGTTGGGGATATGTGGGTGTTTGTCTTCTGACTAGAATGCTGAGGGTTTAAAGACTGAGATGTCCACAGTAGGTTATACATCGAGAGTCATGATTCCGTGAGAGATCCCAGCAGAGCAGCACATCTGGATTCAGTCTCAGGCGGCTCCAGAGGCCTTTGCGTCACGTCACCCCCATCGCCATGGATGGGCATCCTCAGCCTTTCATGGCTCTGCTCCATCTGTGTGCTCTGTCAGAGATAATGAAATCAGACAGACCCACAGAGACATCTTTTCTCTCCTCACAAATTTTTAATAAAACTCTTTGAACAACAGAGCTGGGCATCTCTGAAGCCTGAAATTAAAGCGATAAGATGGAAGATTACTCACTTGTCAGTCTGCACCAAACTGCATCACCCATACAAATTCCGGGAGAGTTTTTCTAAATCTGCCGACAATGTGAGGCTCTCCATCTGGAGTCACTTCTTTCTTATTTTCATAGGAAGAAAATACAGCCCCAAGGAAGAGAAAAGAGACACTTCATTCTCTGCCATGAACTGAGTTTTTACTGAAAGTAATTTTTTGGGAGAATTGTTTTTGAATTAGTAAGTGTCCGTAATTCTTGAGACAAAATGTAAACACAGTTCTTCGTTCGGTCACCACCTGCCTTTCAGGAGAAATGGCCACCGCAGGTTTCTGGATTTGCTTTATTCTCACATTTATGTGAGTCTTAATGCCCATTCTTTACCTGGTGCTGTTGAATGAAGGACCACACACCTGACCTCACAAGCTTGTATGCCAGAGGGCAAGGCCAACGATAGACGAACACCTAAATCCTGTAACGTAATGTCAGGTAATGCTAAGTGCTATGAGAAAAAAATCAAACAGGTTTTGGAGCAGAGGATTCCGGAGGATGGGAGATATTTTAGATAGGATGTTTGAGGACAGGCCTCTGAGCCCCAGGTTGTAAATTAAGTATCTATGTAGGCTGGTCCCTTTCTTGAAAACTCTGAGTATTAATTCTGCAAGTAAAATTATTCAGTTTCCTGAAAAAGAGATTATTTAGTACTGGCTGAAATTTAGGAAAGAATTAGGAGCTCTCTCTTTTTTCCTCTCCTCCTCTCTGTCCACTCTCCCCTC
>NW_006443138.1:5856649-5867414 GCF_000325575.1 Pteropus alecto
ACTCATAACCTGGAAGAAAAACAAATGTTCCTATACCTTTATAAATTGGAAAATATTTCTAGAGTCATAAGCTCTCTTAACAACAATAGGAAAGCTTGCTGTAGCTAACCTTCTTGCTGGGTCTCCCATATTGTAAATCTCACAGAGTATATCTAAGGGCTCTTGCCCAGACCTCCTATAATGTTTATATAAATAACATGGACTTCCTGCTGGAAATGCCTAAAGAAAACAATGAACTGCCAATCGTGGTCCTGTACTAATGTCATATTATTTTCCACATTAAGACACTGACTATAAGTGAGGTACCAATGGTACACCACAACCCTTTGCCTTAGAGTAGAGTTGTCTTTTTTTGTGAAAAGTTTTCCTGCCAGTGTCTTGGCAGGAAATACAGTTCCACTGTATTTCAGGTGGTTTATATGAAGAGAATGCAATGAAGGGACTATGGTGAAAGGTGTGGGTTAATAAAAAGAGAAAACGGCATGGTGAAGCATCCAGAGGTTAGCAAGAGCAGAAAGCCATATCCCCTCCAGGGCCGAAAGGCAAGAGAAATGGTATTTGTTTCCAGAGCCTACTGAGAGCTGGAGTCCTGGAGGCCACAACTGGACAGGATGCTGCTTGCCAGAGATGAGGAGAGGAAGAGGGGCAGATCAGAGAAATCTGCAGACAAGCAGGTTCTCCTCTCATTCTCTAGTCTCAAACCCAACCAGAAGTCGGCTGTCTATGAGCATGGGCAGTTTGCTCGTGGGGTACAGAACAGGACAGAGAAAGGAGGCTGAGGAGGACAAGTGCAGAATCTACAGCACTGTGACGATAACTAACATTTACCTGCTCATTAGGTGTTTTGTCTATATATGAGTCCACAGTGGCTGCTACAACCATCTATGTTTAGTTTCTTCCTTCCGTTGTAACAGCCAAATATTGAGCAATGTCACACCTGGTAAATGATCTCCCTGATCGAAGTGCTAAGGTGACCTATTTCAGTCTCAGCTTTTAATTTAATCTATTTTCGGCAATTGGTCTGTGGAGACTTGATCTGACCATGTGTGTCCTGACTCTGGTCTCTTCCCTCCCCATGTCCTTCTTTTGTACTTTAAGATAAAAGATCATTTCAAAAGAATTTAATTATTTCCTTTCTAAGTAAACTCAGAAGAATTTCCTTTTCAATTCATTTTTTAGGGCCTGTCTATAATTTTCTTATTCCTTCCTAATATTTTATTTTTTCAAAAAGAAATTCAGGACTTGAAAGTCATCTTAAGGTCATTTTCCTATAGTAGAAGGCATAAAGATGAAAGCATAACTGTCTGGGGGGCCCCTTGTCGCAGCCTGGTTCTTTGCGATGACTGCATTTTCTGGCTCTGGCTACAATTATTTCATGGGTTACATTACAGGCCATAGCAGTTCCTTTCTTAGCTGCAATAGTTTGTTTGGCCTTTGCTGAGAGGCCGCTGCTCCCCCGCCCCATAAAAAAAGACAACTCTCAAGAACTTTGCCAAAGGCACACATTCACACAAATCTACCCAAAAATTCTGTGTTTAAAAGATGTAATCATTCAGCTAATATTTATTGTGAACAAAGGTCATTGCCCACATCTTCACCCGTTTTGAAGAAATATCTTTCTGCTACTTCCTAAAGAGAACCCCTTCCTTTGCTGTGTTCTTTATATGAACAGAGAGAAACCAGTTTTAAACTGATATTGATCCACAGGCTTTACCAGCCCAAAGTCCTACAAAGGGCATGTCAGCTCATATTAAGCTGAATAGCATTACTAATTAGACCTGGGATTTAGGCTGCTGTTCACGGATAGCTCTTCATAAGCACCTCCAACTAACCCTCTTTGGAGCTGGAGACTAAGGAAGGCATGTGTAAAAGGAACCTCATCAATATTAAGTGATGTTTTATTAAGGCCCTCGAGGACTTACTGCAGCATGGGAATCATGTCACCTCTATTTGTAGCTCTGTAAAGTTCAGACGGTCAACTTCGAAGAGAGGATCTCCACCCACAAAAATATGTCTTCAGCCCATTCTATATTAAATACAACTGCTCTCCCTTCCTTTCAAACCATTCCCCCCATCCCATCAAAGTCATCAGACCCCACTAAAGTCATCAGAAATTAAGTTGAACTGGGGCAGGTAAGAATCCAAGTAGATATTCTTACTTAAGTGCTAATAAGCTGTGGTGTCAGAGGCTGTAAAAGAGCCATCAACACAGTAGCCACAAGCAGAAAGAAGAGAGTCTTCCCAGAGCACAGCTGCTCAAATCACTGTATTTCTCGTTTGTTGTTTTATTAACAGTCTGTTTCCAGGTCTGATGTCAGACACAGGATATCAGACTTGTCTTCCCCTGTCTGGCTTTCTGTTCTTTTTTAAAAATAATTTATTATTTTTTTTTAAATTACTGTTGATATACAATATTGTTTTAATTTCAGGCATACAACATAATGATTAGACATTTACATAACTGATGAAGTGATTACCCAGATAAATCTGGAGCTTTGTTCTGTTCTTTCATTTGGGACATGTTTCTTTGTCTCCTCATTTTGGCTGTCTTCCTGTGTTTGTTCCTATGTATGAGGTAGGGTTCCCGGTCTTAGTAGAGTGGCTTTATGTAGTAGGTGTCTTGTGGGAACCAGTGGCACAATCTCCCCGGTCACCCGAGTCGAGTGCTCCAGGTTTGTCCCCTGTATGGATTGTGTGTGCCCTCTTATAGTTGAGCCTCGGTTGCTGTTTGCACATCAGAAAGAGGGCTTGACCCTCAGGCTGATTAGTTATGAAGAATGGCCATGGCTACACAAATGGCCATGGAGGAGCTGTTCTGCAGGGGCGGACACTATGTAGCAGGATTAGCTTTAGCAGGACTCTGGTGCCTGCCCAGTCTACCCTTTGAGTGTGCCATTTGTGGAGGTAGTTGGGGGGTGCTCTGGTGTAGTCTGAAGATATCCACCAGATTTGTTGGTTCTGGGGCCACTTGGGAGGAGCTGTGTGGCAAGTCGAGTTCAGCCTCTACCTTGCTCTGTCTGGGGCTGCTTTGTATGAGCTACAATGTGATCTTCAGATGGTTGCCATTTGTGCTGAGTTTGAAGGTGTCTGAGAGATGCTAAGCTGTGAACTGAGGCTGGCTGCCACTCATGCCAGACTTGGGGCTACCTAATAAGAAATATGCGGCACGCTAAGGCCAGATGCTGCTTGTCTGGAGTTTGTGAACTTTTGAAAGATTCTAAGGAACTCTGCTTCATGAGCCAAGACAGGCCAAGTGTATGGAAAGACCACTGGAAGTGTCTTGGGTTGGTCTGAAAGTTAGGTGGGACAGGTCTCAGGGAATCACCTAAGCAGAGAGACTGGTGTTAGTCAGGTTGATGGAGACTCAGATATGGTACCTGCCTGCACATACATGCTGGGTGAAGGGAGGGCTCATCAAAGGAACAATGGCTTCTGCTAGCACTTACATCTGGGAGAAAGCTGCCTCTCCAGCCTTCACCCTGAAGCCAGACAATTAAGTTCCTCCATATATGTCCCTAGAGCCTTTTCAGCTGCTGTCCCAATGCTGGATCTCAGAGTGAGTGAGTCTGTCAATGAGTAAGTCCAAGCACAGGCTCCTTAAGAGAAATGCTTGGGACTCTACACACCCTATATTTCACTCAGCTACAATCTTTGCTGGGTTTCACAACCAGAACTTTATGGGGACTTCTCTTCCTGGTGCTGGAACCCTAGGCTGGGGAGCCTGGTGTGGGGTTGGAACCCCTCGCTCCTCAGGGGCACCTCCACAGCTGAGATATCATTCAAGTTTTTATCTGCCACATGCGGGATTGGGATCAGCTTGTTCTGCGTCTCTTTCCTTCCTATCAGTCTTGACAAGACTCTTCTCCTATATCCTTAGTTATAGGACTTCTGTTCAGCTAGACTTCAGGTGATTCCCAATGATGATTGTTCTGTAGTTTAGTTGTAATTTGATGAGGTATGGGAGGAAGTGAGAACAACATTTACCTACTCCGCCATCTTTACCGGAAGCCACATCTGGCTTTCTTTGTGCACACCTAGAACGTGGAATGTGGTACTAAGGTCAGGGTCACAGTCCTGTAATTTGGAGGGTAGTTCATCATCTAGTTTGTTGGCAGGAACTCTTTACTTTCTTGGATATAGTCAAAAAGGAAGATCCTGCTGGTTCCTGACCCAGAGGGAAAAGAAAACAGCATTCCTACCTGGCATATTCTGGGATGCGGATCAACTTCTGAAATGACTCAAGTCCCTGGTGATACGAAATTTTCAAACTTGAAAAGGCTGAAATTGCGAGAACCTCTTAAGTTGCTAAGATAATGTGCAGACACCCAGCAGGTATCAGGATCTGCGTCGTCAACTCTCGGATGATAAAGCTGTAGTTGTTCATTGTTAGAGCACTATTGAGAAATTGTTGACATTTAACCTGGAAATCAGATTCTCTGCTAAAATCCCTTGCATGCTTTTCAATTGAAATTAGAATAAAAATCTCGACTTTTCCATGACTTATTTTGATCCTTCCTTACTAGCCAATGTAACTTCTCTTCTCTCTCCCCCAGTTTTATTAGGCTCAAGCCATGCACTGGTTGGCTTCTGTGTCTCAAACATCCTAAACCAGTTCTTCTATAAGCACCTTTGCACTTTGGGCCTGTCTTAAAATGTCCTCTTCTCAGAGAGATCTTTCTCCTCAGGCCGTGAAATTCTTCTTGCAAATACTCTCTTACTCACCATATCACCCTATTCATTTCTTCATAGTAATGGTGATAATCAGTTTTTTGTTTTGTTTCGGGTTTTTTTTTTTTTTTTTTTGGTCTGTTTTCTCCACTAAAAGCTCTAAAGGTGGGAACTTTGTCTTGGTCGCTGTAGTATCTCCTTCAGCAAGAATAGAGAATGATATGTAGCAGAACTCAAAATACAATTGTTGAATGAAGTAAGTGAATCCTATTGATTAATATTAATTTCCAATGTACATCATTTGTGAGTATGTGCATGTTAGGTTCACAGTCCATGTTTTCTTAGGGCTCAAGGCTACTGAGTTGTAAAGTATCAAAGCGGTATCAAACTTTGCTGTAAGGCATCTTCCCAGTCCTGGGTGGGGCTGGAGTTAAGCTGCAGCTTTGAGTTTATGAATTAGTGAAGTTAACTGTGACCACTGAAAGAAGAACTCTAGAGAGTTGTCCACCTTCCTCATTTTATTTATGTTTTTATTTGGGTTGCAAATGTGGGCAGTGATATAAGTTCTAATAAAAGATTTTTAATCTACGCTTATTGAAAAATGAAGTAATGGTTTTTAAACTTTCCATCAGTGTTCTTTTTCTGCCAATTGGATATCATTTATTCCTTACGTAATAGAATCTGTAGATATTCCGCCTGGTGTAAGATAAGATCATATGTATTAATTTTTATGCTTTTCTTCCACATTTCCTGACCCTTTCATAGTAGCTAGAGGGTCCCCATTGATACAAGGAGAATTAGGATTATTGTATCCAAAACCATAAGGGAAAGAAATAGTTAATAGGCTGTTTCTGTCCCTCAAACTGCCTAAACTGGTTCTTGTATCTTGAAACAGTTTTTAATGGGGGTTCATTTGAATCAAAAGCAAAGATTCTAAGAGGAACTGAGCAACCCGCTAATGAGTTTATGCAAAGACAAGGCTTGAAAAGAAAACCATGGTGAGGGGCCTCAGGGTGGTAGGGGCAGCAGATCTTGGCCACCCCACCCCTTCTTTGATAGCAGAGAGGCCTGACGTCACCTGAAAGGGCCAGAATTGGGCTGAGGATAGAGTGCAGAGGTAGCAGAGGACAGCCAGTGGCTTGAGTGCTGAGGGGAAGCGGAGCTAAAGCTATGGTGGCTATCTCTCTTTATTTATTACTCAGGCAAAAAGCCAGTGAGGAGAGTCTGACCTATGTCAGGACTGGGACTTTCCTCCACAGCTGCCTGGAGGTCAGCCCTCAGCAGAAGGACACCCGTCCATATCCTGAGACTTGGCAGAGCTCCTATCAAACTGTTCCACTTGAAAGCCATCCCGGACACATAGGGTGGGGTCCTTGACCCCCTCAAAGAGTCAGTGATAGGTGGAACAGACACATATCTGGCTGGGGGTGGAGAGCGGGAAAATTCACTCCATATACACAACCATATTTCACTAGGAGAAAGACGATATCTAGGAGAGTTTTGTCCATGCCTTTTGTCACAAACGAGCCTGATCAATATCTCACTTTTAGTTTAGAGATCGTCTATAATGTACTTCTCGGGGGACTCTGGCACTGACAAAATAAAATGTGGAAAGCAGGTTTTATAATGTAGGTTCCAAAAGGTAAATCAGCATGCACTGTTGGCCAGTTACTTCCTGCTGTCATCACTGCAGAACAAGGCGGAGCGTGTAGGCCCACATCCAAGAGTTCCCACATCTGACCCTGATGGAATAAATTCTTTGTACTGTTAAAAAGTGTCCTTATCCTCCCTAGCCTCCTGTGGACTCATAATTTGCCCACTAAATTATGGAAGCCTGTGGTGCACTGGAAAGTGGTAATGACAGTCAGCATGACCAAGATGTCTTGGAACTTAACTTAGTTTTATTATTCAGCAGCCCCTCTCAAAAAGGAACTTGCCGGTCCTAACAGTCCCTTTAGTGAGAAGCTACTACAGAGGTTTTCTTTCCCTTACCCCCACTCACATACTCCAAGGGGAAAAATGGAAGAGTGTTTTAGAGTTTCAGCCCCTTAAGTTATCAGGGGCATTCACTGTCTAACCACTGGCTGACTCCTCCTTATTATTCTTGCAAGAGCCATAGTCCTTTGGTGCTAGGTAAACACTCTGAAACACTGAGTGGCCCAGTCTTTGGGATGATGGGACGCAGGCTGGGAAGAATATTGAATGGCCCTGGGAGCCATTCTCTGCAGTCCCTGCTCACTGCTTGGGTCTGTTGTAAAAAGCCAGTGTGGACACCTGTTTTCCTCTTTGCTTAAGCAGCAACTGCTGTAACAGAGCACACACACTGCCTGTGGGGAGGAGGTGGCACGCACTTGTTGGTCCCTCTGCTGTCCTGTTTTCTACTACCTTTCCCACTCCCCGAGAATGTTTTTTCTTTTTAAATTTCTTTTTCCTTTTTCATTTCAAGGACCCATGGGGTTTAGGTAGATCATTTTGTCCTGCATCCTTGATCTAAGGCTTATTGTCCACAAACACTGCTATTTGGAAGGGGGACTGGATCCTGGCTTCTAGATCATGTTGACTTGAGTTGTGGTTATTAATAACCAGAGAATCTGCAGCAACCAGTAGTCAAACTGGCTTCCATTCTGCCTTCCACGAAAGGGTTAACCTTAAGGCGTTAGTACTGCACACTGCTGGTTTCCCTCCTGTGCTCATAGGCTGATAGGCTGCAGGGCTTACCATATTAGGAGTGTGTGAAGTGAAGATTCAGCTCTCTGTGTACACAGCAGAAGCTCTCCTGGCAGTCTGAAATGCAGGCACTATATTTAGTAACAGGCACTTGGGCATAGCAGCTTCAAGTGGGAGTGGGTTGCTGGAATACAGATGCATAGTGAGTCTCCACTCCAATCCTCACGGTGACTTTAAGCTGAAGCCCTCGGAGAGAGCTAGGCTTTTCCTCCTTCCACCACATCTGGATCGTCTGTATGGCAGCTTTTGCCAATCAGAGAAAAATAATTCAGTATCTTTCGACTCTGCTGCATTTTTAACATGGAGGAAAGAAATCATGATTATTGAATGAACCATCACTCAAAATGTTGTAAACAGTGATTTTTCTCCCGTCAGCCCTCACTTTTTTTCCCATATCAGGTTAACTAACCACTAATAAAATATGAATGGAATAGTTTTATTGCCTCATGATTTTTTTACTTAAGAAATAAATGAAAAGAATAGCCTCCCTTTGGTTTTGCAGGAAATGTATCTTTGGCACTAAAAGGATTTTATTTCATATTACGGAAGCCCTTGGGTTTAAAAATATGTCTTCTTTTATAAAATGTAATTGTATAAATAGAACATAATCATTATGTATGAATTGATTTCTTGTAAGTCCATACAAATATATGCAATATAGTAAGTAGCATTCTATGATAGTAAAAATTAATTGAAAAATAGCTTTGTAAATAAAGTTCTTAACTCGCTTGATGATATAGAAGTAAGTGCCTCATTTAATTGACTTACGGTAGCTCTATTTTAGGAATAATTTGTTTATCAAGAAATAATCAGTTCTCTCCTCCCTAAATTTGCCTTTTTCAATTGACCAAGATATTAGGTTAAAGATTGGTCGTTTCTAAATGTGAAGCTTGGGAAAAATTTAGAATATGGGATTCTTCTTATTTCCACATATTTATATCTGCTACAAATCCACTAATTTCCTCAGATTATTTGGCATTTGGGTGGAGAGTTTTAGTCAAAATATTATATAAGCCTGAAGTTTCTGGTTGGGAAATTCGTTTAAATAAAAAGCCAAAACCATAGCATGTTTAACCACCATCCATTAAAGCTGGAATGCTTTCTCTCCAGATCCCTGGTGAGGATGAAATGATTGAACCAGTGACATGGCTTTGGTTGAAACTAACAAATTGTAGTATAATTTAATATGTGTGATTTTGTTGGAACTGCCAACAACCTGGTAAATCAAAGACCTGTGGCTACTGCAGAAGGGTATCTGGGGATCCTTATAGGAAAAGAATTTAACGGAGTCAGCACACTCTTTTGTGCGCAGTCATAGGACTGATCATCACTGTTCAGCAAAAGTGTGCATAGCAAATATAAAATGGACATTATGGCCAGACATGGAAAAAAGGGTAAATCATGACACTTCACTGCAGACCCAGAGGTAGCTGGAAAAGCTGCGGTGGGGCAGATATTGGGGACGTTGGCAGATATTGGCAGAGTCAAAGGAGGAGGGAAGGCAGGCTGACACTTGTGTACTGACAGAAGACCAGGAAGGAGTTGAAGTCAGGAGAAGACCCCACCAGAGTTGAAGGTGCCTGCAGAAACACACGGGTGGAGCCATAACGGGGAAACTCAGGGAGGCAGTGTTTAGAGATTGGCTAACCAGGTACCACGGTCCTGCCCCTAGAAGACCAAACACCTTGGGGTGAGGTGGTAGTTTCAAGGAATGGGGAGAGAGGTGAAGGGGAATGCAAGGCAGAAATGCATTTAATGAGGAAATAAATTACTTAAGATTTCAAGACAAGGATTCAGGCAGGCAAATCAGGAAGAATCAAGCTTCCAGATAACTGCAGTTCATAATAATGATTATGATAACTAATGTTTATTACCTGTATGTGCCAAGCACTGACTACATTGAGCTAAGCACATTGCATGCACTGTCTTGTCCAATTTTTATAGTAACCCTATGAAGGCGATTCTCTTATTTTCATCATTAAATATATGAGAAACCGAGGCACAAAGAGGCACTTGGTTAATAAGTGGTAGAGTAGATATTCAAATCAGGGTCTCACTGACTAGAACCCCAAAACTTAACTTCTTTACCACACTGACTCCCCAAATGCTACAGATCTTGAAATGAGTTTAGTGCTTGACCTTAGGAAAAGGTAGACGCTTTGTTCCTGGAACTGTTATTTTTCTATAGTTGGATATGATGCTGTTATTTATTAAAGTGCTTATCATATGTAAGGCATTGGGCTAAGTGCTGGGCCTATAGAGATAAGTCTGACACAGTCCCTCAAGGAATATTGTGATAGACAAATATATAAATCACAGCACAATGTGGTATGTGATTATAAGGCCAGATATTAAGTGCTGATTGGGACTCTAAGGGTGAAGGGGACCAGAGAAAGCTTGAAGAGGCAATATTAGAGAAGCCTTGAGGGAACAATAACAGGTCGCCAGGTGAACAAGGCAATGACAGATATTCTAGGTGGAGATGGAGAATTTCTTAGAAGTATGAATCATCAGGGAATTACAAGCAGCCTGAGAGTTGGAGTGGTGGTAAAAACCATTTTCTAGGCCATATTATAATATTATAAAAGGCCTTACATTCCTGAGTAAGGAGGCTAGGGTTCACTGATTTCTGAACTAGAGCTCCTAAACTCTCTTTGTACTATGAACAGGACTAATCTCAAGGATGATTCTGCAGGTCAGTGATAGAAATGATAGCTTGGGATAAAGGAGAGATCCAGAGATATGCAACTGGCATATCTCAATGAGATCCAAATAAATAGGGTCCAAGCCAAAGAACTTGTCCTGCAAGGTCATAACTGCCTTTTGAAATAGATAAGTCATCCTCCTTTGCCCTACAACACCTTTAGTCCATTAGTCTGTGCTTCTAATGAAAACTGGTCTCAGTACTCACGAAGATTTTCAATTTCCTTTTGCTCTGCAAGAAGCTGATTAATTTCAGCACTATCGACATCCAGGCTCTTAAAACAGAAACTCATTTAAAGGGATTGGCAGTCAGAATAACATATGTAGTGTCACCTTTCTGCCATTCTCCTTGGTTCCCCCTTTTGCCACCCTCCCCGGGTTCTAGAGCTAGGATGTTTTTCACAGATGAAGCTCTGTAGACTTGGAAGTTTCCCTGGTGAACCTGAATCTCTGCCTTCTTGTAGTTACTTGTGGGGGAAAAAAAAAATCATAGAACCAGACTGACTCCTTAATTAAAATCTTTAATTTTAAATTGACTGCTTTAACTTTAAATTCTGGACAAAAAACCTCAAATGGGCACTTGGCAGTGGCAAGGAATCCCACTGTGCTACCACAGGAAGTGTATTTACCTATTGTTCAAGAGGGTTATTTCCTCCTTTTTCCTCTC
>NW_006443138.1:5867506-5887969 GCF_000325575.1 Pteropus alecto
CTGCTCACATTGGTGCCCAGCAGGTGTCAGTTTCTGCCCTGGCGCTCTGGGTTCTATATCCTGTTACCTTTTTAAGGACTTCACCCCTTCCACAATCCCCTCTCTCTTTTGCATCATCAAATTCTTCTCTGCTTAGTCCATTAATGTATAAACATGTTCAAGTGTCTCCCACGTCTAAAAAAAGACCTAACATCTCCCATCCCCTCCAATCACGTTCCCTTCCAATTAGTGCATTATTCCCGAGCCGCGTTTTACACTAACACTTCTGGAACAAGTTGTCTAAATCTGGGATTTCCACTCTCTCACCTCCTGTTTCCCCTTCAAATCATCACGATTTGCTTTCCTTTTCCATTACTCCCCTAAAACTGTTCTTAGGTCTATGCTGCACCTGCACTGGTGCAGCTAAAAGAGTTTGGAGAGAAACGCACAACCACGCTGACTGACTTCACTTTATATTTGTGACCGCTAACAAGAGTAGGGCCTTAGTGCTGCCCCGAAGTTATTCTTCTAGTTTCACCACACTCCTAGTCTCCTTGGACCCCCAGCACTGACTCCTTCTCACTCTAGGAGACGATCTGACTTCCTATTTTACTTCTCAGTTGTATAGAAAACTAAAGCAGTCCAAAGAGAACTTCCACAAGTGCACACAGCTGAATCGGCCCGTTACTTGTACCTGTGTCCAAACTTCTACCCCGTTAACTCAGGGGTCCATGGTCAACCCCCCCATTTGTACACTAGATCCCATCTTCTCTCACCTACGCATCGTCTTAGCAACTCTGCCCTGTCATCTTGCATCATCAGTGTTTCCCTCTCTACTACATTATTCCCAGCAGTCTACAAATATGTGTCACTTCTGTGACAAACAACAGCGACACAGCAGCAATCAAAACGTCTCTTGGCCTCACTTCTCCTCCGGTTACTGCTTCATTTCTTTTCTTTTACAGCAAATTTCTCTGAATTGACGTCTACTGTTTCACTTGTCCCATTCTCTTGTGAATCCACTCCAGTCTGGCTTTTACTCCACTGCTTCTGGAAAACGTTTCCAATCGACCAATCCCTCTACGTTGTTAAATCCGAAGGTCAATGCTCCTGTTTGACCTATGAGCAGCATTTGATCACTCTCTGCTCCTTGGAACCCTTCCTTCCTCTGGCATCCAGGATGTCACACTGGTGTAGTTTTCCACCTACCTCCCTGGCAGCTCCTGCCAGACTCCTTTTCTGATTTTTCTTCATTGCCCCAAACTTAGATGTTGGAGAGGACCAGGAATCAGTGTGCAAACCCATCCTTTTTCTTTCTACACACGCTCTCTGGGTGATCTCATCCAGTCTCATGGTTTTAAATTCCACATATGTGCTCGGATTACTTCTGATTTTATTTCTTATCCTGCTCCTCTTCCCTGAACTCCGACTTATTTGTGCTCAAATGCCTATTCAACTTCTTCAGAGTGATATTTAATAAGCACTTCAGACTTAATAAGGCCAAAATGGAACCTTCATTTTCTCCCCCAAACCTGCTTCTCCTATAGCCTTCTCATCTCAATAAATGACAATTCCGTTTTTCATGTTTCTCGGACCAAAACCTTGAAGTCTCCTTTGACTTCCTTTTATCTCTCATATCCCACATGCAACTTATTAGCAAATTCTATTGACTTTATCTCCAAAATTTTTCCAGAGCCCAACCAATTCTTACCACCTCCACTGTTACTGACCCGGCCAAACCACCATCATCTATTGCCAAGATTATGCAATAGCTTCCTAACTGGTCTCTACTTTTTCCCCCCTCCACTTCTGTCCTTGCTTCCCTACAGTCTACTGTAAACACAGCAGCCAAGGTGATCTACTTCAAACCCAACACAGGCCATGTAAATCTTCTGCTTAATACCTGCCAACCATTTCCTGTCTCTCTCAGAATAAAAGTCAAATCTCACCCTACCTGTTCTGACTCTATCTCTCTCTGCCTTCTCCTGGTACTCCTTCTCCTTTTAAAAAGAAATTTTTTAAAGCATTTTATTTTACTGCGAGTTTTAAGTATATAGCACATCGATTAGACATTTATATAGTTTATAAAATGATTCCCCCGATTTCCCCATCTTCTCTCTGGCTCTCCACATAGTCATTACATTACTGCTGGCTGCATTCCCTATGCGTGCCCCCATTCCCTGATCCTGGTACTCTCAACTCATTTCCTTCACTTCCACCCCTCTGGCCTCCTTGTTATTCTTTCATATGCCAGGCACACTCTGGCCTCGAGGCTTTTAAAACTATCTTTTCCTCTGCCCTGAAAGCTTTTCCCCAGATGTCTGCATGGCTCACCCCTCACTTAAAGGTCTTACTGAAATGTCACGTTTCTGTTTAGATCTTCCATGACTAGCCTGCCTAAAATCTCTGCCCACCCCGCCCCCCACCACATACCCTAACTCTTTCTTCTTTCTCAGCTTCTTCACTCACCTTAGCACTTTACGTACCATGTATTTTATTTATTTACCCTAGGACTTACCTTTCTCACAGGAAGGTAAACTCCCAAGGACAGTGAATTTTAAAATATTTCATTCACCACTAATCTTCAGTGCCTAGAACAGTGTCTAGCACAAAATAGATATATGCTCAAATGTTAACGGCTTGAGTATGATAAGAACGGAGTAGATCTAGAACCTTTTAGTTGCATGAGTACAGGCACTGACTAGGCAGAGAGTTAGTTGGATTTAATCAGGGTTTGGTTGAACCCAGCAACCACTTCATTCTCCCAGATTCCCACTTAATTATCAGTATGACTTTGGAAAAATTAACATCTTTATGTTTCAATTTTTCTAACTATAAATAGAGAATCATAAAGTGTCTACCCTCTATTATGAAGACTAAAGGTTAATACATATGAACAATATGTTAGAACAAGATATTAATACATTAGAACAATGCCTACGGCAATGGAGAGTGCTCAGTAAATGCTATCAGTCATTATTCTGGATGATGAACTAAGATTGTTATCAAAGCACGCTCCCTCTGCTTCCATGGTAGACTCGTTTCTGGCTTCCTCTTACTTTGCTGGCTACCCCTTTGTTCGCTCTTTCACCTGCTTTTCCTCCTTCACCTGGCCACTGAAGGTGAGAGTGAAGCCCAGAGCTCAGTGATGGACCTTCTTCTTTCCTCTGTTGCCCTTTCTTCCTAAGTGATTTCATCCAGTCTCCCAATGTGTAATAGCACTTTTGTTGGTTACTTTTGACTTTGTATCTGTGCCTGAGTCTTTTGACAACCATGAGAACAAAAAATCAATTTATATGTAAGTAAAAAGAATGATAAAAAAAAATTAATATTAATGAAAATTGAAAAATGGAATTCTACCCACCAAGGAGCTATAAAACATTTGGAAATGTTTCTTCATAGTCTATGGTTTAATAATTTTTATAGCTCCTTTGCTTAGAGGTAAAAGAAGTTTTCAGCTTCCTGTCTGTATTATACAAAAGGATGTCATAGATTCTCTGATCCTCCCCGGGACACAACCCCACCCTGGTCTCCAGGGGAAGACCTTTTGTCTCAGATTCCAGGCCTTCCTTATGCAGTTTCCCTCGGACTTCACCTTGAGACCGCTCTTTCCTCTCCCTCGGGCCTTCTGTGTGCTCTTCCTTCCTCTCCCTTCCTAGGTCCCCCTGCTCAGTCAGACCTGCCCTTAAACAAACCTATGAATCCTAAAATATCTTTGATTGATGACACTTAATGTGTTGTTTTTAGACATTCTGTATTTTTTCAGAGGATAAGTCAAATTTGTGGTTAAAGTCATCAGAATAAAATTCAATTTGTGCAAATGCTTCTCTGGCTGGGAAAGTCTCCCAGAAAGTATGGCATATAGGAAGTATATAGGCTTTGGAGCAAGCAGGCTCGAGTTGATGCTCCGTTTCTCTCAGCTAAGTGGCCCCATGTAGATTACTGAACTTCATTGAACCCCAGCTTCTTCATCTGTAAAATGAAAATTGAAATGTCTATTTCACAGGGATGCTGAGAGATTAAGTCAGGTAATATATGGAGACCTTCCAGCAAAGATCCCGACACACAGTTGGTATTCAGACTCTCTCCTCTACTTTTCCTTTTACCATCAGACATGGATTCATGGCTTTTCTTAAGACTCCTGCCAAGCTTTCCATAATTACTTAGAGCTCACTAGGGAGAAGCTGAATTGAAACTAGACTGTCATCTGCAGTAGGCAAAGGTCTGGGTGAACTGTTGGAGTGGCGGTTGCTTATTGTGAGAGGCAAAGGTGATCCTGTTAGCAGCTACCAGCAACTAAAAATAAAAGATAGAGTGGGAGAAGGTCCCATTGGGTGCCTATGACACAGTAATGAGTAACTATACAGAAAGAAAGCTAGGTATCCTATCAAGAACATTCATTGAAAATCTTCTGTGTGGTAGGCACTGGGCAAACAAAGAAGAATAAAACATAGTCTTTAAGAAGTCAATCATTATAGCACTGTGGAAAGTACTGTAACTGAGGGACAAACTATAGAAGATACAGAGACGTGTGGGAGAGGAACAAACTTTCCTCTACCCTCAAGGTTCTTCTGGCTTGTCTAATAATCAAATAGACTTGAGACAGATTTAAGAGAAAACAACCAAATTTAATACGTGTATACATATGGGAACCCCACAGACATGAGAGAGTCAGAGACCCCACGTGCAGGCGAGGTTCAGAGATAGAAATGAAAAATGGATATATAAGACATCCTGAGCTAAGGATTATGTAGGGTAGTTTGGGGGCTTCAAAGAGTCATTGCAGAATGATGATAAGATCAAATGTTTAGTAAATAGAAATTTTCCCTGCCATACAGGTGGGTCGAAAAGAGATTATTGGTGATAATCTCCTATTATGGGCAAGGCTCCTAATTCAATTTCTTCTAGGTAGCTAAAGGGAGGGGCAGAAGTTTCTCTTGAGTCTGAATCTAAAGTTGCCCTTAGCTCAAAACAATAAGCATACCACAAAAGCACATTTTGGGATGACTAGTTCTGAATCCCCACATTATATTCTAGAATCGAATATTCCAGATAATTAAATGATATTACAACAGAGTATTCCCATTATCTATTGCTGCATAACAAACTGCCCTAAACTTAGTGGTATAAAACAACGTCGATGTGATTATGCTCATTGATTTTGTGGATCAAGAATTTAGAGTACAGGAGGGAAGTTTTGTCTCTATCTCATGATGTCTGGGGCCTCAGCTGAGATGGTGGGGTAACTTAGACAGTTGGGGCCAGAATTATCTGGAGAATCATTTTTTATTAATATGTTTGGCACCTGGGCTGGGCACCTGGGCTGTGATTTCTTCATGTGACTTGAGCTTATCGCAACACGTGTTTCAAGATGGAACAGACTGAGAGTTAGCATTCTAAAAGAACTGGGCAGAAACGACATGGCATTTTATCACCTGCACAATAGGATAATGGGGTGTGGCCCACTGAGAAAAAGACAAACTGTGTGGATAGCCTTCTGTAAATGGCTGGTAAAGTGTTGGAACAAAGGTCTAGGGAATGTGACCAGGCCATATCAAAGGTGATTTCACATGTCTGACTAAGTAGTTTTGTACATTGTTTTGTAGATAATAGAGAGTCACTGGAGAATTTTAAGTTTGAGAGTATTTTAAAAATACTATGATGGCAGTATGAAGGAAGGCTATTTGAAAAAAGTGATGAAGAAAAACCATTTAAGATACCATTGTAATACTTAAAGAAAGGAGAAAGACCTTCACTAAGGCATGGGCAGTGAGAATTGATAGGTAAAGACAGCTTCAAGAATTATTAAGAGGTAAAACTAATATGTCATACCGACTTCTGAAATGTGGTGTCAGGGGGTGGAAGGAGCTAGGATGGCTTTCCCAGGTTTCTGTTTTATATGCTAGGGTAGATAGTAACGTTATTTGAAGAAAATGAGAATATCAGAAATGGAACAGCTTTGTGGAGATGAGTTCAGTTTGGGATCCTTTGAGTTTAATGCATTTACTGAGTCACCCAGTAGAAGACATTCAATAGACAGCTGGATTTATGAATCTGGAGCTCAAGAGACACCTGGCCTGGAAAAGTGAAATTGATGGCTATCAGCCTCTCGGTAGTGGTAGATACCATAAGATTCCATTAAATTATCTAGAAAGAATAGAGAAGAGGAAATAGACAAATCCTCCAAGTTGGCAGCAAAGATAAGGACAGTCTCCGAGGCCAGGTGAGAGCACATTTTTCAAACATACGCTCAAGGTTGAGGGTGAGTAAAGAGTAAAGGTGAATCGATACCAAGCCTCAGAATTGCTTAAATATTTTTTGTCCTGGAAGCTAAACCAGGGCCAAACCTACAGGTGAGAGTCAAAAGACGAGTTTTTTGGGAAGCCATCTTTTGTACTTAAATCATTTCTTTGCAGCTTGGGTCAGTCATTGCAATTTGGATTGAAATTATCATAAATCCAACTAGCCTAAGAGAAAAGAGAAAAATATTAGAAGAATATTGGTATCTCTCATAAATAAAAATTCAGATAAACAAATCACGGGAAACACTGGTATGCAGCAGAGAGAACTAAAACGAGTTGTCAAGCATGACTGGGATTCTTTCTTGATTGCTCCTCTGTGCTGACTTCAGTCTCTCTCGGTAGACCACTTCCTCACCAACAGCACTCAAGCTTTATATTTTGTAGTTCTCACCACTAGAGAAGGCCAGTTCTAAAAATACCTCAGGGATAGCCTCTGATTAGATCTAGTGCCACTTGCAGATGAATCAAGAGTGACCAAGAATCACATTTCTGGAATGGACAAAGTGAGGAGAAGCTGGGTTGACAAATCAATTGATATCTCGTCCACATAGACTCTGTAAAAAGAATTTATTGTTCTCAGAAGGCCTGGGCTCTCCTCTGCTCAAGAGGCTTATTAATAGAGTGCTCTAGTTTGTCTGGACAGTCCTTTTGCACACCTGTTGTCTCTATGCAATTATTAATAGCATCCTTTTCACTTTCAAAAATGTCCTGATTTGGAAGATAGATTACATATGATCATTTTGTATATTGGTGGTGTGACTCTGACCTAGCCAAAGTACTGGAGGAAGCAGGCTATAAAGGGTACTTAAAATTACAGACTGTGACCTCCTTTGAGATAGGTTATTCCTTATGGAGCATCTCAGTACCCAGCACATAATTGGCACTCAGGAAATGTTGAATCAAAGATCCAATGTTATTAAAGCTTTTTTCTACCAAAGTATTTATAAAGTCACATTTGACACATTTTCCCCATTCCCTATAATAGAGCATATTAGACTAATAGTATCATAGACTCTCAGGACCAAAAGGAATTTCAAAAACTATTTAGTCCAATCCCCTTCCATTTAGATTATAAACTCTGTGAGTGCAGCACTTGTATCTGCCTTGTTTAGCAAAGGCTGGCAAATATTTCTAATGCTTGCTTTCCTTCAATTACATCTCCATCATGAGTACATCTCATAGTGCTTGAGCACTGCTGATATTGGGAGACTCCTCATGCCTGATGAAACAGCCCTCCAAGTCTCTGAGCAGCTTCTGAGTTAGGAAGTCCTTTCTTGCAGTGAGCTGAAATTTGACTCCCTGAGTTTTCATCTGCCTCTGGGGTTCTCTGCACCTGAGGCCAACTCTCCTTCCACAACTCAATCTCTGGTCTTCCTTCTCCCAGTTAAATCACTGCAGTTCCCAGATTCTTTGCCATCCCAATGGCTCTCTTCTGGACACACTCAGTTTGTCTAAGGACCCCCAAGGCAGAGTTCAAGGATGTGTTTTGACCATGATTAAAAAAAAAAAAAGCGATAATCTCACTTCCCCTTTTTTAAGAAAATTATGTTTTTATTAATATCAAGCTAAGATTGTTCAGACTTTTTTGGCCAACTCACACTACTGATTCACATGTAGTAGCACATTAATTATTTTTAATTAGGTGAAGCCTCGGATTCAAAGTCTAAATGGAAAGAAAAGCAGGTTTTTTACATGTTTCTGCTAAGTCAAGTCTCTTCTATCCTTTCTTATGCAATCAGTTTATTGCATTATGTTACAGCCTTGCATTCACCCCTGTTAAATTTCACAGTGTTAGAAGCAATATGTCTTAAAAGACTGAAATGTTTTGGGATGATAATTTTGATATCCAGGATTTTTTTGACTCTCTCATCTTGTTCTTGTCCTCATATCTAATACATGAAGAATACCCGAAAAAAAGTGTCAGTCACTAGATATGAGCCTGGGGTCCCTTAAATAATACTTTACTGCTCTAGTAGCCTGATAGGCAACCAAGAAGTTACAAGAATGCACATCCCCTTAGAAATAAAAAGAGTTTTGAAAAACCTGAGACTTCTACAGTGAATAAGCTGCTTTCTAAGGTATTTCCTGGCTGCTAGTAGGTTTAGACAGACAGGATAACCATCTGTCCAGGATGTTTTACTGGGAATTTTTACATCGGGTGGGACTTTAGACTAGACTATCTGTAAAGATATTTCCAGCTCACGGATTCCATGAACAGTGCACATTTACTATTAATAGCTTGTATTGGATTTTTTATCTCACCCCATAGCTGAAGGACAATATATTTTCATTCTCTAAAGATAGAACAATTAAAAAAGTAGTGATAATAATAAAATCATTCATATGTTTGTGTTTGGGGGATGTATTTCTGAAAAATTTAAACCACTCTATGTTTCAGATATGTTTCTTTTAAAGTAGGGATTAAATTTTATCTGAATAAAAAAAATGAAGGCTGAGTATTTATTGCTGAATACATATTAACAATCGCTATCATTGGTATGTACACAATGAATTTGTGAATGTTCATTGGCTGGGAAGTGCACAAACTATCATGCTTCTCATAGATTTCTTCATCTATCTCCATGACTATGCATCCATTCATACATCCATCCAGCCTGGTAAATATAAATCAGGACACTGTTAAATATTGAACTGAATAATTTAACCTTCTTAAATAGCTAGCAATTTTTTAATTAGCCTAAATAATTGTAGCCCCAAACCTATATCTGCATCCTGAAGTCTAAGAAGATGCTTTGAGACTATCAGGAAAATGGGAAATTACAGTTATCAAAGTCTCACTAAGGAAAGTGCTAAATTCTAGCTTGTTATTTATTATGTGCTCTAATGCAAAACTCAAAACTTTTCCAGATGGGCCTACATTTGATTAAATATAACTTTTGAGTCCCCTAGTAGATTATTAGGGTGGTCCAGCTGTCTTTGAGACATACTAATGGATGCCTATGTCATTGCTTAGAGAAAGGCATTTAAGAAATTTCAGACAGGTGATAAACGAAGCAAGAGTAATATTTGAATTGAGGGAAAGCATAAATGTCTCTTTCCAAATCTTGTCACTAGGGGCAAGATGCTAAAAGCATTTAGAGATATATAATATTTTTCTTATTAAAAAAATTAAATATATACCTTTCTTGTCCAGAGAAAGTTAACTAGCTAAACATGAAAGATGATGGATCATTTAGATTAAATACTTCTCCATGCTGCAAATTTTTTCCAATTGTAGAGTTCCATTTTACACACACGAATTGAAGCATCTCTAATCCATCTTTGAACCCTGCTTTGTGCTGTTTCCATTTCCCCTCGTTGCGGTCTTACTAGCTCACTCTAGGTTGACATTGAGCAATGCAGTGAGTCCATCAGAACCTTTCTACTCTTACAGGAATCTCTCATGACTATCAGAGTGCTTTTTATTGGGAGGTATGATGGAGAAAAAATTTAGTAGAACTCTAGGTCTTCTCCGTGGAAAAACATTTATTTATTTATCTTATACTTATGTTATGGTGAGGACCAGGGATTTATTAACATTTCATTTTTCTTAGGAAGTATTTTCTTTTCGTGGTAGGCCATGCAAATTCAAGGATTCATTCTAGAATAATTTGGAGTTTCCTCTCCATCTGTTAACATTTTTTGCTTACTGAGGCCACAGAAAATTAGCCGAAAGCTTTCAGAAGAGGAATTTCTTTTCTTTACTAGCTGTCAAAAGAATTTCACAGCCTGTAAAACGACCTTGTCCTCGGTGATATTCTGTATGCTAATTGTGTTTATGAGGTTTGTAGGTTCAAACTAGAATTAACGGACAATGGACATAATGCTTTTGACACATTACTAGCTATGCAAACCAGCAGCCACAAGTGACACTGATTTCTTTCTGTGTCCTAACACCCCGTAGTATATTAATACAGCATAATTACTCTAACGATGTGATGCTCTGCCATACAATGGTATCTCCAACTATATGTTCTCTGTCTCCATGGTTCATTTCTAGCATTTCTTCTCGTATTCCGTGGTAATAAAAATAAAGGTGTTTAACAGTGTTTCCTCTGGGCTTGGTTGTAATATTTTGTAAAGTGATTTTCATCTACATACACATTAGAGCTAAACCAGGTCTATGGGGGATTTGACATTCCATTGGAGAATATCTAAATTGAGTATAAGGAATGGGGATTAATGTGTCTACAGTCTTTGGAAAATGAAGGTAGACAGCAGGGATGATTTAAGCTTGGCAGTGTCTTCTGTTCAGAGTGTGGCTAATTTGGCAGTAGCAGGCCAGAAGATTTAAGCTTTATGGATTTTCTTAAAAGAAGTCTTCTTTCTCCAACAGAAAATATTAGTTCATGAATATAAGCTTCCAAAGTATATGAACCATGAATGTTTAACCTCCTGTAAAGGGTGAGACTTTTATACCTAGTTTAGAATCAACAAACTTGAGAAAAACAGGCAATCTTGGCCTTTTTATAGACTAATTCTCTAACTGGAATTTCCGTAGAATTTTTGAATGAGACATTGCTCTTCTGCAGATGAGAATTTGCTTTTGCACAGCCTATTTTAGTCTCCATAGCTTATCTATAACACTTATCTGCTTTTGTGAGATTAAGCTACTTCCCATATGTAGTTCCAAATCTGCTCCTCTCTAGCCTGTTACCTGCCACTGTCCTTCCCTTTGTCCTCAACCCTTCTCTGGCACCAAGTGGACATTGTCCAGCCTCAGAGGTTTGGATTCCCAGAGGATTTGTTCACACTTCCAGTGTAAAAGAAACAATGTTATAGCAGGGTTCTACTAGTTTTTGATCTTGTACTATTGTCAACAAATATTTTTGAGCACTCATCCTTGATATATGTATACTTATTTATGTATAATATATGTATAATATTATGTATAATATTATTAAGTAATATATACTTATTTATTAATGATGTAAACATACTACTATAGTAGTACATTTTTATGCATATGAAACATGTGCAAATTAAAAATGATAAAGTTAAGAATAAATGTAATTTGAAAACTTGTTATTTTCTTCTGTACCTCAGCAGATCATCTTGCACATTCCCTGGAGGGTTTGCACCCACTTTGGAGATTACTACATCACAGTGCTAGTATGTGTAGTTGTGCCTTCAAACTAGATACTCTGGAAGGATATGGTGAATTCAATTTTGTATCCATGAAAGTTAGCAAAGCATCTTGAACATAAAAATGACTTTAATGATTCTTCTTTTGAATGTGTCAATAAATTTTCATCTCTCCATCTTCTCTCACTAATGCTCCCCTCAAAAATATTTCTCCTTCCTGTCCTTTCACCTGACCAGTCTACTTGTCATGAAAGACCAAGTCCAAGTCCTTTATCCTCCATGAATCTTTTTCTGTCACTCTATATCTCATGATATCTTACTCCTCACCTATAGAAATGTTTGACTTTGCTACTCACTTGATATACATATCATTTATTGTCTGATGATCTCTCTCAGATGCCATATTTTCATGCATGTATGTTTCCAGATAGATTGCAAGTTCTTCATTACATCTTTGCCTTGAACATAATGCCTTACTGTTGTTATATTTACATAGAAGTCACGCTATAAATATTCATTGAACAGATGACAAAGTTATCAATTCACACAGCTTTTGACTTAAATTGTCTTAAATGTGTTTAGCATTTGTTTTCTTGTAGCATTTTAAAAACAGCTATTCCTCTTCCAGAGATTTTCAACTGGCTCATATTCTCACAGGAAACCAATTTGGAAAATCCCTTGGCCATAAATTTGAGAAAAAAATTGGGAAACGCACCATGTCTCTTAAGCATGTACATAAAGTCACGGTACTGAAGTTACAGGATTAGTGGGCATTAGGCTTCTCAAAACACAATCGTGCATATTTTAGGCCATCCTGATGGATCAAATCAACCCTTTGGAGCCTGACCAGAGAGTCAATGTACCTGGTTTGTTTTAAGACAATTGCTCATGCCTTTCAACATTGTTATGTTCTGTTTAAGATTAAATTCTTAAGTTCTGAGAACTCTCTTCATTCAGAATATTCTGATGTTTTCTTTAGGCAGTTTCTTGGATTCGAGCTCTCAACATATGTGATCTATAGATTAGGAATTCAAGAGCTTTAGCTATTGGCAGTCAAACCTAAGGAGGCAGAGTTCAGATAAATAAGACTTCAGCAAAATCTTCAACAAAAATGATCACTGTCTGATTACATGGCCATGGTAATGAGTTTTGGATGTAACTCAGCCACACTTTCTGCAACCCTGGTTCATGCCCATATTGAGAAATAAGGAAAGCATTTTCCAGTTTGACAAAAATATTTCTAGTTGCCTAGAGCCCAGAAATGATTACAATTTTACCTTCATGTCATACAAGTACATGATTTCTATCAAAAACCTAGTAGCACTTTTTGTTCTATATAGAGAGTGCTTAATAAATGCTTATTGGATGACGCAGAATAGAAAATAAATGTGTTTATTGGAGAGTAAGTGAGTGAGTGAGTGAGTGAGGTTCATGTTGTACTAAATATCCCATTTTCCCCTCAGTATATATCTTGGCGACAGAGCTTATTAATATATCTCATCTGTTTCTAAAAACATTTAAAGGTTTGTTATTTTATTTTACCCTCACAATAACCCTGAAAGGTAGTTGGGACAGGTCTTATTCATCAGTAAATAGGTGACAACACTGAGCCCAGAAAGACTTGCAGATTTTTAGTCTTTGCCTTGGAGATGCATTCTCTAAAAGCTGTATATGTGTGTGTTGAGGCAGTAAAAAGAAGAAAAAAATGAGTGTGTGTGCTGATGGCTTTTAGAGGTACAGATACAGCGAAAGTAGGGTTTCTCAGCCATGGCGTTATTGATATATCAGGCTAAATGACCCTCTGTTGTGGGAATCTGTCTTCTGCATCGTAGGATCATCACATCTCTTTCCACTCGATGCCGGCAACATCTTCCCTCTCCCTAGTCATGGTGCCTAAAAAAATTCTCTAGTCATGGCTAAATGTTTGCTGTGGAGAAAAACTGGCCCCTCATTCAGAACTTCTGAGCTAAAGACAGATAGAAACGACTTAAAATTGTCTAGTAAACTTAAAAGAAGCCAGTGTCTATCCTCATAACTCGGTTACTCATTCTGTTCATCAATATTTATTGAATTCTTGTTGTGTGCATTATCATAAGGGACTAAGGGAAGTGCCAAGATAATCAGGACATGACCTAGCCTACAAGAAATGTACAGTCTGGTGGAAAAGGAAAAGGTCAGGTGGATAACTGAGACAGATATTTGTTGGATGTCTACTATGTGCAAGGCACTGGGTTGGTTATGTTCCACATTGTGGGGAGACCTAAGTGTGGATAAGCCTCACAGAAGAAAAAAACTGAAGGATATTTCTTATGCACAAAGGTTTTTCAAACTAATTGAAGAATAAGAGGGGGAAGAAGGTAATACCTAGAAAAGAAAGACTAACATTGAGTACAAAATTAAATGTAAGCACTTTTAAAAAGGTGTAATAAAAAGTTTAATGTGATTTTGAAAATTAGTGCAAAATGAATTTTCAAAAGCTGGGCTAGAGAAGTAATAGAAAGCTTCATGAATATGAGAGTAGGAATGGCTCTGGGGAAGAAATTCTAGGCCCAAGGAGCAAAGACAGGGATTAGCGCATTTAATACTTCAGATTTTCTCACCGTCACTATATATTTATTTCAACAACCTTTTATTCTATTTTATTTACATTTCGATGTCTTTAAGTCTATCTGTTGTCCAGTATCCTGATTTCTCTTCTCTGTTGACAATGACATTTATTTTTTATCTTTCACTTAATTTTTTTATTACAAATGCACATATAGAACTTAGAAATTATAGATAACAAACAGAAATGAAAAAATACACACAATCCTACCATCTAGAGACAACCCCTCTTTAGGGTTTACCCTCATCATTAAACTACTTTGTAACCTGCTATTATTTTTCACTTACCAATATATTATGAACATTTTTTCTCTTTTAATATCATCATCAGTATCTTTTAATGGTGGCTTAGTAGTTACACTATATAGGTATATCATAATTAACAAATCTTCTGTTACTGGTCTTTCATGTTGCTTTAAAGTTCTCTGATCACAGGCAGGACTGGAATAAATTTTTCGTGGCTACATTTCCTTAATTACTCCTTTAGAATAATTGCTCAATGGTTTCCAATATTTTCACTCTCAAGAACTCCTTTTGTTGTGGTTTCCTCCTGGGTCCCATATTTGGAAGCATAATCTACCGAACTGCATTTGGTATGAAAAAAATTGTTTTATTGTTATTTATTAATTAAAGAGTTAGAGAACTGCTAATCAAAACTTTGATTCAGCATGAGATTTTAAAAAGAATATTCCCTATGTTACAATGATACAATTCCAGCCTAAAGCATAGACCTAAATCATAGTGCTGGTTAGAGTCTGCATCTTATCTTGGGGAACAATACTCTTTCTGTGAGCTTTTCTGAAATCTTGGAATTTGCTTATAGATTTTCTTTTCCCACATTTGCAGCTGCCTGATGTTAGAGCTGAAGGAGACAAATACTTGGAGTCACTGAGTTGCTTTAGGCTAGCAAAAGAGAAATACAGACATGATTGTTTAACTACATCAAATGTTTACTTTGTTTTCTGTGGCCTCATGGTAGATTTCACATAATTGCTTTTTACTCGGAAATATCTTGTGCTGAGAACAAATTGATGGAGAATAAGGTTTTAATCTGATGTGGTTAAATTAAAAAAAAAAGTGGCCAAAACAGCCATTTCTGACATACTGTGACCAAGATTATCTAAACACGAGGCTTCCTGAAGTCACCCCAAACATGTGTGTTGATTGCTATAGCCTGGCTCTGTCGCTTGCCAGTGAGGGACAGCTGCAGGGCTAACCTACAGAGAAGCTGGGAGCCTCAATCATTTTCCAAACTACATTCACTCTGGACATTGCTCTTTGTCAGTTACATTGCTTTGTTAATGGCATGACATCCAGAATAGCAATTTGGACCCAAACAGTAAGGAAAGAACTTCAGTGTTTACTTGGACGTTCTAAATTTAGTTCATTTTTTTTGAACTGTGTAATGCCAGTGGGTTACATGGTTTGGCTCCCACACTGAGATTTGGGTCACAGAATTTTTAGGCAGGTTCTTTCTTGCAGCATTCTGAATTCAGACGAGGCTTCACAGAGGCTGTGCATATGCACAATGGCAGTGGTGGAAGGACTCCCAGGACTGTTCCAGCAATAATTTCAGTATGGGTCTTCTACGTGGTGGTGAGTCAGGCTGTGCTATGGCAGAGAGTCGGTGTGAAGCATTCTGAACCCAAGCTATGAATGGAGTCTTGCCACTATGCCTTATGACACAGAGTATCTCCCACGCTGGGGACATCTTACATCGAGGAAATAGATATTAATTCATTAAAGCGTATGAAATCACTTGAAATTGCACTATGATCCTGCTGCTTCTCAGAGAGTAAGATTCAGTACAGAGTGGGCTGACTGCTGTTGAAGAGATCTCAATCCTTGAAGCACCCACAGAACGTCATTTAGACAGCACAGTCATCATAAGGCAGGCTTACAGTGTGGGCTCTGAACGACATCAAAGTAAGGGACAGTAACAAATGTGGTAGAATAAAGTTGGAGAGGGCTTAGATACTAGCATCTAGATTTCTGCCAGTGCTTTCCAAGGCCCTTGGAGCAGTAGCTGCCTGGAGCAGTGAGCTTATGGTGAGCTCTGCACCATAAACTTTGAGCACATTGGGAGAAGGCAGGGTTCTTTGGAAAAGACAACAATGCTGTGAAATAGAAGGCAGTAGAATAAGAGGAAGGGAAAATATGAGATGAATTGACTTCATAAAAGAAGCCGCAGGCATGAGTCTACAGAGACTGAGTAGGGCTGTTGAAGACAGGACATTGTGGACATAACTTACTCATAGTGTCACCAGGAGTCAGAGAAGACTCAATGGCATATAAGACACACATGCAGAGAAAGAAACTGAGGCTCAAAAACTGTCCAAAAATCACACTAAGTTCAAAGACCATAAGTTCAGGGGCCACAATTGGATCTAGAACTCAGATCCCACTGATTCTTGTCCACTGTCCTTTTTACTGACTCACTCCCACCCTCCTCCCTCTCTCCTTTCCCTCCTCTGCATCCCCTCCCTTCTCTCTCTTCCTTTCCTTCTCTCCCTCCTCCTCTCCTTCCCCTTCTCCTTTTCCAGCTCCTTTTCTTTATTCCTCTCCCATTCCCATTTCTTTTGTGTCTTCTCCTTCTTCATCTTCTACATCTTTTTTTTTTTTTATTATTGTTGTTAAAGTAGAAACAATTAGCTAAATTGTTGTGTGATATTTATGTAAACAAAGCTTTGGTCATTGTCCCATCTTAATTCCAGGTCATCTAAGTTTTAGCCGGGAGGGATTTGAATAGATGGATATTTGAACTAAGAGTTTTCATATCAGCTTTCATATTGACTCATTTTAGGTAAGGTGACTGGTTTGAGGATTTTCTTTTAATAAAACTTGACTGATTTTCAAGACCTGTCACTTGTATACACACACACTCACACACCCTTCTCTAGTTTTATAAGAGTTGGCAGATTGGTAGTTCAGAGTCGTTACCTCCTTCCAATTATAACTTCAGCTAAAGGATATTACATTGAGGTTTTTACAAATGAAGTCTGAAAAAAGGCCCTTCTTAATGATGAGTGGTCAAGAAAATATGACAAGGTGGCAAGGGGTGTTTGAGGATATACTGAACACTTGCCTCATCCTGAGGCAAGTAAAGCCGTTAAGAAATAGTCCCCATGGCATTTCTGGCCTGACCAGCAACAGTTATACAAGGCATGTGGAATGCCTCTTCTAATGAAATGCCCTAGCTTAGTTCACATCGGCTGAAGCTCTGGTTCTCAAAAAGAGAACAGCCAGGGCTTTTCCAGCATAGCCTCTGCAACGGTGTCAAGGCAGCCCTGTCTTTCCCTGAACTGTGTGTGCTGGTAGATGGAGACCTCCCACACATGACCTCCTTTCATCCCTCCTCTCCTCCCTTTTCTACATGGAAAAATCTCATTCTCTGGTTGGATTTTTTTACCTCTCAATCCTTGACAGTTCCCGTACTCCTTTCTACCAATGACTACTGTTATGGACCGAAGTGTGTTTCACCCAAATTTATATGTTGAAGCCCTAACTCCCAATGTGACTGTATTTGGAGACAGGGCCTTTAAGGAGGTGATTAAGTTAAATGAGGTCATAAATGTGGGGCCCTCATCCAATAGGACTGGTGTCCTTATAAAGAGAGGAAGATACTCCAGAGATCTCTCTCTTTGCATGCACACAGAGAAGAAGCCACGTGAGGATGCAGCGAGAGGGCGGCCTTCTGCAAATCAAAAAGAGTGTCTCATCAGAAACAGAATTTGTTGGCACCTTGATCTTGGATTTCTAGCCTTCAAAACTGTGAGGAAATAAATTTCTGTTGTTTGAGCCTCCCAGTCTGTGGTATTCTGTTATGGCAGCCCTAGGTGAGTAACAGAACTACTTCGCAAAAATTTCATTAACATCTTCAAGAAGTACTAGGATGTCATGGAAACACCATTTCTTCACACATCCCACTATCTTTGGATCAATGAAGAGCTATTAAAATTTCTTCATGAGACATGCCAGTGTAGATGTGTGTGTGTGTGTGTGTGCATGTCCAGAAACAGTCACATACATACAAACTCAAATATGTTTGTTTTTACAACAATATCTAACATTAATTGAACAATTACTACACATGACAAACTCTGCTAAGTACTTCACATACATTCTCTCATACTCACAATAGGCCTTTGCGGAAAATGTCATTTCCTTTATTTAACTGATGAAGAAACCAGTGCACAAAGAGGTCAAGTCATGTTCCCTCTCTCAGGTCCCCACAAAACTCAGGCTACCTGATTCCAGAGCTCGTGTTCTTAACCACCTGCTGTGCCTCTCGGTTTTCATTATAACCCCTTGTTCCTTTATATCCTGCAATGATCCAGGGAGAAAAAACATCTGAGGTGGTTTTCAAAGATGTGTAAAATGCAAAATAGCATATAGATAAGGATAAAGGAAAAATAAGAATGAGGTGGTAACTTGGAACTAGAAATAAAGAGAATGCACATCTATGTTTAGCTTGATTTCTGGCAGCCAACAGGAAGATGAAAACCTGGTCATCCTCACGATGCACTGTATCCTTAAATTAAACACATACCAATTGCTCAGTGGAAGCCAGGCAGAAATTTCTCCTAAGGCCAGGCAGAAATTTCTCCTCAATATGCCTGTCTGATATCACAAACAGAATCGTCAACATCCTCAGAGCAGACAAAAGGATGAGTTCTCTGGGACTGTGACAAAGACACATGTATGTATATATATGCACACATAACTGCATTCTCACATAGCTGCTGACCTCACCAGTCGTTCTTCCACCCTCTTTCCCCTAGTGACTCTGGTTCAAAAATTAGCGAAATTCAGTGACAAGACCTAGGTCACTGTGAGAGTCCAAGGATGTATTAATGGCAAAACAGAGAACTATAAATTTGGTGGAGGAACAAGGATTTAGAGATATTTTTCAACCTGGCAGTTAAAAACCAAGAGTGAATTATGAAATCAAGCTGGTGAACCTCAAAAAGATTTCAAAATCCTAAGCAAGATAGAATAGAAAATTATAATGCGAACTGCAAGTAGCAAAAGTAAGCATTGCTTTATGAGCTATTTTAGTACATGTATGTATGTCTGTATATTTATAACTACAACAATATCTCTTGTGTCAAAAGGTAGCTCTGTTTGGTTACATTTACAAAACTGGTTATCTTCGCTCTACATATTCAAATTTAGCCATTTGAATTATAAGATGGATAAAGATGAGATTCTACAGCATGATCAAGCAAATATTCTTGGAGGATACAGGAATAAGAATCTAGGAAAGTTCCTCTGGAAATTGCTGAAGAAAGGACTCTGGATCAAGAGGAATTTCTTTTTTGAATTGGATATGGGTGAGATGGATAGGAACCTAGGCCATATTGCTAGGGTATGCAATAGCACAAATAATGATAGCAAGTCTCTGCAGTTAGTTACCATGACAACTTCACTTAAATGTGTGCGATATAAAGTCCTAGCACTTCAGGGTGAAAAGAAAATGTTTTTTGAGAGTATAAGTATATCGCTCTGTTCATTTAGCATGCATCCTTTCATAAGACATTGAAACATTTTGCATCAGAATTTGGTAATGAAAAATGATATAATATGTATTTAATAAAAGATAGCTCTTTTTATTATTTGAAAATTTTAATTTTTGTATTACTGTTGGCATCTTATCTGGGCAATAAAATCCAGCTAGCAGGTTAGCTTCATGTATTTGTTCATTTGTTGTTATTTTTAGGGTCCCCAAAGAGTCTCCATAAGATTTTTATTTGGGACATTGAAAGCACTTCTCATTCCCAGGGGTCATAATTCACAGGGTTAATTAACACCTATATAGAGACAACTCTCAAATGCAAATCTCAAGTCAAGACCTCCACTCTGAGTTATCAGACTTGTGTATTTATATGTCTATGAGGATATCTTTAAGACAACTCAAAACGAACATGCCTAAATCAAAATTATGAGTGTTATCCTAGAAATTTGGTTGTCTAATACTGCATTTCTTATCCAATGCTTCGTGATCAAAATCCCCAAAACAGGAAGTACTTTAACACCTCAGTTTCTCCTACCTCCCTCTCTCCGTATTGGTCCCATCACTATGGAATCCTGTTCTGCTGATTTTACATTGAAATGTTGCTTGAAATTCTCCATCTTCGCGTTTACCGAGACCACAGTCCAAGCCCATCATTTCTCCTCTGGACCACTATAATAATCTCCTAACAGATCTACCCATATGTACTCTCATCTTTTTCCAGTCTATTTCCCAAACCAGAGCCAGCATTATATTTTGAAATTCAAATCTAATTATGACTTTACTCCCACATTCCTCCCCCAATGCTTAAAACATTTCAATGGTTTCTTGATATACTTAGGATAAAAATGAAACTCTTTAACATGGTGTATCAGTGAGAAGGCACACTCAGAGGGTTTAACTGAAAGTAATTTATTGAAGAAACCATCGCATCTGTGGAGAAGATTTAAGGGAATCCATAAGGAATGGTGGGCCAGCCAA
>NW_006443138.1:5888019-5895550 GCF_000325575.1 Pteropus alecto
GGAAAGAGAAGGGAGATGTAGCTATAGAAAGAGCTATAGTCACAGCAGCCTGTGGCTACTGCCAACATCACAGTACAGCAGAAAGGGTCAAGAAGATACGCCCTGATGGCTTTCCTCTGTCACCTTTTGCCCTCCTACTGATGCCTTTAACTGGCTAGAGGAAACCAGAAGCCAGAGGGCACAAGAGCCCAGGTGACGCAGTCACAGGGGTGAGTCTTCTAGAACACAGAACAGGGAAGAGAAGAGCAAAATATTGATTTGGGTACAATTAAAGGACAGAAATGTTTCCTGGGCAACACTAGGAAAATAAAATTAGACTTAGTCTAGGTCATTTGGAATTGATTTTAAAATATTTAAAAGACTCTAATCAGTGAGGGTTTACTGTCCCCCACCTAGTTATTTAGACAACAGAATTTCTAAGTTGCTTTGGAGGATCTAGAAATGATTGGTCTTTCTCTGCTTACCTTAGCCAGAACTCTAGAGAATGGGCATTGCTAAAAGAATCAGGAAGCAGGGATAATCATGGAAATACATAGCTTTCAGGCTGGTAGCACAATAAGGTGCCCTATTAATCAGTTGAATGGGAAGACACCTAGTTTAGCAATCTCTACCCTCTTCCATGCGACTTTTCTCCCTTACTTGGTCCTGCTGGCCCAACAGTGAACTAACAAAGTTACAAGCACTGACCTGAGTGTTTCCTCTGTTGACTGGAAACCAGGGCTAGTTCTCATTGTAAGACAATCTTACAAGATAAGTGGTTTATATCCTTGCTTTGTGTACCTCTTAGAATCTTTTAATTTGACACATTTTATAGAAATTCATTCATCACGCTGTTTTGAGCACTTGCTGTGTTTGTTCCATGCACTGTAATAGATGCTGGATGGTATGAAGTTGAATGACCCAAACCCTTTGACTTCCAATTTTTATCTGAACTTTATAATAAATGTTTACATTTTCCATTATTAGATTGGAAAGGATCACATGTTTATTTTTTGTTTGCTTCCTTAGGCTGTTTTTTTTCTGCAACTGTAAAATCCTCCTGTCTGTGGATGGAATCCATGGAAAGTAACAACACAGGCAGTTAGTTGGCATGATCATACAAGTTTCCAGGGCAAACTTGTGGCTTGAGAGACATTTATGTTTTATGTGGGCTGGAGATGGGCTGTCTATTTCCCACCTCTGGAGGCGGGCATTGGCAGCAATGGGAATTTTGACTAGGAATCTTGACTACTCATTAAGTTGCTTTCATACTGTTGAATGCATTTTAGCCAGAGTGAGTGGGTCCTGGCCAGACCACTTCCTCTTGGGCTGTATCTTTTATTTCCTGTATACCTTCCCACAAAAGGAGATATAACCTTTTTCACATAATTGAATCATAATAAATATTTATACATTCTTCATAGTTTTTTCACCCATCCTCATATTTGATGCTATGGAAATAAGTTTCAATATTATATTTCCAGACCAGAAGAGACTGGCTGCCCTAATTACACAAAGTGTGTGTATTATTAGTGGCTGGCTCATTAACACTGACCTTGAGCATTCTCCACCAAAGAAAGATGGTCAAGAAGGGATTTAAAAACCAGAAACTAAATCCACTGGAATGAGAGTGAGCAGTTGCCTCATGGAACCATATTTCTTGTTTTTTCTATTTTTGTTGTTGTTTGTTTGTTTGTTTTTGTATAGGGAAAAGTTACCTTGTTTAGTTGTAGAGAGCCGAGCTGAAAAACAAGCATAACTAGACAAGAACAAAACAATAAAAACAAAACCTTGTAGTTTTGGTGTTCTGAGCAGTATAGCTCATATTTCACAAAAACTTGGAGATCTTCTCTTTGGGGCAGACCATCTCTGTGGGTTTCTGTTAGGCATGCAAATGGAGAGTAAAGATTCTTTCTGGAATGCAATCTGAGTTCCAATGAGCTAAAAGTTTTGAAAAAATAATGCAGAATGTAATTTTAACAATGGACAAAGTTGCATCCTTACATCTTATGTTTACTTAATCAGAGAAAAAGAGGAAATACAGCATGGTGGTGATGAGGTCCCAGCTTTTCGACTAAACTTCCTTGGACTCAAATCTTACCTCTACTTCTTATCTATGAAGACTTCCTATTCTATTACTAGATGAAGTGACTTTAACAATTTTTTTTTTTTACCTTCTCTTGGCCTTGGTTTGTTCATCTATAAACTTGTGTTAATAAGAGTATATGACTCATAGAGTTGTAATATGAACTAAATAAGGTAAAGCACATAGAGGGCATAGAGGCACTCTAAACTTTGGCTCATTTGTTATGTGTGTAGACACACCTCTTCTCCATCTAGTTTTAGATTGCCTTTTAGATAGGTCATAAATTATTGCTTATCCCTAGGAAGATTTTTGTTTTTGTTTTTGTTTAGGCAATTGCTAATAGAATATTGGGAGGAGAGACCATGGAGCCCCCTGGGCAGGAAGAGATGAGCTGCTAAATGAGCTATGTACCCATAAAGAGAGAAGGTGTCAGTGGCTCAAAGTTAGTAAAGGCCGACACACTAGCCACGTCGCAACCTCATTTGCTCCAGACCCTCTGTGGAGATGAACACATCACTGGGCTTCTGAGGGAAAGGTATGCTCTGGTCTCTGCTTAGAATGTGCAGAAAAGATTGTTCCATAGCACTACTGCCATCTTTCCTCTGCTTCCAAAAAGATTAAGACAGAAGTAAGTCCAGCCAGAAATAAAATTGTGCTCTTCAATTCTGTCATTGGAGATTAAGCAGATGATGACTAATCATCTGTCTTCCTCTCTGGTTCCAAACCAAATGAACAGCTTTTGAAATTACCCAGGAGAGATTCGGGGCTCCGTACTCACGTAATGATGTATCTATCTAGACCTTGCCACTCAGATCAGAAATGATGAGATTGTCTGGTGTTTGAAAACATATCAGTGCACTCCTGAGGGAATGCTTGAGGCCAAATAGATTCTCAGCCTATCACCTAATTCTTTTGATTGAAAATCTAGACTACATCCTTTTATTTCATAAAGCTTCCATGTCACTGGGTGTATATTACACTTATGACTTTATTCACTTTTCCCCCATTAAGTATGCTCAATGGACTGGTGTTTGACAAAAGGAAGAAAGATTTCTGGAGCCTTTAAAAAGAATCCTTAAAGGTTCTGCCATCTGTTTCTGAATCACTCAGAAAAGTAAGTGAAGAAAATGCGAACTTCTCTCATAAAACTGAAAACATACCAGCAGCTGTACTTTCAGAGGTGGTGTGGCCTGTATTATCACATGAATGTCTCAAACAGTTCATAGAACTCTAGGCTTCCAATCTAAACTCTGATCTGATTCCTAGATTAATAATGAACAAGTGATATGAGTTAGTGCCATTTTGTCATTTGTACTCTGAAGGGTTCAGTCCTTATAGGTGCACCGCAGGGGCATTTAGAAGTATGTTGACATCACCAGAGAGCTATGGGCTGGTGTAGAGTGTTTTCCAAAAATGTAGTTTATCAGACATTTTCTTCTGTTTTTGCCTATTTTGTGTATTGCAGTGATTTTTTCCCCCTGTTATCTAAGATGTTTTTTCTATTTTATTACCAATTCAACATTCGAAGATAAAAGTCTCTCTAAAATCCAAACAGAAAATAATATGTTGCTTTAGGTAACCTTACTCTCTGATCTTTCCCACTAGATGCCTGTCTAGGACGAGATTCCCTCATCATAGTTTCTGAGCACCTTCTTTTTGCGTGTGAGATTTTATAAATGATGCTCGACAGATCCTTTCCCATAGCTTCTAACTATTAAAATGTCCTTTTGGTGAGTTGTGTTTGGGTTGTTTTTAAACTTTACTGAGGAAGTTTTTAATTTATGTTCAATACTCTGGAAAAATAAAGGTCTTTACAATTTAAAAACGAAGGCTGCCTCATGCAGAGAGCAAAACTCAACACCACAGAGATGTCATCAGAGGCCTGATACATAAATAGGACTGGAAAGGACCCGGATAAGGTCTGCAGCACCGTAAAAGACATGAAAGATCTGGTTTGTGCCTCACTGTAGTCATTCAGATTTGTCTAGTTGCAAGTAATAGAAATTGACTCTGACTAGCTTAAGCAAAAGGAAAAAGAAGGATTTCAGTGGAAGGAAATTGGAAAACCACAAAAATGTAAAGGACTAGTTAAAAACAAGAATATGAGAGAAGAAGATATGAAGGCAGCTTCAGGATTTCAACATTTGAGCCCTTGGACTTTTTCTCCAAGGAACTCTTGGATATGCCTGAGTTCCATGGACCCCCAGTCATCCCATCTCCATCCTCTGTCCTCCAGGTTTCTGGGGCTGAATATCCCAGGGTTGCACTTTGGTCAGTTGTCTAGACCTATGGCAGCGATGGCAGGATTCTGAATACAGACTTAGCGTGTGAAACCCCACCTAGGGATGTGATCTTGCATTAGTTTGGACCTTCTAAGCAGATGTCAAGACAGCACTAGACACACTCCCCTCCACCCCATTTACTAGCGGAAACACTTGTGAAGGATAAAAGGGAGGCACAGGGGACATCACAATAAGGGGTAATCTCTGTGAGAGAGAGAAGGAAGGAAACAAGTTTGTTTTGGCAGAATCTAATACTGCAGCACTGAGAAAGTTTTAGCTAAGTCATGGGAGTCTTTAAGCCAAAGTCAAGATTTAGAAATATCTTACCACTTTTTAAGAAGTAGCCTGCCTCAGTATTCCCACTACATTCAGTTATTGGTGAAAGTTGGCCCTGGGATGGATGGCCTTGGGTGTGAATGTTGTGGTAGATTCTGGGTGCAGCCACTGGGGCCATCCATGTTACATTCCTCACAGCAGGAGATCTGAGCAGTGCATTTTCATGGCTGCCACACAGTTTTTTCTCAATAAGAGAGAATCACAGAGGATTGAGAGATCACTCCAAGAGATGTCCTCTGCATTAACCTTCAGAGATAAACTCTTGAGAACGAGTGATATCTCTGCTTGGGGCTCTGTTGGTACCAAACCATGACTCTGATCATACTTGGTAATTCTTAAGTTCTTACAATATCCTTTCATCTTTGCATTATCTTGTTTTGTGATATTCTATTTTAAGATCTTATGCAAGTGAAATAGAGTTGAATCAAATGTCCTCTACAGTATCATAGGAGAGTCATCCTTGGGTAGTGATACCTACGGTGATAGCTTAGGTTGTTTTGTGAATATAATTGTGCTCATTTCCTGATTTTCTCCACTTTCTCGTTTACCAAGAACCACATCTCTAGAGTTACACTTTGGTTACTACTTCATCAGGCAGAGCATGAATTTAGTGGCAGAAAACTATCACTTGCAGGAAGAAAAACAGGAACTGGGAGTACAAAGGATCAGGAAAGGGGTATGTTGATGAAAAGAAAGGTCCCCTTTGGGTAATATTCTGGGGAGATCCCCCTTCCCTGCCACACATAATTTATCCTGCCTTTCTTAGGATTCTAGAGTTTTACCTTTGTTTCCTCCCTAGGTATTTACAAAAAGATTGAAGCAAGCTACATTTCTGCTCACTCTTTAAATATGTGGGCCCTAAGGGTAAGGAAAAGAGGCCGGCTAAAACCACTCTGTAGGTATACCTCAGAAACCACACACACACTACATTTTAAGGCCCCTTTGGGTATGCACCCATCTGCTCTACTCTGAAGTTTTCTCTTTGCAAATTCCAGTTTCTTTTTTATGAATCCATTACAATGAGAAGATTTAATAAGTGTTACTTAACTAAATGATCTTCCCTTAAGGCTTAAAACCTTCATTTTTCAGATGTCTGTAGAATCTTATATAAGAGCAATATGGGTGCAAATGGAATTTTTATTTGACTATGTTAGTCATGATAAGTGACATAAGCTTCTGTAAAAAAATAATCCCCAAATCTCAGTGATTTAACATCCAGTGCAGATGTTTCTAATTGGGCACCTCTGTGCCAGCTCTACTCCAAGCAGTGACTCAGTGACCCAGGCTACTTCCATTCTGTGGCTCCACTGTATTAAGGTTTTAAAGTCACCCTAGCATCATCCAACAGTAGATAGAAGGAAGATGATAAGAGTGAAAGATCACACATGAGAGATTTTTTCAGCCAAGTTGAAAAGTGGCTAACATCATTTCTGCATATACTCCATTCACCAGTACTCATCGCCTGACCAACCAAACTGCAAGTGAGACTAGGAAACATGATTTGGTGAATACTACAGTTTCTACTACCAGATTACCTAATAGAAACATGGAAATAAACTAATTGCATCTCCTTGAAAAACAGGCCTTCCCCTAAACAAAAAACAACAAATAGTTGATCTTTTTCTGATCTCCTTTACACCATGTGTCATCTAGGAACAGAACTAATATTCATTCATTCAAAAAATAATTAAGCACCTATTATATTCCAGAGAGTATTCTGGGTGATATCGTTATAAAATAGATGTGATCTGTGTCTTCAAAGAGCTTATGGTCAAGTAGAAGAAAAGAAAATGCAACCAACAATTACAATGAAAGATATGCTCTGATGAATCCAGGGTACTACTCTGAGCAAGAACAAAGAAACTTTAACTAGGCACACGGGGTCAAAAAAGAGTTGCAAGAAGAGGGAAGGCTTTGAATCAGTGTTAAAAAATAAGGAATCGTAAAGGGCAGTTCAAGGAGAAAGAATACTATATGTAAAAGGAGAGAAGACATAGAACTGCCTGACAATGCTTTAAGTAATGGTATAGCTGAGGTGCAGCTATTTGGATGAGTGAGTGTACACATGGGGCTAAAGCTATAGATATTGATCAGATCGTGGAGAACATTCAGGGCTGAGCTGTGGACTTTGCTATGCATAACAACCCACTGAAGAATTCTAAGCATGGAGTAATAAGGTTAAAATTTCAATTGATGACAATTTTTTATGTGAAAAAATTATAGATTAATTATCATATGGAGTTTAGTTTTGTCTTATGTGTACTGAAAATGATGCTTCTGTTATGTAATCATTTGAAGACATTTTTATCTGGCCACAATCCTCTCTGTACTGTTGATGTGTAAATACTTTATCTTCAAACATGGCTGGCTTTTAAAAAATTCTGTCATTGGTGATTCAGAGTTGCCCTCAGCTTCACAGTGTCTGAGAGATAATCTCCTTATTTTAGGTTGCAGTGCACCCAGTTGGCATGTCTCCCATTTATTGAGTCTGTAGAAATGTTTACTAAGAACCTGTTTTGTGCTAGGAACTTGCCAGGAACTGAGTAGATGGGAGGTGGTGTTATAGAGAGAATCAGCATGGTATGGTGGGGAAAGTTCAGGCTTCAAAGCTCAATACCATCGTTTATAATGGGGTGAGGTGGGACTCCGAGAAACTTTTGCAACCCTTTAGAAACTCAGTTTTCTCATTTGCAAAATGGAGCAATAATATCTACTTCAGAGTATTGTCATGAGGTTTCAATAAGAAAGTATTTATACAACACTTAACAGTGCTTGGAAAATGGTGATGGGAGGATACATGACACAGAATCCTTGCCTGTGGCAGACATCACTAATTGATCATGGCACA
>NW_006443138.1:5895614-5897222 GCF_000325575.1 Pteropus alecto
AGTTATATGAAAATAATTTTATTATAAGACAGTATCAGAATCATGCTGCATTAATGATCAGAAATAGCAAGGATTTCAAAGGTGATAAATTACTCTGTATGTAATAATCAGAAAAGAAAGACTTCATGAAGGAGGAAAGATATGAGTAAGGCCACAAGATGTTGGTAGGGTTTATTTGAATTTCACATTTAAATCACATTTCCAAAGCTTGGCTTCAATCTGTTTTTCAATGTGACTTAGAATGTTTTTTTCCAATTTCTTGCATTTGCTTTGCTCTATATCAGCTTGTCATATAGAAGTCGCCAGTCATTCTCCATTTTGAGTCAGCCTAATAGAACTATCTAGCATTGCAATAAGCATCCATTGAGATATGATTCTAAGCCCCCTATTCGGACTGGTTATAGAGATTTACCTATTTTCTAGAATAGCAATAGTAAAAATGGTTCTCACAAGCCACAATTCACCAATTGGTACTGGTTGCTCAAAATGCAGTGTTGACAAGGAGACTGGGATTCTGGGCTCCCCAGGAGTTTGGTCATGGTCAATTATTGATGTTTGACATGAGCAAGAAATAGAGGAGAAAAGTACATACAGTAGTTATTTGTTTGTTGGAGACATTAGAGGCCATCTAAACAAGCCCCTTGTTTTTCTTTTAATGAAAAAACTGAGATCCAGAGAAATTGCCTCTTGATAGACAAAATTTCTAGAGACAGAATTGGATTAGAATCCCAAAGCCGTGGTTCCAATGATCTGAGTAAAGTTCTGTTGTCTTTTGAATATCTTAGTGCACGAGCATCCCCTACAGACGAATTTCATGAGTAGGTCCTGGGGTTGATCCTGTATTTTCTATTTTTTATTTTATTCCCCTGTTTTATTGAGACATCATTTACTTTTATGAAAATTCACCCATTTAAGTGTACAGTATGATGAGTTTGGCAATTGTATACAGTCATGTAACCACATTCACAGTCAGGACATAGAACATTTCCATCACTGCAGGAAGGATCTGCACTCCTCTTTGTAGTTGATTCCTTTCCTTGAGCCCCATCACCAAGGCAACCACTGATCTGCTCTCTGTCACTATAGTTTTGCCTTTTATAGCACTCATATAAATGGAATCAAACAGTATGTAGTCTCTTGCCGTTAAATTCTTTCATTCAGCAAAAGGCTCTTAAGATTCACCCATTTTGTTGCATGACAATATTTCCTTCTTTTCACTAATGAGTAGTATTTTACATATACCACAATTTGTTTATTCATTGAGTAGTTGATAAAAATTTGAGTTTTCAGTTTCTGGTTATTATAAGTATGGCTGCTATAAACATTCATCTACAAGTTACTGTGTGGACGTATATTTTCATTTATCTTGGATAAATGCTTAAGAGTAGGATTGTTCAGTCATATATATGTTTAACTTTATAAAAAATGGCCAAACTTTTCCAAAGTGGCTGTAACATTTTGCATTCCCACTAGTAACATATGATAGTTCTGATTGATTAACATTATTGTTACAGCTTGGTATTGTCAGTCTTTGAAATTTACGCCATTCTGCTAGGTATGTAGTAGTTTCTTATCATGATTTTAGTTTGTATTTCTCTGATGACTAGT
>NW_006443138.1:5897273-5901240 GCF_000325575.1 Pteropus alecto
ATATGTATAATGCTGTTTTTTCTTATAGAGTGCCCATTCAAATATTTTGCTCATTTCTTGTTTTATTGTTTGTCTTCTTATTGAATTATAAGATTTCCTTATATACTGAATATAAGCCCCAAGATTTGCAGATCTTTTCTCCTAGTCTGTAACTTGCTTTCTAGTTACTTCAAGTGTATTTTTCAGTAGTAAACATTAAAAAAAAATCGTTAAAGTTCATTTTATCTAATTTTCTTCTATTTTCATGCTTTTCTATTGTTGCTTAAGATATCTTTGTGTAATCTAATTTCACACAAAAATTTGTTTTTTAGAAATTTTATAACTTTAACACTTCATATGTCTATGACTCATTTTGAGTTAATTTTGTGTTTCTTGTGAGGTAAGGGTTGAGGTTCTGTTTTGTACACACAAACATCCATTTGCTTCAGCACTATTAGTTGAAAGAACTAACTTTTTTTTTTTTTTCATTAGATTACCACGACGTCTTGGTAAAAAAAAAAATCAATTGACCTTAGAAGTATAAATCTATTTCTCTTTGTGTTGTTCCACTGATGTTAGGTGTGTACTTTTATGCCAATGTCACACTGTATAGATGACTGCAGCTTTATAGTAAGTCTTGAAATCAGATGGTATAAGTCCTTTTAACCATTGTAAGTCATCAAAATTGTTTTAGGTGTTCTATCGGTTTTCCATATAAAATTTAAAAGCAGCTTGTCATCTTAAAAATGTTTGATAAGATTTTCAAAGGGATTGCTAGAATCTATAGGTAATTTGAGGAAGAATTAAAATCTTGACACTATTAAAGATTTTAATTCTTAAATATGAAATAGCTTTTCATTTATTTTTATCTTTAATTTTCCTAAAAATGTTTTGTAAGTTGCCAACACCAGAAGTAGACAATTATTCCAAGATATTGACAAGGCTTGTATACCTATAAATTGATATTGAAATCAGAATCCATTTTGTTTGATTGCTTTTACTTCATTGCTAATGATATTAGTCATAATTGTTATTCTTGTTCTTTGGGTTTTTCCATATAGCCCAACAGTTTATGATTAGCGAACATGTATAAGATAACTGTTAATACTCGTTTCATGTCTTATGTAAAAGTTATACTAGATGCCAAATACAGAAAAATGAGACAGAAGGCAAAACTTGGATCATGATAGCTATTAGAATAGAAATGATCCAGAGTATTTTTTCACAATGAAGTTCATAAGACCTAACTGCCTTCCATTTACCTGCCTGTCCCTTTCTGAGAAAAAAAATTGGCTTCAACTCATATTCCATGATTAGGGTATTGCCCTAACCCCAATGGTCAACAAGATGACTTTGATACTGAGAATTCCTAGGAATGAGACTTCCTAGAGCTGTGAGACCACACTACTAACCAAAATGTTGGTCATCAATGCATCCTTTGGATTTATTTATGACCAAAAGGGGGAACTATAGACAAACAGAGGGGTTCTATGGAAAGTAACTTCACAGGGAGATCTGATCATAAATTCCTAACTGGAAAGGTCATGGTTGGGAATTGTGCCGCAGGCCTGTAACTTCTTTAGTGAAAGGTCCATTGTTCCTGTGTACCTAGGTTAACATACCTTTGAAATACCAGAAGTAACACCCTTCGAAAGGAATATTGACTCTCAAGAGAGCACATATTCTTGTTAACTATCTTGTAACTCAATCTTTGCTTTGCTTTCTACAATCTTCTTTATGCCCCCTCCTTAATTTCAAATGCATAAGAGAAGCTACAAAACTGTTATCCTCTGGAGCATTTGAGCTCTTGCTCCCTGGCATATGTTGTCAGTTTGACTCAAATAAATTCTTATGAAAATTCTCTACAGGTATGGACATTTTTTACATCTACAAGTCTCCCGACTTATCTGGAGCACAGAGTTGTGATACACTGTGAGTATGAAAAATGTGTTAATTTTACTTACAGTTGCAAGAAAAAAAAAAAGCACTTCAGAATTAAAGTTTGCTATGTGACTTCTGAAATTTAAGCAGGTGAGCTGGACATATCACTTTCATCTGGGACAAAAGAATAAGAAACTAGGTCTCCAGAATAAACATAAGTTCTTTTTTCTCCAGAAGTGGAAAACACCCTATTCCGCTGATAAAGTTTCTAAAAGATAAACCTGAACTTGTCACCAGAAGTGTGTAGCTCTTAGATGATGGACACAATTTTATCAGATACAAAATGGAGATAATAATTACCTTCTGCATAGGGTTGTTGTGAAGAATAAATATAATAATACATGTAAAGTTCTTAGCATTTGATAAGTGTTTGATAGATGTCCACTTAAACAACAACAAAAACAAAAAACAACAAAAAGAGATGTTTTGTAATGTTTAATGTATGGGTCTTATACCTCTTTTGTTGAATTTATTCTCTACTATTTTAATTTTTTGATGCTCTTGAAAATAGGGTTTTATTCCCCTTTATTGTATTTTTTGGATTATTTGAATTTTTTTAGAACTTTATTTTAAATTCATGTTGACTTTTTAACTATACTTCTTTGCATTTTTTAGGTGCTCTATGGATTACAATATATATTTTTAACTTTTCACAGACCAAGTTATAATTAACATTATTATGACTTCATATAAAATATAAGCTCTTCCAACCCATATATATATATATACATCTCCTTCTTGTCCTTTTTACTACATCCGCATTCATTAGCAACACCACAAATAAAGGTTACAATTTTGGCTTTAAACACTGTGCAGTGAATAATTAATCTTGCTCCAAGTGAGGCCTAGTTTTACCCTTGGATCCTGTAAGGTGACCTCTAAACCCATGTGAATTGTCCTGCCTGATTTGAGTATCTATTTACTGGAGGGCTTAGAGCCACACTAGATAGGGACAATATGATTTAGGGTGGGAATTTTGGGTTACACGGTTATCAGTTCAACCACTGAAATGGCTGGAAACTAAGATTAACAGTGCAGGTGGCCTACTATGTTTACGCAATGGAGCCATCTTTGGACATGAAGGCTCAGGTGAGCTTCTCTAATTGGCAATACTCTATAAGTATTTTCACACAGCATTTCTGAGAAGTTAGCACTTTCCATAACATCACCAGGAAAAGAACAGCTAGAAGCTCTGTCCATGGAACTCTCCTGGACTCTGCCACGTGTCTCTTTCCTTGACTGATTTTAATCTTTAATCTTTTACTGAAATAAACCATAACCATGAGTATAATCACTTTCATTGAGTTCTATAAATCCTTCTAATTAATCACAAAATCTGAGGATGGTCTTAGGAACCCCAAAATTCCAGTTGGAGTCAGAGTTAGGGTGGTTTTGTGGACTACCCTCTAAACTCTTAAACACTTATATGTTTTGTAAAGAAATTTGGAGGAGAAAAAGTAAAAAATACAGCCTTTGTATTTACCTAGATATTTCATTTCTGACACTCTTTTTTTTGAGGATTTGTATTTCCATTTGGAACATTTCCCTTGTGCATGAATAACTTTCTTTAGAATTCTTTCATTTATTTATTTTTTATTTTTTTTGTAGTGCAGGCTTATTGGTGATGTATTTTTTTAGTTTCTTTTTTTGTATGATAATATCTTTACTTCACCTTCACTTTTGAAGAATTTTTCCACAAGATATAGAACTCTAGGTTGACAATGATATATTTTTTTCCTTTTAGCAATGTAAAGATTTTTTGGTGACTTTTTCTGGTCTCCATAGTTTCTGATCAGAAGCAACTTGTTAATGAAATGATTGTTACCTTGTGTGTAATCTGTCAGTAATCTGTCACTTTTCTCTTAATGTTCTCAAGTTTTGCTATTTATACTCGTTTCAATAGTTTATGATGTTCCAAAGCAAAGCCTTCTTACGTTTGTCCTGCTTGGTGTTTCTTGAACATATTGAATTGTAAATTTATATGTTTCATCAAATTTGGGAAAATTTAGCCATTATTTTTCCAATTTTTTTTTTATCCAGTTCTCTC
>NW_006443138.1:5902760-5907352 GCF_000325575.1 Pteropus alecto
CATAAAAATAGAAATGGAAATTATAAAAGGGAACCAGTCAGAAATGAAGAACACATTATCTGAGATGAGAAGTATATTAAATGAAATAAACAAAGGTATAAACAAAGTGAATGAAGAAGAGAATCAAATACCCTTTCTAGAGGACGGGAAAGCCAAGGACACTCAATCGGAATGGCAAGAGATAAGATGCCAAGAATATAAAAATAATTTAAGGAGGATATGGGACACTATTAAGGCTCCAAATATTCATCTGATCGGTGTAACTGAAGAAAATCAAGATGTTGAACAGCTGTTTGAAGAAATAATGATTGAAAACTTCCCTAATCTGGTGAAGGAAATGGACATAAAACCCCAGGAAGCTCAGAAAATTCCAAAAATCAGGGATCCAAAGAGGCCCACACCAAGACACATCATAATTAAAATGCTAAAGATTAAATAGAAAGAAAGAGTATTAAAAGCAGCAAGAGAAAAACAGATACTTACTTATAAGGGAACACCCGTAGGACTGGCAGCTGATTTCTCAAAAAAAACTATGCAGGACAGAAGGGCTTAGCAAAAAATATTTAACAAGATGAAGACCCAGGATCTACAACCAAGGATACTTTATCCATCAAAGCTATCATTTAGAGTTGAAGAACAGATAAAGAACTTCTCAAACAAATATAAGCTGAAGGAATTTATTACCACCAAGCCAGTATTACAGGAAATGTTGGAGGGACTTCTTTAAGAAGAAAAACTACAAGACTCACTTCAGATTAAAAAACACACACAAACTAAAAGGAAGGGGATGGGAAAAAAATATATTGCTTTGATATTGCTTTGATGGACCTAGAAGTTATTTGTCAGACAGAGAAAGATAAACACTATATGATTTTACTTATATGCGGAATCTAAGGAATAAAAAGAACAAACTAATCAAAAACAGACTTACAAATATAGTGGACAATTTGGTGACAGACAGAGGGGAGGAGGACTTGGGGGCTGGGAGAATGGGTTGAAGGGTTAAAGAAGTACAAATTAGTAGCTGATGGATGGTCACGGGGATGGGAAGAACGGCATAGGGAATGCAGTTAGCATTAATACGTTGGCTAGGTGGAGGGTTGGTGAGGGAGCAATTGGGGGGATTGTTTTATGAGCTATATAGATGTCTAACCAATGTACTGTACATTTGAAACCAATTAAAATAAAAAACAAGAACAAAAACAAACTTCATCACAGAGTCATAATAGCTGCTTTACAATTTTTCTCTGCTAGGTCCAACATTTTGATATTCTAGGGTTAGTTTTATTTTATTTTATTTTACTTTATTTTATTTTATTTTCCCTTAAGAATGTGCTCTCTTAAGAATTCACTTAAGTGAATTTTTTTTTAGTTTAAATATATTGAAAAGAATACTATTTTACCACTAATGCTTCACATTTAAAAAAATAAAAATAAAAATTCTCGCTCTAAAAAAAAGAAAGTATGTTCCATTTTCCTCGTTCTTCATTTGTCAGGTAATGTTGGTTATATCCTAGACATTATAAATGTTCAGTTGTGGAGACAGGATCCTGATACTTTCCTCTGATAAAGGTTATTTTGTTTTAGCAGCAATTTTCTTGATTTGTACTAGAACTGAAAACTCAATTTCTTATGTAGCAGGTCCAAATTCAGTTCATATCATTTGTCTTAGTAGACCTGTTTTAGTCTGTTCCACATATGAGTGATTCAAGAGTTATTGAGAGTAAGAGTAAATAAAATCTATCTGACCATTTTTCTTAGAGGACTCCCCCCTCTCTTTGGTACTGGTTTCCTCAGATTTGGTCTTTTGAATCTCCAGGCCTAAAAGACAGTATTTTTTCCACCAGCGCCATCACTGTCACTGCCCTACTAACTATACCTGGTCCCAGGCTAAAAGGACGATAGTGGAAACTCGCTCAAATATAACTTCTTTTCTATGCACATGAAGTCCCTATAAGAATCTGTTTGCGTCATTCACCCTTAGTCACTTCAGCTAGTGACTTTTTACATTATGTCCAATATTTACAGCTATTATCTGTAGGAAGATCTGCATCATATTCAGCAATTACCCTATATTGTATTTATAACCAGCTTTTAACTAATCAATTGAGATTTTGTCTGTGTGGGCAGCATCCCATGGTTGCTCACAGGGGTCTCACCTTCACAGATATTGATTACTCTTAATTAAGTGACAATGAGGATTTCCATCTAAATACTTAAGTTCTGAGTAAATTGATGCAAATTACATTCCCACATATAAGATAATTGTATACTAGTTTTGACTTACATTTAGAATGTAACTAAAATTAATTTATAGCTTTTGAAATCAGATTAATTGAGCCTAAGGAATAATTTCATTATATGTTGTATCTATTTAATTTTTAAGAGAATAATATTTATATATAAACAGTACCTGAAAATTACTTCACTTTTATAAGTTTCCAAGAGTGTAATAAATATTATTACGTACATCAGTTCTTTTGGCCTATCTTACCCCACTATTTTTTTTTATTTTTTCTCATTTTAATGCATTAAATGGTGGGATGATTTGTTACAAAGTGATAGATACCTGAAATAATTATTTTCCAGGAGATTCTCTGGTGCTGACCATAGACAGGGCTTGGAAGACTCTTATGCTAATTTCCCTCCTCTCAACATGGTCCTCCATGTCTGTTTCTCTAATTTCATCTCAGAGACTGATTCAGTGTTTCTTTTACCACTCCCTTGCAACTAAAGGGCATAGCATAGTAATGTGGCTTTCTATCTATTCTTTATAATTTACTAAACAGCCAACACTAAATATAATTTATCACTAAATACTACTGCAAAAAAAAAAACAAAAAAAAAACAAAAAAGCAATTTACTAGAGTTCTCAAGGCTTTCTAACTCTCAAGATATTATTTTGACATTCAATACATTTGATTCTTTTACCGTTATATAAATCCTTTTTCCCCAGTTTTACTGAAAAATAATTGACACACATCATTGCGTAAGTTTAGCATGATGGCTTGATTTACATATATTGTGGTCCTATTATTTTTAACAAGAGCAGGGATAGGATCTGCACTGTGACTATCTGTTGCAATTATTAACTAAGCCATTTAGGAGATAAATTTCAACGCTATAGAAAATTTAGTAATGCAGATACTTCAAAACTTAGCTATATGTTTTATCACTTATACATAAATCTTATCTGACCTTGGCTAAGTTACTCAAGAGGAATTCTTTTTCTCAGTTTCCTCACCTGTGATTGATAGATGGATTTGTGGGGTTGTGGTGAAAATAGATGAAAAAAAGAATATAAAGCAGTTGGCACAATGCTAGGAATGTTAAATCAATTCAGCAAATATCTTTGGTGATAACAATTGGTGGTTTTGTAATGTGTCAGCAATTCGCTAGGCTGAAATACATTTCCTAGAATTCTCTTTTCTGTATACCTCCATTTGAGGCGGGCCACAAAGAGAGTTTAGTTGGATCTTTGGAAGGCAAGATGAAGCACCAATCATTTTGTAGTTTGCATACATTGCTGTCTATTTGCTAGCTCACATTGTTGGTGTGAGGCAGCGGATGGGCCTACAACTGCCCACCTTCTCTTGGAGGCTTCTTTGGCTTATGTTACTCCTAGACCATTTGTGTTTATTTAGTTCCTTGACTAAGGGTTCCTTCTGTAAGGTAGCCGTATAATCAAGGTCAGAGATAATGAGAACTGACAGTCCGTCTTTGTGGGTTCCAACTCATATCTGTGAGTTCCAGTCTGTCTTTGCTCTCCCTGACTCAACAATTCAGCTTCCTTTCCTGAAAGCCTGTTTTGGAACTTCAGGCTCCAGTGTCAGACACAGGTAGACAACAGACTCACAGAGACTGCCGAGCCAGATCCCACAGTTGCACAGTTGCATAAAGTCAAATCTTTATGACAAATCTCAATCTCTTTCTCTCTCTCTCTCTCTCTTACTCCCCCTCCCACACAGTATTTCTGCTTCTCTGAATGCTGCCTGATACAAACAAGTTGACAGTAATTTAGCTTATAATATTCTAATTAAGTTTAAAAATGCTCATTAATGGCTTTTAATCATGACTGACTATTAATATAGTACCTTGTTGCTCTTGAAAATACCATGGTATTATGTCGCTAAAAATATTTGAAGAGCACCAGTTCTTCTAAAAATAACAAAAATAAGATTAATGAATGTTTCTTGAGTATTTACTATACTATGTGTCAGATACTATTTCAGGTATTTCACAATATGCTTATAAAGTAGGTTTTATGATCTCTGTTTTGCAGATGAGGAAACTGAGGCCACAGATACATTTAACACAGAGCCAGAATCACACCCATGGTATTGCCTCCATAATCTGTGCTCTTAAATAGGACTCCACATGGCTTCCTGATGAGGAGGTACTGGAAAATTCTACAGTGAGTAGAAACAAACTAACAACATTGCTAAAAAGGGACTGGGTAATTGCTTAATTAGGAAAGATGAGGACATAGGTGGGTGGCAGTTCCTTGAGATTAAGATTGACCGGAATGTATTGATGACTCTCCAGTCTTTTCACTTCAGAGATTATGTTCTTTCTTCAACATTTTTCGGGTA
>NW_006443138.1:5907367-5937933 GCF_000325575.1 Pteropus alecto
AGTTTTTTTTTCTTTTTCCACTGTTGCCTTCCACTTCCAGTTTTCTTCTTTTTTGATTTTTTTTTTTTCTTGCCAGCACTCCAGACTGGAAATATTTTAAGAGCAGCTTGCTACACGATATTTCACTAAAAATAATACAAGTCAAATTATTGGCAAAAGAGTTAGCTTTGGAGGAATATCAATTGTGCAGAGCCTGGAAAGTGATGTGGTAGCTCTGTCCTGGTTTTTCAAGTGGGATAAAACTCTAAGACTTTGTATCTGGTGGCGAGGGTGGTCCAGACCAATGGAAATGAGCATAATATGACTTAAAATTGTGAGGCCTTGTTGGACAAACATGTTGGGACAATAGGTCTAATGGATTTGTAGAAGTGATCTGTCTTCTTTGCCAATTCACTCTCTTCTCCCGACCTTTAACAGTCTAAGTTTCTCAGGGCTCCGCTTTCTCTTCTTATTACTCTGTAGTCTCATCCACGGCCATTCTATTCCTGTGCTCAGTCTGGCAGCCTAGGGGTTAAGAGTGTGAACTCGAGAGCCAGAAGGCCTGGATTTGAAATATGGCTCTGCATGACCTAGCTGGGGGACTTTAATAATTCTGGGCCCTAGTTTTCTCATAGGTAAAACGGGATTAACAGATGTACTTGAGTTGCTAGACAGATTAAACAATTTTGTATTTATAAAGTGCTTAAATAGTGACTGGTAACTAACTAGTAAGCATTGTAAAAAACTACAATGCTTACTAGTTACTAATTTACAAATAATCAATAAATGTTTATTAAATAACCTTGCAACTATATCTAGTTTACACTTTTCTGCCATATTCCAAGTCTAAACAATTAACCGTCAATTCTTTGTCTCCATTTGGATATGACACAAACAATATTTCCAGAGTTGAATTTAATGTCTCCTAAATCATCCTCTGCCTTTGGAAGTCCCAATGTCGGGGTCACCCTCCCTGCCGCCATCCAGTCTAGAAATATGGGAGTCATTTTCACTCACTTTACCTATTATATTATTGATTCTGCCTCCTAAACATCTTTTAAGTCCTTCTATTTCTATCAACTTTGACACCACTGGTGGACAAAGTTACCATCCATCTGCTTTCTGGACCATAACAATAAACACAAATGGTCTCCCTGTTTCTGTGTGTATACCTCTCCAAATAATTCCCCAATCTGAAAATGGAGTTCTTTCAAAATTAAAAAACAAACAAACAAACAAACATGACAACAATATGCACTAAACAAAAACAAAAACAAAAACAAAAAACAAAAAAACAAAAAAACCTCCCTCGTGTATTTCTATTGTTATCAGTGTATAGAGCTTCAGATGCTTATGCCTTGATATGCACTAAAAAAAAACAAAAAAACAAACAAACCTCCCTCGTGTATTTCTATGGTTATCAGTGTATAGAGCTTCAGATGCTTATGCCTTCAAGACTCTTATGTGCTCTACACTGTTTACCTTTCCAGGGTCAACCCTCACTCTCACCTGCCTTCTCACTATGGCTCTTCTTGTAGCTCATTGAACATGTCATGTTTCTTTTTATCTCAAAACCTTCAGAGGTGTAATATTCTCTGCTTAAAAATTACTCCTTTCTCTTCTTGCCATTAGTCCTGTTCCCTCACTACCTCCACCTATCTAACTCTTCCTTCAAGATGCAACCCAGATATCACTCCTTTCATCTAAAACCACTTCTGTGCCTTAGTTGGTCACTCACACCTTTGCTTATCTTTTGTGTCATTTACTACATTCATAATTTAGTATGTTTTAATTTAATTTCTGTCTTCTCACTAGACTTCTCACTAGGCAGATACTTTATCCTTTTCAATGTTATATTTCTGGCACATAGAATGAGTCCAATAAATGGTTGTTCAATAAGTGAGCAAATATGTATATGGCTTTACTCATGTCATCACACTTTTGAGCATATCAGTGGGCATAAGTAAGAAATGAGTTAAGCAACTGCACCACTCTCTGACTACAAACCCATTTTAAAAAGTATCCTGAGGTCATAGATCCCTAACTTCTAGAAATATAATATCCATATATATTTTTAAAAGATTTTATTTCAAGTTATCTTGGTATAGTTTGGAACCATGCTTAATATCCCTAAAGACATTTATTTTCTGTATGCACATTATCTATACTTTCTACATAACCTACAAAGAAAAGTTCTTTTCCTATACAGTCTCTTTCCCAAGGTGTGCCTTTATTCCTATCTATGACAGAACATGAAGAACAATCAAATCTCACTGTGACCTTTTATTTCAACTTTGTCCCTCAGTGCCCATAATGAGCCACAAATCATTGAAATAGATTATTCTTTTCATCATTCCTCAGTGGCTAAATCACCAGGAAAGCGCAATAATACCCTGGGAAAAAAAAAAAGGGAATGAAAGCCTGCTGAAAGGACACATTTACATCTTAAGGATTTCTAACTTGTTTGATGAAATAAGCTACAATGAATGAATTGGAAACTTTATTAGACCTTTATTTCAGGAGAGAACGATGAAAAGGAAGCAAAAGTGCCCTTGCTTGTTGAATAGTCAATTATCAACTACGAGGCTATGTATAATAACAATATATAATATTTTATGTTATCTAACATATTATATATAACCATATAATTTAATAATGTATTTATTTTATATGTTATGATGAGAAAAAATTAAAAAATAGATCACAAAAATTTGTATGTAAATGCTTAGCTCTAATGCACAATCATTTGTTTGGCTTGTTTTGGTCTCAAGCAAAATTTCCTCAAATTTTAAAACGTTTTTCTCTCTCTCTTGATTCACTTACATGGATTATAGCTACATTTTCTTCTCTCTGTCAAATGTGAAAATGAAGCAACAGAAAACATTTTCTTTATAGTCTGGTTGTATCTTTCTCCTTTGCCTAATCTCTAAACTTTTTCAAGGATTTAAAGCTTGTAAAATCATTTTCATCATGTTTATTGAGTTGAACAGGATTATTGAGGTTGGTGGACTATCTAAGTGTTGGAGAATACATGGATTGCTACAGAGGGGCATTTAGCTCCATTTTCAAAGGGAGTCATGCTAATTTGAGATGTTTTATCTCTTCTCTACATCACTAATTTAAGCTTTTCTCCCAAAATCTTTTGAATTAATTATGTGTATCAGAATTATCACCTCTTGGTGATAAAGAATCCCACAAAGATATTGCCTTTTACATGAAGTAGCAGAGCTCACTATTAAAATAACTAAAAATTTTAAAAATGGAACTCCTATTATAATAATTAAGAATTTGATAGATGTTTACATGATAAAGATGTTGATATAAGACGTTTATAGCTTTAAAGATTTCCTTTAGTGGTTTCTCAGCTTCTTCCTTTCCTAACTGAAGACTCCTTGTCTTGTTATTCTGTCATCTCATGGCTCATCAGCCTTCCCTAGAGGAGTAGGCATTTGTCAGTTTTTGGCCAAACAGAATCCAGCCCACCCCAATTGTTAACTGGGGATCCATCACTCATCCTCACTATATATAGTCTTGGTGGTCTGTTTTCAACCCTGGCCTAAATATGGTGTTTAAGCCAAGCTTGGCCGCACAAAGCCTCAGATTCTCCTGTCCATAGTGTTTGCTTTAGAGATAGACATGTGACTAAATCGATGCCATTGAGATATCATTGAACTATTTCTTAGAACTTTTGGAAAAGAGGCTGGCATGCTTTTTTTGATTGTATTTAAACATGAGGAATATGCATGCTCTGAGGCTGTTGCAGCCATTCTGGTATTAAAAAGGGGAAATCTTTCTGAGAATGGAACAGTTGTAATTCAACTACTGTTGAATTTCACAACCTTTCATAGCCTTAGAATAAAGTGGAGCCCGAGACCTTAAAATGTCATTAATGTCCTATATTAATCAGTTCTCAATCTCTGAAGAGGTAATGTAAATTATTTTATGAAATGTCTGAGTGCTCCAAAGATGAAATATGTGAAGACTGTGGAGCCAAGTCTCATCATTGGTCATAGAAATGAGTTACTTCTACCACCTCTTCAGGATGTATCAAGGCCTTAGGAAAAAGGGTCATCTATATTCTGTGAGAGCTCCAAATGATCCCTAATATATACATCCTACCTCCATTTATAATTACTGTACTAGATTATTATTTCTTTCAGTTCAAGGTTTGAGATTCATTCAATTCTCAAATTGAGCCATCAAATATATTGTTACTGAACAAAAATTATCATTGAAACTACAATGCTATCTAAAATATTCAGAGGTAAAATGTTAGAAAGTGTTTTATCAAGTATTTTTCTTGATATCTATTTATTTACCATTTTTCCTTGAAGAAAAGCACAGACAAAATTAATTAACTATTATTATTAATGATAACAGCAACGGTAATAGTAGATATTTACTGAATATACACCAAACAACATACATTGTTCTAAATTCTTTAAATCAATTATCCCACTCAATCTTCTCAAAAATGCTTTGAGATAGGTGCCATAAATGTCCAGGTTTTGTAAATGGAAAAGCTGAGGCTTAGAGAGATTAAAAAAAAAAAATTGCCCCAAATTATAGAGCTGTAAAGTGGTTGATCTGAGATTTGAACTTAGGCCTGCCCGGTAGATGAACCTGTTCTCTTTATTGCTATTGCTCTTACAATTACTTACAACATTAATTTGGTGCTTACTCTCTTCTATGTCCCAGACACGCATTGAGTGATTTCTATTCATTATCTCACTTACTCTGCATCACAACCCCATAAGGTAGTTATTAGCATTCTTACTGAGTTGCAAGACAGAAAACTTTCGCATATTTGGATTATTTTATGCCTTAAGTAAGTTTCCTTCATACATCTATGAAATGTTTCCATTGCTGCACATATTTTAATGAATGTCAGCCTCAAAGAAAATGGCAGCTTCTGGGTAAATGCAGCAGAATGGTCCTGTCTACTGAAGGCAAAGTGAATGAGAATGAATCTATTTCACAGAGACAAATCAATTTTTTTTTTTTTTGGTGAGTCTTCTTACTGAGTATTTTTAATTAGAGCCAGGAAAGAGATAGTTTATGATCTAGAACTAATGGCCTTTGAAATATTTTTTTCAATAGCTTTTAAAAAAATAAAATGATATTCTTTGCTTTAAAAGGGCAAGAGTCTTGTTAAGGAAATAGTAGGACCACTTAAAAGTTATAATACTAATATTATTAGGTTTTAAATTTTATATTCCCTGGTTTTTTATTTAAAAGTACTCCTGTATAACCTTATGGTTTTGATGGTGGTGATAAAATTATTTCAATTTGGCTTAACAGAAATTTCTTGCTAGTATTGGGTACCAAAGATGACCCTCATCCCCAAGAATCAGGAAGGCTTAAGACTCAGGCCCTGGTCTAGAAGATTTTACTCCATTTTTAAATACTTCTCATTAGAGGTAAAGATGCCTCTGTCTCTAGTCACCTTGTAAGTCGATTAGCTGCTTAACAACTATTTTAAACTTAAAAGTCTTTGGAGAGAGTTTAACCTTCATTTAGTGAAAGGAGATAACGTTTTCTTTTTCTCTGGCTTTGATATATCTCTTCCATAGTTAGAATTCTAATTAACGTTTTAGGTTTTCCTTTGTCGGAATGAAAACAAGGCCCTGTCTTCAAGCAGGTTAAGACCTAGTGATGGACTAAATGTTTAAAAAATTCTTCAAAAACCTCTGACAAATGAGACTAAGTGAGGGTTGGGTTTACAACAGGCACACAGGGGACATGACAATTATCTTTAAGTTTATGAAGGGTTATTGTACAAATGGAAATTTAGCAGTAGTGATACTTTTCAACTGATAGCCAGCCAATAGTAAGTAAAACATTTTTTTAAAAAACGAGTAAAGTTCAGAATTACAAAATTTGTAGAATTAAGAGATTAGGAATTTGTAAGATGTTTATATCTTAAGGGAAATTGAGGCATACCTTTTTAAAAATATTTAATTATGTGCATATTGCTTTACAGTATATATTTTATAATAGAGGAGACAAAGACTTAAAGCTATCATTGTCCAAGATCGTGCAGCTTGGGAGCAGCAGAACAGGAATTCAAATTCAGCGCGGTTTGACTCCGAAGCCTGCACTCTCTCCATGATATCATCCTACAGACTTTTATGGAGTGATTTAGTTGCCAATTGGGAATAAATAAATGGCCTTTTGAAATTCTTTCCATTGACTTGATTCTAGTCTCCCTTACTTGATCTTAATATTGGCCATATCATTGTTTAACAACTTCTATATACAGAGAGGCTAGGACAGGAGGGATCAATGCAACTTGATGAGTTTAATATAGTTTTTCAAATTTAAGTTCTACTCGCTCTTATTGGGCCGTAAAATCTCAGTGGAAAGGGACTGTAGAGTTCATCTAATACAAGCCAAGTCAAATGTTTAACTTACTCTCTCCTTCTCTATGCCTTTCAACAAATATTTACTTAGTACCACTGTGTGTCAAGTAGTGGAGATAGAGCAGTGAACAAGTCAGACAAGCCCCCGAGAACATGAAGCTTTTTCCTTATTGCCGCTGCTCTCTTCTGCATCTTGTAGCTGCCTGCTCATTCCTGTAGTGTAGACTAGACACTGAGTAAAAAAGGAAACAGGAAAGGCCAACCATTTCAAAGACTCTCTTCCTCACATAACTCATTAAGAACCCCCTGGTGCACAGTTGACATCTAAGGCGGTAATTGGGTACGTAAAAGTTGATCTTAGTTCTTTACCCTTAGTCTGTGGACTTAGTAACTAGTTTAAATGCATTTCCTCCATGTGGCTTAAAGATTGTTAAAGACCTAGAAATACTCTTGGGCTCTTCTGAGCAGACAAGAAGACAGATGGACTTAAAGAGTAATAGCTGGCAAGAACACATTGTTAGTAGCTTAATTTGAAGGTGGTTCTAAGAGGGAACTCAATGTCCTGAAAAAGGATTTAGATGAGAAGAAAGGAAGTCGTAGAGAGAGCCCAAGAGAAATGAAATAACTGAAGGAACAAAGTGAGAAAGACAGGAGGAATAATGTGAAATAGCACCTACCCCAAACATACATCTACTTAAATAGGATTGATAGAGAAGATGGGCAAAGCCCCCAGGCCAGAATGGCATGCACTGCCTAAAGCTTCTTGTACATTTTGTTACTTTGCTTCCATTTGGCTCTGTTTTATTTAGTCCGTGTGTGATTAGTTATATACCTATCCATCTCCTGCCATGGGGGTAAAACTCTTTAAGAGCAGTGAACCACAACTTAGTCATCCTTGAAGCCCTTACCCAGTACCTTGCTCTGTGCCCCTTGTGCAGAGTGGGTGTTCCAAATAGGATTGGTGATGGGGAACTTTCTCATTTGGTAAATGGCCTGTACTTGGCAATAGTTTTTGAATAATAATTGAGGTTAGGGGGAAAAAGAGGCAGACATTGTTCTGTTTCTAAGGAAGCTCAGAGGGGCTAAAACAGAGCAATCCAGAATTGTTTTCACTCTCAGAAGTCAGACAATGAAATTAAAGGGCATCGACAGATAAAAACAAGGGGCCATTTTCCTTGTTTCAATACCAGATAAATCCTGATTTGGAGGGTTTCTTTGCATAACTTGTTTCCCTGGGCCTAACCAACCTGAGATTAAAAGTAGGGTCATAGAAACAGCGAAAAAGGTGAAGGAATTAAGAAGCACAAATTGGCAGTTAGAAAATAATCATGGGGATATAAAGTAGAGCATAAGGAATATAATCAATAATATTGTAATAACTATGTATGGTGTTGAGGGGTGGATACTAGACTTATTGGGGGTCTCACTTTGTAAGTTATATAAATGTATAGGCACTATGCCATACATCTGAAACTGATATAATATTGAATGTCAGCTGTAATCAAAAAATAAAAAAATATATATGTATCTTAAAAAATAAAAATAAAACAGTAACAAAACAGAATTCATTTTATTCTGTCCCCAGTTTAGTCCATCAGAAATTCAATTACCTTTGAATCCTCCTCTAATTATCCTAGGAAACCCAGGAGTTATTTCACTTATATTCTCAAAGTGGTCGTCTAGCCTATCATCTGCCAGGAGCTGCTTTCCTCCTCTCTTACTCAGCAGCAAAGAGGTTGCCAAGGAGCATACAAGAGGCTTTTGATCAAGGAGCGAAGGCATCAGCTACCCATATGGAGAGTGCATTAATGTCCATTATTCTCTCACCTTACATTGCGGATGAAGGCCGGCATGAATGACTTTTCAGCCTGCAGTTTCTAGTCTGAGCTCCAGTGTACTTCAGTTTGTCTTGATGGAAGAGAATACTGCAATATGGTTGAGAGTGTAGATTTTAATATCAGAGAGATTTGAGTTGAATTCTGGATCTACCACTTTTTAGCTGCATGTCCACAGGCAAGATATATATCCCCTCTAAGCTTTAGTTTCCTTGTCTATAAAATGCAGAAAATAATGACTGTATCATAGGGCCACTGTGATGATTTTGATAATGTATGTTAAATGTTTAATAATTAGGAGGCGTTCAATAAAGGTCAATTATTATTATTATCATTTGTTACTTAGGTTACCAAAAATGCTTTTTTGTGCTCTCAATGTCTAAAGATATTTTTGGTAAAACAACTTAAGGTTTTTATTCATTGTCCCCACTCTCAAGAGGACTGAATGAGGAATAAATGATCCAAGTGATCGCATTTTACCCAAAAGACCCTTTCCTTCAACCCTGTACCATTTTTTGAAATAAACATATTTTCCTCAATTTTCTCTTGTCTTATAATGAGCTGTTTCTTAGCAAGACTTTGAATACTTCATGCAAATAGAGCTCTAAGGGATTCACCACAATGGATCTCCAGGCAAGGCCAGGCACATCTGAATCCTGGTATGAACCTAGCTAAGATCTCTAACCTACAAGGAAGGATTTGGCGATGGCTAGATGTTAGCTGAGAAAGTGAAGGAGACAATATAAAAAGAGAAAACAGGAAGAGAAAATTCAAGAAATAAAGGAAGTTGAGTATTCAACAAGAGACTACTATCTGGGAGTCAAAAGTTATATTTTAATTCATATTTTTCTGCAGAAAATTAGTACATATCAGCCCAAAACAAACAAACAAACAAACAAAACCCAAACAAAACATGTTTTTATTGCATTCTGAGGAATATTCTTAAAAAAAAGATTAAGTGTTTGGAAAACACTGGCAGAAAATCCAGGACCTGTTATATGCCTAGGTTGGAAATGTACATCATAATTCACCAGACACAATCAGTTTGAAATGATCCGCTCTTTATGCTATTCAATGGAAGAAAAAAATTAATCTACTCAGTAATGCATGCATAGTCCATTATAGTTATAGTGTTCTTTTTGGAAAAAAAAAATACATATAATATGATAGCTTTATTCACTCCATGTGGCCAACCAAATTGCTTCAAGTGAGTGCAAATAAGACAAACACTAACATTGAATTTTTCCTTCCTCTTGTGCCCAGAGGCATATGCTATGGCTGTAATGCATAAGTTAAAGTGGCAATAATAATAATAACAGTGGAAAACCAAATGAAAATATTAAACTCGGTTAGACAACTGATTCCAAGAGGCAGCAATTTTCATGCTCCATCTGCTTGGAGAAAATTTCTTGTTAATCGGGGCTATAAAAGAGTTTGGGTGTTGGATTCTATTCTTTGATAAAAACGTAAAGTTTCTGAACAGTGATGTATCACTTACTGGTTGAATCTGGTTTGTTATCTTTAATTTCCAAAGACCCCCTCCAGAAAGTTCGCTAACTGAACCCGCAAGGGAAATTGGCCAAACGAATTCCGGTTACTGAGTACTATAACAAACACCAATGGAGAGATAAATTAGCATTAAATATTTAAATTAGAAATTTTGATTCTTCAATTTATACATCGACCAAGGACTATCCCTTACCACTATGCTGGAACAGCCCAATGAATACATTCATGGAAAATTTAAATAAAACCAGAGCACCAAATTTCAATAATTTGCTTTAAGTGTCCTTCAAAAGATTCTGTCCATGTTTAGAGAACAGAAAATTCTCATAAGACTTTCTTTTCCATGGTCTTACAAACAGTTCTACTAAAACCAGTTCTATTTTATTGCCATTACCTTCATTTTATAAGGCTTAATGGAACGTGTGACTTAGATTAATATGCAGTTTATTGGAAAGCAGAGTACGGACACTAAGTTTCTCACTAGTTTCCATTATTACAGGATTCAGGTGGACGCACCACTCTGTAGTGCCCAGCTCTGCCGTTTGCTGGCCCTGTGACCTTGGACAAGTTATTTAACCTCTCTAAACCTCAGTGAAATGGGTACTAGAATTCCTTTCTTGAAAGACTAAAGACTAAATAAACCTAGCATAGTACTTGGCTCTTGGTGAATAGGTTACAAACAGTAACTATTAACATTATTATTAAACACATTCATTTAAGATTATGTGTTCATTTCCTTCAGGGAAAAATGATTGATTTAACTTTGGATGTAACCCTATAGATATAAATCTAAATAGATAAGTCGTTGTTTGCTTAGGGGAAAAAAATCTTTGCTAAAAGTCAATCTTTCAGTGTGTTTTTGTGACATGTACATAATCAGGCAATGGGACTGACCCTAGGACCTCAAACAGGGTTTCACACAGAGCAATTAGATTTATGCCATCATAGATTAGAATGCACCTACAATGTCATAACAAACTTAGATGACAGAGGCACCAAATAAATATCTATCTACTTTCCTCCTTCTGTGCACTAGGAACTGTGCTGAGCACTTCACATATTTAATAACCCTACCACGTAATTATTACCCCCTTTTAGAGAGGAAACCACTAAGAATCAAAGACTAAAAAACTTGATCAAAGTCTCATGGCTATAATGGTAGAGTGGTGGTTTAAACTGGGCTTGCATTTTCCATTAGACTGGTTTTTCTTTTCTAAATAGGCATCACTGCCTACTCTGATGAAGAAGTCTAGGGCTGAGCTGGGCCCACAGGGGACGAGCAACTTGTCATCTAGGAGGGATTTACGTAGTAAGAAACTCCATCCAAAGCAAGAGAGAGGTTCAGGAGGGCCATTGGCTTCGAGGACAGTGAGCATGCCTGGGGGTCGATTCTGATTTGCCTGCTGCTCTGCCTGCTGCTCCGACCGTCCTCTGCCCCAGATCCATAGACTTATGCCCTGTGCCACAATAAGAGACCGAGGAAAAACCAGAGCAGCTGTCTGGTTCACAATCGGGAGAGGTAGATGGTGAGTAGGTGGAGGCCTGGACCCTGGAACCACACTGCCTGGGCTGGAATTCCTCCTCTGCTATGGACATCCTCACTGACATTTCATTGGGCAAGTTACTTTAAATTGTCCAAGCTTCCTTTTTCTTTTTTTTTTCATCTGAGAAGTGGGAATAGAATCTTACCTGTCTCCTACATTGTTATGGTGATTAAATGAGTTAACACACACAAAGGGCTTAGAGGAATGCCTGGCATCTAGTAAGTTCTCGATAAATGTTATCTGGTGCTAGTCTATGAGTCATCAAGATTGTGGCAGATAACAATTTGACTTTCCTAAATATTTTTTGATATCTTTTCATTTCCTCGCCATTTTCTGCAATGTCACTGGTGTCCTCCTCTCCCCTTCAGGGATGTCACAGCTGAAAAGCCAAAAGCAATAGGTCATCAAGGGCCTCCAGGCAAAGAGAGACCACACTGTATGAGCAAGGCTTTTTTCTTTTCCAAAGTAAGCTAACATTCTGAGTAGGATAAAGAGAAGACCTGGTAGGAAGTAATGGAAGCAGATGCTGGTTGTCACTCAAAAAAAGAACTACATCTTTCTCTTAGCTTTCAGCCAGAATCCCCAAAGGAAAAGAAAGTGGATAGAACAATCTAGAAAAGTCCAGGGAGTCTGGAGCTGAGCAGAGGGCTTCTTTGCCCATTCTTAGAGCTTGAGAAACAAGCAAGAGTTGAGAGACATGCCTAGGAGGCCAGGTCATCCTTACAATGATTTCCCCTGTACTTGCTATGGAGCCAGTGACGGTGAAGGGCCAGAGTCAGCCCCAGAAGATTCTCCAGGGCTCTAGAGTGGAACCTAGGTAGCTGTCAGAGGGCTTGGTCTGAATGGCCTTTAGATTGGGAGTCAGGGAGACATAGCAGTTAACTGATAATGAGGACCTCAACGAGCCAAAGTATATCACTGTGGGGAAACCGAGTACTAGGGGCCACCTCCTTTGACCCCCAGACAATGCAGAGGCAGTGTGTAATCCCTTGGAAATGTAAATGTCACCTAGGGAGTGGGAGTGAGACTAAATTCACCGAGTCACTATCACCCCTCAGAGTGAGTGCTTAAAGTAGAATGTAAGTGGAGTCATAAATCAAGAGAATTATGTTAACTGCTCACTGAGTGAAATGTTACCCAAGGCAACAGCAGCTTCGTACTGATGGGAGATGGTGCATTTTGTATGTATAACCTGGCAAGTCTCAATGGCATGATACACGAGATTTTGTTTTGTTTTTGCTAATACACTGAAACTTTACCAAATGCTAACCATGTGCTAGATACAGTGGTAAGTTCTTAAATCAGATTATCTCATTTCATCATCACAAAGCACTGTGGGATAAATACTATTATTATCCCCAATTTACAGATGTTAAATTTGAGGGCTCAAGAGGTCAAGGTTATACTTTTAGTGTGGGATTGAACTGAGATTCAAGTCCAGGCGGTATTTTGACATAGCCTGTGCAGTTAAGTGCTGTGACAGCCTGCCTCGCTTGGACAACTGTCAGTGGCAGACCTCTGGCAGACATTGGCATTGCCAATAACAAGAAACCTCACCAAAGGGACATCTGCAGAAGAAATGGAATGTGTGGTTTTCTCTTGGAACCAAAATGACTGATCTACGGGTCATGCTGAGGGAAATCCTAAAAAATTTGGGAGGGATTTGGAGGCTAGTTGTAGTTCTTGCTGAAGTGGGCCAAACCAGAAGAAAAATTATTATTTTGTCATTGCCATTATGACCTTATTTTTGTGTCTGGGCTAGGGTGGTTCAGGAAACAAAGGCCGTGCAATCAGTACCCCCACCTGTTATAAACAAGATGAATGGATGGTATTTGGAAAGCATCACTGTGTTGTCTTTTGGCAACAGATTGGAATCAGCAAATCTAGTTTTGCTGATTCCAATCTGGGTCTCATTACTTTGTTGTTAACAGAATTATTCTCGCTGAGTTTTTATTTTAAGATCTTCACTTAGGCCTTATTATCCTGAAATTCCTTAATGATCCGAGCACTGTGGACTTCACTTCCCAGTTTGGCATTCGCAGACCACTGCAATCTGAATCATTAGATCCTTCCTCAGTCATGGGCCTGTCTTCCAGTCTAATTCTCAGTAACACATGTACTACTTACTTTGACTTCTTTCTTTTCTTCCTAAAACCCATTAGTTTTATGTGGAACCTTTATGAATCAGCCCTCTCAGGCTTGTGTTTTTTCTCTTAGTTTTCCATCTTGTTGTCATCATGCTAATTTATACCCTGGGAAATCTCCTTGAGTTTAACTTCTAGCATTCTTTGATTTTTTTTTTTCCAGAAATCATGTTTTTAACCTCAAAGAGCTCTCTTTTTGGGTTGTTTTGGTTTCTTTTATTAGTTGCATATGTGTGTGTATGTGTATTTTTTTGGTAGGTGCAAAATCTTCTTAAATCTCTCTGAAAATTCTAATTGGAGTTTGTTGTTGTTTTAAAACTTCTTGTCTATTCTCTGAATTATGTCTAATTCCTCTGGGATAAGGTTTTGCTATTTGTTACTAAGTGAAATAATAAATATTTTAACTAACATCATTGTGGTAATCATTTTGTGACATATAAGTGTTTCAAATCATCATATTGTACACCTTAAACTTACAGAATGTTGTAAGTCAATTATATTGCAATTGAACTGGAAAAAACAAAAATAAAATAATTACTTTGGCTACTAAATTTTTTTTTAATAAAATAAAATAATGAAGATGTGGGCAAATTCTGCTTGGTGATCTTTGTTTTTTAAATTCAGATTTAGAATAAATGATGGAGTAGTTGGGGTGGGCATGCTATATTTTTGTATTAGTAGCTCTATTTCCTGATCTATATTTCCTTGCCATTGGTAGCAAGTCTGACTGAAGCCCTATGAGGTTGGGGAGAAAGAGTTCTCTGACAAGATTGTTTTAGGCTGAGTGGATAAGGAGCCAGCAGTTAGGCACTAGCCCTCCCAACTTCAGATAGAGGAGAGCTTTACTTTCAGACTCCAGTTCTCATACCATAAGTCACAGATGGTTTATTCGAGAGGTTTGTTCTGGAGGTAATGATGGTGATGATGACAATAAAGACGATAGCTAATATTGATATAGCACTACGTGCCAGGCACTGTCTTAAGAACATCACATGTATAAATTTATTTACTACTCACAACAATCTTTTGAGTTGGACACTATTACTATCTTTCTTTTCTATACAAGGAAACAGAGACACAGAGAGATTAAATAACCTGCCTAAAGTCACATAGTTAGTAAGAGGAAGAAGCAGGCTTTGGACCAAGATAACCTTACTCCTCTTTTAATCTCTAGGTTGTATTTCTAAGCTGATGCCTTCTGTGAGTAGAAGGGATGCAGGGGTAATTAAAGCTGTTTTTCATATATAGATCTCAGTTTCCACATATAGACTTAAAGAACGTGTTATCACCCTCGTGTTTTCCTTGTCCCTACCAACTATGAGCTTGTGGTTGTTCCAATGTTACTACTAATGGAAGAGTTCCCACTGCGCCTTGCTGCAGACGCTCCTGTAGGGAATTACAAGCCATTTCAACTGCTTAGAGGCTTCCAAACGCTTCCTGTCATCAAGAAATTTGTTGAAATTTCTCATTCACTAATGACCACAATTCTTCATACCCTTATCTAAAGTACTTTGCTGTTATTGTTTATTCTTGTTTTGTGCTTCTGTGTTTCTATTTCAGTGGACCTTCAGAGGCCTGGGTTGTAAATTTGTGCTTAGGCTTCCATGTTGAAATGACTTCAAAACTAAGGATGTTCCTATCAGCATTCTGACCATTTTGCTATATTTTTAATATTGGCATTGTGCAAAGAGATGTGGGTTCAAGCCATACTACTACTTTCCACTCATTTATTTTACATTATATATAATTTACAAACATATACATTATCACCTGGACACAGAATTTAATAAGTATGGATCTCAAACAGATTATTCTATATAATTTTCACTAGGGCTTCAAGTAGATATTTAATAGTCTGGATAAAGGGCTTACTTAAGCTAGAATCAGTTTGAATGTTCTGGATATTTCAATGAAGCAATTATTTAGAGGAATTTGACACTAAATGACTTCCTGAGAAATCATCTAAAGTGGTTTATGAGATGTTTATTCTATTTTGGAAAAATATTCACTATTAAAAAAAAAAGAGGTTTTTTTTCCCCCTCACAAAAAGTTCAATATTTTTCTTCTATGGTTACTGTAAGGATTAACCTACCTAATAAATATATATCAAAGCACAAGAACTGGCACGCTGTAGATGCTTGATAAATATTAGTTTTCTCCGAAGTTGTGGAATCTCAAACCAAACTAGCATTTGTGTTAGAAACTGAAATTTTGATTTGATATGCAGAAGAGAAGGCAGTAGTTAAGCTATAGCTATAGCTAAGTTCATGGACTATGAAGTCATAAAAACAGAAGTTCCAGCCATAATTCTATCTCTTCATTGCCTGTCTTCTTATGACTCAGTTTCCTCACCTGTAAAATGGAGATCATAAAAATAATATCCACTTTGAGCAATTATTAGAAAGATTAAATGGGAAAATGTGTGTAAAGTACTTAGTGCATTACAAAGTGTATATAAAATAGTGCATTACGTGGCACATAGTAAATACTCAATAAACGTTATTGGCTATTAACACAATTATTGTAATTCCCATGTTTCAGGGATTTATTTTACACTGAAAAATATTTTTGAAAAGTGTGGAGAACAAAGATAGCAGCCCGAGCACGAATTTACAACCCAGGCCCAGTCATAAGGGCACTGGGTAGTCATACAATCCTCACAGCAAATGATGCTTTAGAAAATCATTTTCCCGTAAAGTGTTTGGTGAAACTTTAGTCCCTGGGGTTGTTTTGAGACAAAAAATTTCATGTTCAAATAAGTTATGGAAACAAAACATATTCAATTCCAATTTGCATATTAAAGATCTAACAAATTTTGTCTTAAAAAGCTCATTAGCTTTCTTTAACCTAGAATATCTTCTAAACTCTTGGCTGACATAAACATCTATAACTTGTAACATCAACATGTTATAGAACATTCTTTGGGAAACTCTGATTTAAGTATTTAGGTTTAAGAGGGCATAGCTCTATTGTATAAGAGTTATCACTCTTACTGATTGTTAGTTAAGCTTTAACTTCAAGCCTCTAATTGCTTAAATTATCTAAAATAGTGAATATGCATGTTTTTATAGGAAAGTACACAAAGATTTAATTATTCCAGAAAAAAAAGTATGTAATGATGCCAAAGTAATACTGCTGGATACTTGGGGGAAGTTTTCAACTGAAAAAAGATCAGGTGGAAACAATTATCTGGATCGAAAACATGCTTGCTAATTAAATGGGACATTAAATTGTTCAAGGGAATTGTTTTGTGTGGTTAGGGTATGTCTCCAAGGATGCTTTCCAATGAACCACATCTTCTAGTATTTACCTCTTTCCATGGTAAGTCTAGGCTGGGACTGTTTTAACCAACCAAGTATGGAAGTTCTACACCCAAGTCCAAAGGATGTCTGGAAGCTTCTGCTTTTGTACTTTTGGGAGCCCTGAGTCTCCATGGAAGTTCTGCTGGAGAAGCCACGTGGAGAATAGAAGAGACCATGATACTAAGGGGGTGGAAGGAGCAGAGAGAGAGAGAGAAACCCAGCTATCTGAGCATCCTGGTTCAGATAGATAAAAGCCAGATGGCATCAGCCTTCAAGCCGTGCCTCTCAAGGCATCAGATGTGCGAGTGAGCCAACTTGGATGTTGCAGACCAGTAGGGTCCTCAGATGATTGTAGCCCCAACCAAAATCAAACGGAGCAGAAGAACTGCCCTGCCGAGCCCAGTTGACTCACAAAACCAATCATGATAGACAATGAAATGGCTGTTATTTTAAGCCAGTAAATTTTGCAGTGGTTTTTTTACAGTAATGTATGATCAAAACAAGTGGATGGATAGCGTAGGGGAGTGCACAGAAAAGAATCCATATGAAATGCTCTTCACTTCACTTGTTTTCTTAAACACCAATTGAGTGTAGTGTTTAAAATTTGCTCTCAGGTTACCTCTGACATTCTATGCTGATTGAGTTCACAAAAGCTTAAAAGGGCAAACATATCACAAAAATAGCTTGTTAAAATACTGCAGAAAAATATCTTCTATAGCCACTCATATTTTCTGTCAGAACTTTTCGTTTTTAGAGAAAATTGCTAACAAGATCTAAAGATAAAATTTTCACTTTCAACTTTGCTTTTAAGTTTTAAAAATAATAAAGACAAAAAGAAAAGCAAAGAAGCTATCTAACAAGAAAAAATTATAGACTTATTTCCAAGTCAGCTTCTGAACTATCTTTTTTTTTTTTTTTCTATCCAGGCTGATGATTCTCATTTAAAAAGAGACCCAAATGAAACTTCACAGCTGCCTTTTCACAGAGAGAAACCGGAGGAATGGGAGCAGAGAATGAGGTGTCACAAGTTGGGAGTGTGGCACCCAAGGGTTGGATGGGGAAAGGAATAAGTAAGGAGAGGAGGAGAAGTTTTATTTGTTTATTTGTTTTGTAATTGCTATGAGAGTGTAACTTTGACGAGAAGGAATGATAACCCAGATAGAAGTTGGGGTAAATTTCGGGACAGCGAACGCGTGATACCAAACTCCAATACTTTACCAATAACAAAGGTATAAATTCTTTTTCAAGTAATGAAGGCTGACTGTGTTTCCTTTGTGACTCTGGGAGGAGATTGTCACATCTCTTGGGATTTACTAAGATTACATATATATCATTATTAATTCACTTAAATAATGTTACGTAAAATCCTATTTTAAGTAGTGTGCGGGGAAAGAGAGAGTATAAAGTTGACAAGTTCTTATGTTATTGGTAATCTAGTAGGAAAGCTAAGAAATATATTTAAGTATGCTAACAGAATTTCAGAGTATAATGTCATAATTAAATCAAGAGCTCAGCTATTCAAGAAACTGGTAGGTTTACGACCTCTCTCACAATCAGTTTGCATGAATACTTATGCATTGATTTGCACTTTCTAGGAAAAAAGTTAAGGAAAATATTTGTTTACTTGTTTTACCTTGTTAGTCCTATTGAAAAGCTCCTGACAGAAAAGAAAGGCATGAGGCCAGTGGATGGGGCGGAGTGCTTTTCTCCACTGTTTTGACTATTGGACTGGTTTTGAATCTCTGCTCAGGAAGTTATAAGTTAAAATTAAAGAAACTGAGTATTTCCAAAATATTCAGCACAAGTAGTGCCACTTAAGTGCCCAAGAGGCAATGTACGGCATAGGGATGGGGAAGGTGCCATGGTGTCTATGCAGTGTCTGGAAAACAGTGGGCACTCAATAAATATCTGATGAAAAAACAAAACCTTGGAACATTTGGATTGTTGGCTTTGGGAGCCGCAAACTGAAATATCTGATGAAAAACAAAACCTTGGAATATTTGGATTGTTGAAATATCTGATGAAAAAACAAAACCTTGGAACATTTGGATTGTTGGCTTTGGGAGCCGCAAACTGATGCCCTTAGCCTGGATGTTTCTTGTCACAGTGGGTACCTTTAGCATTAGCGAAAAAAGAGAAGTTCTTAAGTGGTTATATGAGAAGAAGACAAGAGGGATCTGAGAAAGAAAAAGAAGAAAAGCCATGTCACATAGGGACCAGAAGTGTCAACTTGTTCACAGCATATATGAGATACTTGGGAACTCAAGAACCCATGGAGAAGTGTGGGAGGGAACTTAGAGGAGGGGGGAGTTGATTTGCATGTTCCAGCAGCTGTGGACAAGAGCAGTAAATCTATTCATGAATATTAAAATGACTGCAATTGTATCCACTTTTTGATGGAGCTTGGGGACTATGGGTTACATAAAATACAATGTCATAAGAATAAACCTAAAGGTTTTCTGTGCTATGGAAGTAAAGAGCAAAAGTAGGCTAATCCAGGCAAACATTCTACCTGGTTGTAGTACAGTCATGTTTTATAACGTTGTACAGGTTGGGAGGTGTAAAAGTTAATGCCAAAGGAAATGGGCCAGTGTTCTTGTTATTGACTTCCAGTTTCAATAGGTGAGCTTCTTTTTTAACAGTGAGCATCATGTTTGGAAAAGCGTTCACTCTCGAAAAAGAGAGACTCTCCACTATGTCGAATAACTCCTCTACTAATACAAGCTCCTGATTTATTGTCTAGCCTTAAACACTCTTCAGTGCCCTTTGTGAAAACCTTCTCTAATTTAGTTTAAAGCAGAGCCCACAAAAGTTCTAGTACAATACACATGAAGAGATTTCTTTAGGCAAAAATAGCTACACAGTGAATGCTATCCTCAAAGCCATGCTTTTCTTCTAAGGTTATGTGGTGGCGACTCTGCTTGGCAGTTCTTCTACACTGTGGAGCAAAACTTGAAGTGATATAAAAGCCCAGACAAAGAAGTCAAATCACCTTCTTGGGGAAATTAGATGTACAAATACCCTCGGGCATCAGTTAGAGAGAAACTACATTCTCAAAAGTAAGGAATATATAAACCAAAGTTCTCTTGGCAAATTTGAATTTATTTCTATTTGTCTTGTCATATTAAAAATTACAAAATAAAACATATTAACATAGCCATAAAATAAAGCCATGTGACATACTAATGATGCTTTCGATGTTTTAATAGGTAGAATGTTTTAAATGCTCAGCAAAGGTATAAATGGCTATCTTGAAATGGCTATCTATCAGTTTCCTTTGACATTTCATATTCTTTATTTCACTTCATTTTCCTTCTCATCTTTTCCCTGGATCCATCTGAGTTACTTGATATGTAGTTCTTTGTGTCACAGAGCCACATAACCGAAAAGTCACTGTGAATGTCTTCCATGTTAGGACGCCCAGGTGATAACTTCAACTCTTGGCCGCCTGAGCACATCTTATTCCCTCAGAGAACTCCCTTCTCCCTGCTGCCTTTGCTTCTGCACCATCCTACTCTTTGATATAGCTTTCAAAACTGCCTTTATTTTTCCATTTTGGTTGTGAAGGGTCCCAGCCTGATAAAAACAACTTCATTTTCAGAATTCTCAAGATCTGGTGTGGTTTATTCATAGTTGCAGCCTAGATGGTAGACGGTCTTTTCTTGATTCTGATGCTCAGCAAGGGTATAAATGGCTATCTTGAAAAAGGGTTAGCTGGAAAAAGAAATGGAATATAACTTAATGTATCACATCTGTGCCTTTGTACACATGTATTTTTATCCTAGGTTACACTTTCTTTTCCTATTACATCCTCCTGGCTAAGAGTGAAGGAATGATATCACGGATTGAAATGCCATTTCTGGAAATTTATTTCTAACTGGCATTAAACAAGCCAAGAAGATGACATCTTAAAAGATTTCTTTTGCTTTTTTTTTTTTAAAAAAAAAAAAAAAAGATTTTTAATGAGTAATATATCTTGTGTTTATGTTGCCAGCAATACAGCAATTGGTCTGCATTATTCAAGAGTCAGAACCTTAATGGATTATGTTAATTGAAAGATTCCCTGAATCTGAATGATTATTTAAAATATCATACACAATAAGAGTTTTATTTTACTGATGATCTTAGAATATCTTAGAATATCTTACTAGTAGGAAGTGAGTGCCCAAAGCCTAAATCTCGCAAAGGAGGGTAGGCAGCAGGGGAGAAGGCAATGCAGTGGAATGGTTAGGCATGGACTCTGTCGTCAGACTGGTCTGGTTTAAAAATTCGGCTGTGGAACATATTGCCTATGGGACCATGGGAAAGTTATTTAACCTCTCTAAATCTCAGATTCCTCATCTGTAAACATGAAGTAAGTTTGTTATGAAACTTACGTGAAACGATGCATCTAAAGTACTAAGCACAGTGCAGTAAAGGAAGTATTTGCCATTATTTTTGGCTGTCCATTAACTTTACTTCCTTACTATGTTTGCTAGATCCTTCCTTTCCCAGCCTGCCTCGTGGCTAGGATGGCCACGTGACCCAGGATCAGCCAAGCTGTACTCACACACAGGCTCGGTGTCAGCAGTTAGAATCACAGAGGGGCAGGATGAGAGAATGTGTCCCGGCAGAAGAGAGTGGCAGCTGTAACAGCTCTTGCAGACCATGAGGATAACAGGGGAAGCAGTGCTATAGAAGCTTCCAGAGTTATGTCTCTGGAAGATGGGCAATGGACTTGGCCTCTCTTTTTCCTGTCCATGCTAAATCTGGTTCTTCAGCCTTACCAGTACTTCTGTGAGCTACCTACTATCATTTCAATACATTTTTTTTTCTCTCTTTCAATCAGGAAGACTTGGTTTCCAGTACTTAGCTTTAAGAACTCTAACTAATCAGGGAGGCTATTATTATGTCAAATTTTAAGCTAAACACTTTTAGTGAATTCATCTGGAAACATATTCTGGAAGGATCATTATTTTATCTGAGTTAACATCATAAAGATAGGAAGTGTGTCTGCTTTGTTCACTCTGTACCCTGAATGCCTAAGAAATTATCTGGTTATGTAGTAAATGCTTAATAAATATTGACTGAATAAATAGTGAATTATGGGTACAGAAAGAGCAATTCTAATAACATGCTATATTCTCTTCCATAAAAGGGTAACAAACTACAGATAAAGCAATCATGAGGTGGTATCTCTGCTACAAGAGAAGATAAAGTGTGGGAGAATATAGTCTTTGACACTTCTTTGGTCATAAGGATGAGTATCTTCTAGAGAATAAGGGAAGCGTATCCCAAATAGGAATTTCCATACTTAAAATTTTGATAATACCAAATTAGAAAAATCGAAATACCCTTCCTCTCATGATAACTGGCTGAATGCTGTGAGTGTGTGTGTGTGTGTGTGTGTGTGTGTGTTTAAGCATCAAAAGACAAATAAAATAGCAAGGAATTTTCAGGCTGATATCCAGAAGAACAGGGTACTCAGAGAGATGAACACAGCACTCAGGACTATTTTTGCCCTGATGGCATTTGCTGATTCACTATAGCCGCTGAGAAACTGAAATGTACTGGTGGCCTCCAGGTGCTAAGAGGGAAAACAATTGAATCCTAAGGCCCACCAAAGGTGGGAGCCATGTAGTCTACTCTTGAGCTTTGGACTGGGAGTCAAAGCAGTGTACTAGGAGTCAAAGTAAGTTGGAAATAAGTCCTCCCAGTGTCTGCATCCCAGCTTTACACCACCAAGCATCCAAGGAAACCTCAAGCTTTGAAACTGGATTAAAGTTGTTTTGAACTGCCAGTATTCTCTGATGCCTAGCCAAAGCAAATAAAAACCTTCTCTAGAAGAAGATAACTTTGTGTCTCAGATTGTTTCTACAAATAATTTTTCAAATGCATGGGCAGGAACATTGGTAGAAAAGATAGCATGAGAAATAGCCAACCAAAAATAACAGAAAACAGAAACACATTCTCAAGGAGCCCAGATAGTAGAATTATCAGACAGATTATAAAACCATGTTTGGTCTATTAAAAAATGGGCATCAAATTTGGGTAGAACATAAAATAGAAATTTTAATAAAACAAAATAGACATTCTAGAATTTAAAAAAATATAGTAATAAAATTTTAAACTTAGTGGACAGGTTTAGAAGCAAATTAAAACAGCCGAAAAGAAGATCAGTTAGAAGAAATTATTCAGAAAGAAGCGTGATGTGACAGAAATACGGAAAATGTAGAATAGAAAGTGAGAGACATAAGACATGTGAGAAGGCTTCACATATTTTTAACTGGAAGAAAGAAGATAGAGATAATGACTTAGAATTGTCCAGAACATATGAAAGATATCAAGTCACAATAAGAAGTCTAATGAATCTCAAGTAGGATAAATAAAAAGAAACCCAAATCTAGATAGTGAAATTGAGGAAAATCAAAGTGAAAAAGCAGCCAGAGGAAGAAAGATTCCCTTCAGAGAAGCAACAACTGGACTAACAACTGATGTTTCAACAGCAAACATTGTAGCTGGAAAAAAAGTAAAGTAAATTTAGTATGCTGAAAGAAAATAATGACCATGTTAGAACTTTTACCTCTTGAAATATCCTACAGGAATATATTGAAATAAAGATATTTTAAGACAAACAAAAATTCATAGAATGTGCCACAAACCAATCTAAACTAGAGGACATTTTAAAGGTATTTTGGGAGACAGAAGGAAAATGAACCCAGATGGAAGGTCAGAGATGAAGGAAGGAATAAAGGGGCAAGGAAAGTGGTAAATAATGTGTGTAAATCTAAACGAGAGTTGAGCATGTAAAGCAAAAGTAATGTTTTGCGGAGATTATAAAATAATACATATATATAGAGAGAATACTACACTTGCACAGAAAGTAGAGAGAGAGTGAATTAAGTTAAAGAGTTCTAAGGTCTTGGCATTGTTGAGAGAAGGGTAAATGAACATTAATTAAACTTTGACATCAAACTTTGCCAGGTCAAGGAAGCACAGTGCAATTTCTATAATAATCACTAAAAATGATAAAAGGGTACGTAACACTCACACTCATAGAGGGAGAAAAATAGAATCATAAAAACTAATTATTCCGAAAAAAACAGCAAGAAAGGAGAAAAAACAGAACATAAAACAGTTGAAAAAATTTTTGTGTGATTTAAAATTTAAAAATTGCATTAAATGTAAATAGATCCAATACCCCCATTAAAAGAAAAAGATTTTCAAAATGGATTATAAATAACATAATATTCAAATATAGGCAGCATACAAGAACCATATCTAAAACTTTTGGGTAATGAACTGCTGAAAGTTACAGAAGGAAAAATATCTGCCATGTAAGCATTAACTAAAAGAAGCTGGTATAGACATATTAATAAAGAACAGATTACTGAAGACAAGATGGTCACTTTAAAATGATTAAAAGTTCAGTTCACCTGGAAGATATGAGCATTCCTGTTTGTATGCATTTAGTAACATGCCTAAAATGAACACAAGTATCAGAAAAAAATAGACGCATTCACATAGTGAGAGTTTTTTAAAAAAATACATTTTCTCTATGATACATATAATCTGCAGACAAAATTAGCGAAATATAGAAAATCCTAAAACATGATAGGCAAATTTAACCTCAAGATAGGTTACCTTACCTAAGTGAGCCATGATCAAAAGGGCTTGGAAACCCCTAATTATCCTATACTGCGAGAATTCTTCCTGTTTCACTGTCCTGGCAATGACTTTGTCACCTACCAGCTGCCCAAGAGAGAAGTCTAGGAATCATCCAGACTCCTGCCCCTCTGACCTCTGTGCTTCCTCACATTCCCTAACAAGCACACTGCTGTTTTGTCCTAGAAGAGACAACTTTTTCACCTTTACCTGCAGCACTTCCCATTCGCACTCCACATGGCCAAATTAGCTACTACTCAGCTCGTACATCATCCCCATTAGGAAGCTGTGGCTCACCAGCCCACATCTCCATTGGCCCAGGAGGTTGGTTCCACAACTTACACTCATAGCCTCTAGTTTTAATTTTACTGACTCAGAAAAGCTATGAATTCATTTTAGGATTTGGATACATCTTGCCACAGGCCCTCCAGAAAAGTAAAACTAACACTTACTTCCTCTGAGAGTCTGTAAGAAGGCCCAGTTTCCTGAACTGTAGACAACACTGGCTATTATTATTAAACACAATAACAGTACAACAATTTCGAGAAAGTAATTAATAAGATGTGTTATAATCAGGTTTTAATCTCCAGATCTTAGACAATAAGTGACACTGAACCTAGTTTTTCTGAGATGCTTAGCTTTTTATTACTGACTTGTATACAGCTCCTTAAAGAGTAAGGTCATTAAAATCAGGTGGTCCCCAACTTTTAAGGCACCAGGGACCAGTGTTCCTATGAGAATCTAACGCCTGATGATCTGAGGTGGAGCTGAGGCGGTGATGCTAGCGCTGGGGAGCAGCTGCAAATACAGATGAAGCTTCTCTCACTTGCCTGCTACTTACTGCCTGCTGTGCGGCCTAGTTCCTAACAGGCTAGGACCAGTACCTGTTCTCAGCCTGGGGGTTGGGGACCCCTGATTAAAATGATATTTCTAGTATACATTGCAAATACCTTTCCCAGTTTGACACATTACTTTATCTGTGTGATGACATCTGGTTTATTTATCGGTTTGCTTGTTTATTGTCTGTCTTCTCCCACTAGAATGTAAGTTCCACGAGAGTGACAACCTCCATTTACCATGGTCACTGGTACAACCCCAGCACCTACTACAAGGCATAACACAAAGTAAGTGGTCAATAAGTATGTGTTGAATAAATGAAATACATGAACACCCACTGTGGGCCAGGCTCTGTGGTGGTGCTGAGGATGTAGAGGTGAAAGGAATATTCCCTGACTTCGTGACACTCACAGTCCAGGGGCTGATTCTAAGCATATTCTTAGAACCATGAAATTATAGGCTTCCAGAACTGAGCAGATTCTTACACAAAGGGGACTGAATCAGAGGGAAGCAACTTCTAAGATGCCCACCCCCCATTATTCCTGTCCCCTGCTATGCATGCATTTGTGAAATCCCCTGACCTCGAATGTGTAAGCTAGTCCTAGTGACTGGCTTCTAACAATAAAAAACAACAAAAGCAATGGGATGCCACTTCTAAGATTAGATTACAGAAAGACGGTGACTTCTATCTTGCTCACTTGTTCTCACTCTCTGTCTCTCAGAGCCTTTGCTCTTGAGGGAGGCAAGCTGCCACGTCGTGAGCTTCCCTATGGAGAGGGCCATCAGGTAAGGAAGTGAGGGAGCAAAACGAGTGAAGAACTGAAACCATCAGTCTGATAGGCTACCAGGAACTGAATCCTGCCTTCAACCACATGAGTGAGTTTGGAAGCAGATCATTCCCAGGCAAGCCTTCAACTGAGACCATGGCTCTGGCCAGTTACCTGACTGTAACCTCCCTGAAGGTCTTGAGCCAGAAACACTCAGCTAGACGTCACCTTGACTGTTGAGCCACTGAGACTATGAGATAGTGAATATTTATTGTTTTAAGCCACTAAGTTTGGGGATAATTTGTTCATCAGTAATAAATAACCAATATAGAGACCTAGTGAGTTTATGCATATTTTTTCCAACTTCCTACCCACAGGGTAGTAAGGTAATGGCTGTATCTAGAACTCAGACTTTTCACTTTCGGGATTTCCCATGCAATGATATCCTCTTGTGAAGGGAATGCGGGGGGGAGGGAGGGGGCTGCGGGGAAAGGCAGTAAAAGTGGACAAGACACTTAGGAATGGATGCACATCGAAGAGAAAGCATTAATTCCACTAAACATTGATGTTTTCTTGCTAGGACTTCAAAATAGAGAAATAACTGCTATATCCTTAGAGATTTTCGGGAGAGACTGAAGAAGGAAGCACTAATTTTTCCCCACTGCTCCCCCCTGATCTTTACCCATCTTGTGCCTCTGACATTTTTCCTGTGGTTGTCATCCCTATGGAAACAGAAATGAAAGACTTAGGAGACATCCATGAGTGGTGAAAACAAGACCAGAAAGATGATGGGACAGAAGTGCCATACTCTTTGTTCTTTTTTTTTCTTTTCTTTTCTTTTAACCTCAATACGTTCTTAGCACAGCACCAACAATCTAGGCACCTTATAAGTGATTGCAAATTAATTATTTGGGCTGACAGATGCACATAGAAGGAATCTCTCAGAATCTACTTTTAGAATTACCAAGGAAACAAAATGAAAATTGCATCTCTGTAAGTTCTTGCCTTCAACTTTACAGGAACTCACATCGTCAGAAGGGACCTGAACAATGACACAACAAAAATACTGTATAGACGAATAAGAATAGCTCATTAGGACCAGGTGAGATGATGCTGGTGAGGCATCTAGCAAACTCTCAGGTGTAATAAACACCTGAGAGTTAGTGTGACTATTGAAGAAAGGTCTGAACAATCACAACCTTCTGTCAGACTAGATGGGACTATCTACCATTATACCAATATTTTTTGATGGCAGCAGTGTCCCCAGCTTTAACAAACAAACAACCCAAACTCGATTTTACTTATTTATTTTCTTTAGGTTATCTTCTAGACAGTAGTGGCTGTATGACAAAATACTGACCAATAAGATGAAAGACGAAATTTATGATAGGGCCTTTAGGAAAAATAGGAATTTGCTGATAAAAAAAGGAATAAGCTTAAATGGCATATGCCTTTGACTTTATCATTTGCTCTCACCCTTTGTGCCTGCCTGGAATGCAGTTACAATGTCTGCAGATGCAGTAGTCATCTTGTGACCGTAGGAAAAATCTACTTACCAAGGGTAGCAGAGATGGACAAGAAAAGAAACCAGATCCCCTGATGGAATCCTTATGCCACTCTGTTAGCACTGGGTGGCTACCTCCAGATTTTTTGTTTGTGAGCAAAAATAATCATTTTACTTAACTAATCCATAATTATAAAGGTTTTCTGCCTCTCACAGCTGAATGCAGTCATAGCTGATTTATCTACCCGTATAAAATACATAATCAACTATATGTAAAATTAATAATAATAAAAAAGTCTGTGTTGAGCCACTGGTCCCTGGTGGTTAACAAGGCTCACCTTCTAGTTAGGTGATCTGCTTTAACCCGCAGCCTCACAGCACATGAGTTTCAAAATGGTAAATTTCTGCATGCGGTTAATCTTGTGGTCACTTGAAAATGTTAAATCTTCTAATGCGGAGAACCTGGATTTTACTTGAACAGAGGTAATAATATGTCCTACTGCTCAGAAAACACAGGAGGAATTTTATCTCCTTGGTCAGAATTTCTCTAAATGGTTTATTTATAAATAATTCTCCAATGACTATAACACTAAGCTCTACAATACCTATAGTTCACCAAATAAGTCATCTAATTCAGGATACATGATGTCCTTTTACAGATTTAGATGATTATCCCATTCATTATTTTTGTAAGGGGAAAAAAAGGGCAAAATATCACTTTAAAGGGATGCTGACCAAGGGCTGCCTGAGTACCCTTCTGAAACATGGGAATCCCTCACACAGCTCTCAGGCTGTATTTCTGCTGTGGCATCCCTCAGCCAAATCTCCATATGTGATAGCCTTCTGGAGAAGAGATTTCAGTTTCTCAAAGTTTTTTCTGTAATATACCAGATCTGGGAAATTCTTTTGAACAAAAGGGTGCATTTAGTAATACCTCCTTGACTATTCTTTAAATATTTATAGTGTTTGTTTATTAAAAGCATTCAGAAGTCTCATAGTAAAAACTCTGGTTAATTTTTTTAATTAAAAATTTTTTCTTTTAGCTCAGCATAGCTCATAGATTCCTTCCACAGACTATTTATGAAATGCTGGTTTAGAATGCCAATGGAATCTAGAATGACATAATTTTCAGAATTCAAATTTTCTTCCTTGATATTTTTTTAGCTTTAAGTAGTTTTGCTCATTGTTAGGAGAATTTACAGACAATGTTAGACAGAGCAGCACTAACCTGCTTTGCAAATTCAGTCACATAAAATAACTTAATTTCCTCTTCTTTTATTGAGATTGTTTGCTTAGAATCTCCAAGACTCTATTGCAGACAATCTTGTGACTCTGTTCTGTTTTGAATAGAGGGTTTTTGTCTATTTAACTATACCTCTTTAAATGCTATCTTCCAGTTAGTTGAACAAACACCTCTGTTGTCTATCTCATTCCCAAAGTGGGAATGCACTGGGATAATAAATCACATCTCTGTCTCTGCAGAAATATTTGACTCCCTTATTTCCAGAGCTGATGAAAGCTATAAGGAACACGTGTGAGCTCTTCATTAGCACGGTCTGTAGGACTTTGTAAAACGTTTGGAGACATGAAGCAGGATGAAGGATAGAGATCAGCTTATTCTCAACATATACTGCAAACAGATCAAGCAGACAAGGTCACAGACTCCTCCACAAATAATGCAGACAATACTGCTCAGAGCCAGCCTACAGAGACAGTTGTTAACAGGGCAGATCAGAGTTAGTGACATCTTTCTCCTAATGCTTTTGAAATTGCAGCATCTGTTTCATAGGATGGGCAGGGTATGTAGTAAAGCCTTTTTAACTAAATATATTGGGTTGGTCTTTCATTTAATTTACATTTCTAAGCAGATTGCTTTTCTTTCATTAATTTTACAAACATTTACTGAACACCTACATTTGGCAAAGCACCATGTCAAAAATTCTGATGGTGTGGGAGATTTTTTTCCAAGTTGAGCAGGAAATTAACTCCCAGCCTACATTCTCTTCTTAAAATGCAACTCTAACTCTCTTGGGAAGTGTGGCCTATACTCCTGCCTCCTTGAAATTGGGTGGGCTTTTGTGAGTTGTGACAGAAAATGATGGAAGTGACACAAACTTCCAAGGCAAAGTCAGGTAAGGCAGCTTCCACCTTGCTCACTGAAATTATCTCTAGAAACGTTCAGCTGCCATGAAAGCAGTTATATTGCCCTGAGGTTGTCATGCTGGGAGGAAGCCCAGACTTGCCCATGTGGAGAGACTACAAAGAGAAGCCCTACATGATCTCTGATAGATGCCCAGCCAGCCCCCAACTGCTCCAGTCCCCAATCTCACTGACCATTGCCACCACCATCTGACTGCTGCTACATGCTAGGCCCTAAGCCAGAGCTGCCCCACCAAAGCCCTCTCCAAATTTCTGACTGTGGGGATTAAATTGTCACACAGCAATAAATAACTAGAACAGAGGGGCACAAAAATGATAGTTTATGGCCTTTGGGCTTCAAGGATCTTGAAATCCAGAAGAGAAAACCAGATACGCATATAAGAAGAATAAAAGAGTAAATTTAAGGAAGAGGCAGGTTTAAAAGGATAGCAATGGGCTAAAAAGACTGACTCAGGTTTTCAAACTGGTGTGGAGAATCCACTTTCAAATCAGATCTGTTGTGTGTTGTTGTTGAGAGTTCCAACAGGCCCTGAAGACCTGAGAGAGTTGTCAAAGAATGGGGCAATTTTTAAATCCATCTTCTGATTTACTACTGGTACTAGAAATGTCCACAACTTTGAGGTGATGTGAATTCACATTAGCATTTTTATAAAAATAATAAGCATTTTCATGCATTATTTTATTTGATCATTATAAACCCCCAATATGTTGTCAACTGGTCCAGATTTACAATTTTACTGGATCATTTATTTTAAAAAATTTTAAAATGTCTGGCTCATATTAACCAATTAAACATATGCATGATTACTCTGAGCAGAGAAACAAAACAGTAAACAATAATGGCAGAAAAAAATAGGACTTAATCCATTCCACAAGGTAGTTGAAAACCTCACTGGGCATTTGTGACATAGAACCAAACACACACACACACACACACACACACACACACACACACACACACACACCACACACAAATAGATAA
>NW_006443138.1:5938033-5954650 GCF_000325575.1 Pteropus alecto
TAGTTAACAACAATAAGGAAGAAATATTAAGTGTACAATGTTAGGTACAAATTAAGTATAGACTTTAACTGTCTTAAAATAGTCTTTTGCTTCAGGCTACCCTCGCCCCAAACACGTTTTATGATTCTGACCCAGTCCTGATAATGAAAATCTAAGCTCAGGTAAGTTTGCTTTCCCATTCTGTATGCCTTGGCTTTTGCCCTAAAGATGATAATGAAACAGAAACATTTCCTCGACCACATGTTTTGTCTAAAAGATCTTCAAATCTCTAGAGTAGCTTTCTCAAAATGTACTTCATAACATTGTTCTTATAATATGTCTTCCCTCCCACCAAAAAAAAAAGAAGTTTAGCATGGAATAAGTTTTTCATACCCTATCCTTTCAACGTTCATTGAGATATTCAAGGTTCTAATAAGTCCCATGGTTAAGAAGCCTGCTTAAATTTGATTGATCAAGGGTTTTCCAAATGTTTTTGAACATTGAAACTTCCCTCCCTCTGTTATACCTTATTTCCTCCTCTCTTCCTTCTTCCTTCCTTCCATTTTTTTGTTGTTGATTTATATAATTCTTATTAAAACATTTTAGGCACTGCTGCTGTAGAGACAAAGAGTGATACAGTGGAGTGAGTTTTAACCCCTCTTACGTTTCATTTTAATTATGCGGCCTTAGGTAACTTAACTAACTTTTCTGAGTTGGTCATTTGTAAGAGGAATAGCTATAATAAATTCTACCTCGTAGAGCTGTTGTGAACATATAGATAAATAACAGCTTTGTTTCCCTTTCAAAAAGAAAGAAAAGAAGAGAATTAACTTATCCCTTCAAAAGTGACATTAGAACAGACCTCTCAGACTTGCTACAGTACAGACCCTTACCCCTAATACTGGACCAATCACAGACTGTGCTCCTAAAAGGGATGCTAGACCCGAAAGGAAAAAAATTTGTCCAGAATTTTCTTCTTACTAGAGTCCTCTGGCTTAGACCCTGGCAATCATGGACTTGGTTGGAAAGACAGAAGCATGTAATGATTAAGCCCTTAGGATCCAGGTCTAGACTGCCTGGGTTCAAATTCCATTTCCACCATTTATTAGCTATGCGGCCTGGGACAGTGACTCAATTCTCTGTGCCCTAGTTTTTCCATCTGTTGAATGGGGTCAATAGCAGTAGTTACATCCTAGGATTGTTATCAATATTAAACAGTTAATACTTTGAACAGTGCCTACAAAATGACTTGATGTTAGTTATTGTTGCAGGTTTATAAATATAGAGGTAAATAGAAAATTGAGTGCTTGGCCCCACTTTAGTTCTAAAATTGCCAAATATTTGAGGAAAAATTATTTTGGTGTGGTAGTGTGCTTTATTTTGGAGTTATGTCAGTTTTCCACTTTGCTAGCTTGAACCTGGCCTCAGAAATGACTCTGCCATTATGACCTTCTTCTCAAATCACTGTAAGTTCTTTGTCATGCTCTTTAAGCCTCTCCAGCCTTGGGAGGTCAAAAAAATCAGATGTATTTTTTTCTATATTATTCCAACATACTCTGTTAACCCTAATAGAATAAGGTGAATGCCTTTTTAATGCATAATGATTGGGTTTAATAAGAGGAAATCTGGCAGAGAGTGGTTATCACTATGGATATACATAAAAAGTTGTTAGGGTACGGAATGGACACCATGAAAATTTCACAAGGTTGAAACCAGGGCAAAGCTCAGCATGTGGGGTGAGCTGGAAGAAGGCTCTTAGCACAGTGGTTATTAATAACTGCTAAAGAACTTGACCTTTGTTGCTGTAAACAAGATGAGATAATTGCATGTCTTTTCTAAGAGCGAATTTGAGATGAAAATTCAGGCATTTGTCAAAGGGAACAGGAAAGTAATTTGTACGAAAATGAATACAGAGATTTAGTCTTAATATCTGACAGCTTTGGCCCTTGTCATGAAAGAGTTGTTACTTTAGATAACAATTATAATTAACATTCTCATCCAAGAAGGCTCTTATCTTCTTATTTTCTAGAGGTGGAGACTGAAAGGAATGGAATATGTACAAATTGTCTTTGAGAATGACATATTCTTCCTTTTCTTTGGGTGGGTTTGCTGTTCTCAATTATTTATCCAAGATGAAAGAAACTTTGGGGTCGTAGAGTCAAGGCAAATAAGATGACCACCCTTCAGCCCTGGAGCCACTTTTTCCACCACTGACTCACAAGCAGGTGAACAAACAAACCGCCCTTAAAGGAAGCATCAAGCCCAGTTTGTTTATGGTTACAGTGTTCCTGTGTGGTGCCCTGTTGCCCTGTGTGCTCCTATAGGTAAGAAATTTTTTTCAGGAAGACAGTTCATCAGAATTACTGTTTAAAGGCATTATTTAAACTCAAAGTTTGATTTTTTCCCCCCTGATTCTTTTAGTCACACAAGGACATATAGATTAATGTGAAAATGACAGGATGTAAATAAATGAAACACACAAAAGGATCACTCATTTCTTAGTCAAATTTCATTTTCATTCTTCAGGATTATATCCTGTCTCTTTTCATTTTTTTTTTCTTCCATTCTCAGCCTTTCAGGTTAAATGAAAACACCAAATCAATGACATAACTGTGACTTTCATTCAGGTCAAACAGTCAGCAGGGGGTTATTTCTGTTAATAGGCTGAAATTATTACAGAAATATACCTTAGTGGCTTGAGCTATAATGCAGTATTTTTAAAGCGATCATGCTCAAGATCTTCAGTGCCTGCTACCTGTCAGGTGATATATTTTGTGCTGCACAGGTGATATGAAAGGTATAAGATTTCTCTCTAATTGGATTTAAATTAAAAAGTTAAGTTGCATTTCTAAGTTTTAAATAGTGTATCGAGGCCTTGAAGTGGACATGCCTCTAAGTCATAGAAGTTAATTGGAAGATGAAGTATATTGATAATAATTATTATTAAAGTAAAAGGTGAAAGTTAAGTATTTCCATCTGAATATTCCAGATGACCTAGAAAGTGAAATTTGAACTGGGTTCAATAGGAAGGTAAGCGATAGCTTTTAGGACAGGTAAAACTGGGCAAAAATCAGGCAGTGGGCAAGCACTGGTGTTTCCTAGAGAAAATGAAATGATTCCATTGGAGCAGAAGGTTTGTAAAAAGATGGTCAGAGGTATGACATGGAATTGGGCTGAGGTCAGATTGTGGAGGACTTTATGTTTCCAATAAGTACATTTGGATGTCAAAAGCCATGGAAAGCTTATTAATATTCAATAATGAGGGTAAGATTGTTTGCAATCAAACCTAGTATGAAACTGAAACAAAAGATTTTCAATTATTCAGTTTAATCATGGGTAGGAAATGGATTGCTCCCAGGTATGGACACTTGAGGCAGATTTGCCAGGCTTCCTTCCAACCTGGCATGCACAGGGAAGGAGCAGCTGTAATGCAATGACAGTCTATAATTTGGGTGTACACAGACCTGACTTACTTCTCAGCCACTTTCTTGCTGTTTGATTTTGGGCATTTCCTTAACTCTTCTGAGCTTTGGTTTTCTCATCTGTAAAATGGAGATACAAGATCTACCTTATAGTGGTGTTGTCAATAATTAAAAATGATATGCAAGTTCTTGGATCATAATTTATGCTCAGTGAATAGTAGCTGTTTTTATTTTTACTGTAATTATTACTATCATGAGTCATCTCATATATAAACTTGAAAATTGTGGCTGAATCGGTTCTGATTTATTAGCATGCATTTTTGCCCCAAAATGCTTATATAAATGTCTGGTTGGCAGTGAACAACAAAGTTCTCTTTACATCTGAATATCAACATCTTCTAGGTAGAGGCAAGTGCCCTGTTTGGAAGTGCTTTGCCTTCTCAGAAGAAGTAGCAGCTGGAAGCCCAGTATTTCCACTGATATCCTGGCTCCTAGTTTCCTCCTCCACAGAGAGATGTTGACTCCATCTCAATTACTGAGACTCTGTGGTGAGGAAAGCTGGGGGTGAGGGCACTCCAGGAGTCTAATTCGCCCTCATTCTCACCTCTGTGGAGGCTTCATGGAATGGTGGAAAGCAACTGAGTGCTGGGTCACACAGACATGGTGTCAAATACCAATTCTGCAATTTTTAAGCTATGTATCCAGGTACAATTTGCTTAGACTCTCTGAGCCTCACAAGATCCATTTTAAAAATTAGAATGATTGTCCTTTGCAGGGTTGTTGTGGAATTAGATGAGCTAATGTGTATGAAGATCCTGATTACAAGTAGGCCCTCAATACATTATAGCAATAATCAATCTCTTTTTTCTCCTACTTCTTTCTTCTGTCCATTCTTCCTTCACTTCTTTAGTCTTTCTTTCAGGAAAGAACGTGATCCAATAGAGCCCACAAGAGCTGAAATTGAAGGAAGAAATTCAAGCTCCCTTCCTACCCTCTATTAGGACTTCGTTGTAACCTGCTGCGTAAAACAATTTCTTCCCTTTTATCAAAAGGGAGACAGTCAAACCAGGCACCATGCTGGTCACCCTGGATAAAACCTTTAGGTAATAACCCAAGTGATACAGGACTAGGCAGAGTAAAATACTTGATAATGAGGTAAGTCTACGTTGGAACCTGGAGAAAGCTAAGGAGAAGTGAATGTGTTCGTGAGCAAATAAAAAAAGAAAAATCTCCAAAAATGGGAGGAGAAAGTAAGAAAAAAAATTTGTAGGGCAATGTTTTAAACAACTATTTATTCATTTATTAACTTATTTATTAATTTGTTAACTTATTTATTAACTTATTAAAGAATGAGATTTTTAAAAAGCCAAATACTCTTAGAACGTCACCATATTATGAATAATAGACCAGCACGCCTTATTCAGAGACCACAGTGAAAGGGGAAATTCGACAGCTATCTATTTTGGGACCTTGTGAGAAAATTTTATTTTGTTACCCAGTCAGCTGTTAAAAAAAAATAATAGCAGGACATTTCCCTCTTGTTATTCAAATACAACCCTGTTCTCCAGCTGACTGCAGAATAAGTTATACGCAGGCATTGAGCACAGATTAATGCCTTTAATTGGTTATTAATATATGGTCATTGCTATTTTTAGAGATTACTGGTGTTTGGATAACTACCTCATAAACAGATTCTGGATTTCATGGCTGTGTTCTATTACACATAAAACTCGAGACAGTTGATGGGTAATGAGTTGGACCACAATACCATTTCTAGGAAGCCCAGTTATATTTGTTTTTACATTAAAAAGTCATGCTGGAAAGTTTCCTGGTAACCTGATTCATCTTGAATATCAATAATTAGTCCATCAGAAAACTGCCTTGATTGTAACTCAGTGTCAAATTAAACACCTCTTTGATCACCACAAAGTAATGGTGGCAGGTTTGGAAATAAATTAGTTCAATTTGGTTAGAAGGTGAATCTGATAACGTACTTATCAAATTTGGGAAGACTTTAGATGTTGCAAAAGGATCGGAAGTATATAGTTTTGAGGAATTGAAGTGGGCATTCATTTATTAATGCTACACAATATTTACTAACTGATAAACTCATGAAATCTCAGACTAAATGTTCACTAGCCACATAATTAACAGGAATATTTATTATTGATAAACTAAGGCTACTTGGGAGCTATTCAGTTTCATTTATAAAAGGGTAAAATAGCAGGCATGAGATCAATAAAGGACGAGGTTTGAATGTTATATTTACAATCTGAGAACCAAGCAACTCTCCATCACTGAACAGTATCCCACTCTGAAATAGGAGCAGCCTGTTTCAGGTTTGTGCTAGTGCCCATGTGGAAAAAGTTCTAAGCTATAAAAACAGTTTGTCCCTGTGGAATTTCCCTAGTGGCACCTGGTTGGGCTTCGTCCCCTATGTGGATGCTTTGGGACGTCACAGAGGTAATCAGCACCAAAGACCACAGAAGATTTAAGAGTTAAAAGCAAACATCTTGGTTTGAATCCAGCCACTCTCTCCCAAACATGGCTGGGTTTGAAAGAGCAGCTGAAAGAGCTTCCTTTCAATTTGGACCCAGCCCTGCCCAGACGGAAGACTCCTCTGTTTCCACTAGGATGAGCCAGGAACAAAAACTCCATCCATCTGAAAATGCTTGGAATAATTTCAGTGTCGAGAAAGACAAAAAGAAAAAAACCTCATGGTTTCACTAATAAGAATTTAGATGTAAGGATGGGAAATGGCATCTGTCAGAGATCACCACTTCTATGTGTCACTGCAGACACCAAATACTTGCTAAGAAACAATCCACACCCCACCCTGTGCCCTCAAATGCCACCTACATTTAAAACATTTGCCCTGGGGGAAAATTGCTTAATTAAGCCAAAGGAAAACCCTGTGGCTCAATTCAAATGATGATGGCAATGGAGTTTTAAATGATACAATTCATCACATTTGCATTATTATTTAGAAGATGAACTCTCAATTTATTTTTGCCACAAATGCCTTGGCATTTAGTCATTGTTGAGGATATAAAGTCAGCAGTTGTAATTATCTATTTTATTAAGACATTATGTTCAAGACGTGTGGTATATTTATTCACTTCTCCAGACGTGATCTCAATGGTGGGGGGGCGGGGCAAAGAAACAAGCAAAGAAGCAGTCCAAGTGGTGTGCGAAGGACTGAGATATATGTCACAAACTACATACGCTCCTATGTTCTCAACGCATGGAGAGGGTCTCATGGCACCCCTCGGTATCTATTTACCTTTATTTTAGATACAATTTAACAGCAAACTGGAAGCAGGTGATTGAAAAAAGAAAAAAAGGATCTTGTTAGAGTTGTCAGTTGTCAGACAACTGAAAGCAGCAAGAAATGACAGCTGACAATGACGAAGGAAACTGATAAGTCAAAATGGCAGGAAAAATAACTCACCAAAATTTTATCAGTATGGGGCCATTCTGAGTAGGGCAAAATAAAAATGGTCAAGCAAAACACAATATTTGGTGTTCACACTAACCCTCTGATACCAGGAAATTTGTATGTGAGGAAGACAAATTATGTATTTTAGAAATATTTCCAAAGGAAAAATTTAAATTATCTTAAATTCGGTCATCTTGAAAATTCACTTATGTGCAAAGCTAAATTCTCAGATTGGTCTGCATAGATAACAAAGAAGCTGTGGAGGATCACAGTTAAAAGAGTGGATGCCATTGCCAGACTACCTGGGTTCTAATCCTAGCCAGCCATGCCTCCTACTCTCTGTGCACCCTTAGGCAACTCAGCCTCCTTGAATCTCAGTTCCTCCACTGTAAAATGAGTGGCAGTAAGGAGTTAATGTGTGTAAAGCATTAGAAGAGTACCTGGCACACAGCAAGCTCCAGGTAAGCATTCTCTGGGAAAAAATTCACATTTATCAAGTACCTACTGTGTGCCGGGTACTGGGTAGAGGCTGTCATCTTTATCATTTTATTTTATAAACTGTTACTATATGATGTGAAACACAAGAATCTAGCCTTAAATATTCCTGAAGCCCAAAGTTTTTGACAATAGGGATTATCAACTCTGGGAGAAGTCAATGTGGGCTATTACATTTGGCATTTATTTAACCTGATTTCTGCTGCAGTAACAGACTTTTGTTTAAAAATTTTACAACCATTTAGTTTAGCTACTATTTCGTTTCTCAGTGAAATGGACACTTATCTTAATTTTACATGTCTATTCATCATCTTTTCTGCAATGATTTCACCTCAGTTACTATTTTAGACTTCAAGGATCCAATAATCTGGGAATATGAGGGTAGGCATTACGTTCATCTGAGGATAGGCATGACAACTATTTGCAAGGTAAAAACAACGTTGAAAAAGTTCTGGGTCCCTAATAGTGTCAAGAAGAAATGTGCAATCATTTCCAGACAAACATACAGGAAATCTGTCTCTTGGAATAGATCTACAGAAATCAAATAGGTATAGAATAAAGTACCGTAAGCAGAAAAGTGACAGTTTTGAGTATTGACAAAATTTTTAACATCTACGAAATGCCTGACCATTACTCTTTAAAATTGTCAAGGTAATGAAAACCCAAAGATTGAGAAAATGTCACAGATTGGAGGAGACAAAGGAAACATGATGACTGAATGTAATGTAGTATCCTAGATTAGATCTTGGAACAGATAAAGGTCATTAATAAAAAGTAGGTGCAGTTTGAATAAGGACTGGAGTTTCGTTAATATTAACATGCAAATGTTAACTTCTTAGTTTTGATGATTATATTATGAGAATGTTAGATGTTAGCATCAGGAAAAAATGGGTGAAGGGTATATAGGAACTCTGTACTATCTTTGCAACTTTTCTATAAATGGAAATTATTCCAAAATAAAAAGTTTATTTAAAAATATTCTCAGATCTCTGAGAGGCTGGGCAATGAGAATAGCTTGGGTCTTAATGTAAGAATCTTCCACTGCCATCCAACAGGGTGACATGAAGTGACTTGGTTGAATATTTTCAACCTCAGTACATACACTCAGAAAATAGGAGTGAAAATTCCTATCTTTCACAATATTGTTGAAAACAACAAATGAAAACTCACGAATCCATACAAAAGGTAACCACAAGTACAAAGATTTCACAAATCCTCTTTGAACTGCAGCTTCAATCCAAACTTAAAACGGTTTAGTGAATCGACTCATGCATTTTCCTTATTTTACTGTAAAAAATGATCAATAAATGGTCTGTGATACCTACAATAGAGAATGATTAAGAATCAGATATTGATCTCATTAGAGAGTTTATATTTTCCCCTTTGTTTTCTCTTCCAAAAGGGCATCAAATCTGTTGTATCTGACAAACTAATGTTTGTAGGAAATGTGCTTCACTGATTCTGGCATGAGTATTCTCGGGGTTATATAGAAACTTAGACAAGAAAGCACTCAATAAAAGTCAGTGGATTTGGTAAGTTATGTTGTGGTTGTTTGATTCTGACGGTAAGCCAAAATAAGACTGAGGTAAACATCACAGTGGAAGGTTTGAAGAAGTCCTTAGTAAAGAGAGCAGGAAGTGAGGGCAGCTCTGGTGGAAGGTCCCCTTCATTCTCAGGGAGACATGGCTGACAAGTGGCTAAAAGCCCAGGTTTTTGATTCAGAGTTCCTGGATTTGAAGTCAAGCTCTGACTCTTATGTTTTAGAACTTAGGCAGGTGACTCAGCTCTGTGTGTCTTGTTTGGAGAGAATTGATAAGAGCATGATCCTATTTTAGAAAACTCCTCTGGAAGCAGTGTAAAAGATCAGTTAGAGCAAAGCCAGGCCCAAGGCAAGAGAGGCAGTTGGGAAACCAGTACAATAGTAGGGAGAGGTGATGAGGATCTGAGCTGTACACAGGGCCGTGAGAGTTGGGATGAGGAGTCTGACATGGGAAAAGTGAAGGGGAGCTGGAATATGGAGCAGGTTGGAGCGGGGCGGGTGGTGACAGGTGGAGAAGGGAATACAGATGGATTCTTAGGTTACTGAAGAGGGGATTTTGGTCCATTAACCAAAATAAGGATTTAATGAAGAATGGGGAAAAGTGATACTTAATGGTTTGGGACATACTACGTGTTTGCCTTTTGGGACATTCACAAGGAAATACCTCTCTGGTACAGACGCTTGTGTTTTATTTTACATATAACTCTGTGAGTAAACGGGAGCTTAGAGACAGAATATACAAGATAGTGTTTAAGAATTCTCTTTCTACTACTCACTAGCTGTGTGACTAAAGGGGAAAGTTGCTTAGCCTCTTTCTGCTTCCATTTCCTCATTTATAAAATGATGATGATGATGACGATGATGATGATGATGATGATGATGATTATAACAGCTATCTCACTGAGTTGCTATAAGAATGAAACTAGATAATGTATATAAAAAGCTAGCTTTGCCACCTTCCCAGCTCATTGTAAATCCTCAATCCATGTTAGCTATTTGTAACTTTCATGACATACAGCAGAAACAATTTTTAACTAAAATAATAATAACTTTCCTAAAGCTATGTAGCCAGAGAAGTCCGAGGTGATATTTGAACTCAGAACTGTTGCTTTGCATTTAGCACAAAGGTTTGGAGTGTGAGCTGTACCCACACTGATCTCAGTGGACTGCATTTTCAAAAGCTGTACTAGACCCTTTCCATTTGGAAATTCCAAGGACAATGATGACCTTTGCCGCATGGTCTCAGGAAGGTGCTATACACAGTGAAGAGTTTGAAAAGTGCATGGTGGTTGAGGAAGTCTAAACTGCTAGTGTAAGCCTTCATTTTTTTTCACTAAAAGGAAGGAGTCACTGGAGTGGACACAGATGAGGTGTGGAAATTTAAGGCAGGAAAGAGTACAACACATTTATAGACCGAGAGGAGGGAGGTAGCAGCAAGTATGACTAGAGAGAGAGCAGATGACAAATGAAGTCCTCAGTCCTGAAGAAAGCAGGCTGGGATGTGACAAGAGTGGAGAAGAGTCACCTCCTTTTCTGAGGTCTGGGAAAGAGGTGAGGACATGTTCTCAGACATTTCAAAGGGAAAAGGGAATAAATGTCTAAAAACTTCTCTCTCTCTGTAAAGTTGGAAGTGAGGTTAAATAGTACGATGGAAAGGAAAAGCAGCAGAGTGAAAATTTTGAGTGCATCGTTATAGGTCTGTAATAACTCTTGGGAGGCAATGAAGGGGAAGTTGAACCAGAACTTGTATAAAGATATGAACAGTGAGATTCAAAGCCAAGTGTGTAGACGCCTCAATCTGCAATGTTTATGTTTTTTTCTAATATTGTTGAGCACCTATTTGAGAAATCAGTAGAGAAGGCCAAGTCCTCATTTTATTTTGTGATATTTCTAAAATATATCCATGATTTAAAAAGCTCTAAGATCTTTAAACTAAAATCCACCCATTTTGCAGTATGATTCATGATGTAGACAGGAGCAGTTCCCTGTGGAAAGGGCAACATTTGCACTGATTCTTTACATAAGTGAAATCAATTCTCCATCATGTATCTTTGGGCTCTAACAATCACCCTTCTATTTCCCAATTAAAATGCAGCAGAATAATAATTATATCCCTGTCCAAAACATGTATTCCTTTATTAAGAGAATTAATTCAATCATCTCAGAAGAGAATATTGATCATATTAAGATTTAACTAAAAGAAATTTCTTGCCAGAACTTGTCTAAAATGAGGTCCAGAACTAGGTCACTATCAACTCATGAGAAAGCCCTAAGAAATCAAGATAAGAAAGAAAAAAAAAATGAGTTCACCATGAGAGTCAAGAAATCAGGGTTGAGGGCATCCTTCAGTGGGGGAGCTGAACAACTGACAGCAGCCTCTAAAAAAAGAGGAAAATACACAGGGCTCACAATATCGGGTAGGTTAAGAGAAGAAAAATCCGTGAGAAAACTATGAGGAAGGAAGTCTGTGCAACTGAATGAGATGTTCAAACAGATGACTGATTTAAAAACAACAACAACAACAACAACTAGGGATTCAGGGCTAGACTGTGTGTTTATAGCTTCCATTTGCTCTCTGTGTCTCTAAGTGGCTCCCTGCATGGACCCTGCCACTACTCACTATCATGTTGAGTCTCTTTCTTTGATTTTCCATTTGTGCCAGTTTCTCTCATTTCCTCTGCAGTTTAGCCAGAATGTACAAAATCTCCATGCCTACTTATTAATCTGCAGAGCACAGTAAAGGCAGGAAGCATCTTTGAGGTGTTTGTATTTAAATGGGCTGTCCATGGGCAGGGTTCCCCTGCTTCTGATCCCAGAGGACTGAAGGAAGAGGAGTTGAATTATATTTTCCCACTCTTTTTTAATTTAGCAAACCTACTTGGCTGCCAGCAAGGAGCTGACAGATTGCATACTGTCATCATTTAATCGTAAGACTAAAATTCAATTTTCCTTTTTCAGGATCAGAATTGGGAACAGGGGGGAATAAAACACCCCAAAGACACAAGGTGACCTGTCTCAGTAGGGTGACCTAGTGCACAAGCCAGCTAATGATGCCCGTCTGTCAGCTGGGCCCCGGGAGCCAGAGCCCCAGGGAGAGGAGACGGCCCTGACAGATGGTGGCGGGTTCGCTGATTATAGAGCTCAGTTGGACCCAGACTCTATTTCACTCCCTGCATCAAGGTCCCTTCTGAAAATGGGCTGTTTACTTAAAACATATTCATTCCTGTTTCTGTTCATCATATTTCTAGGATAAAAATAAACTTGGCCAGCTGTTGGGTTTTATGACTATTCAATTCTGCTTTGTGTTAAGAAACTCATAATCCATTTTATCCCATAATTATTCTTTATGAGTAAAAAATCAAATTGAAAGTGGCAACAGAGAGTGATTGCTAGGAAAGGAAATTCAAATCTGCATTGCCTTTTGGTTAATGCTTATTTCCCTGCATGGTAAATTCAGACTTTTGTATTACCCCACTAAAAAAAGAAACAGCAACCAAATTTAGCAAGCTGGCGTTTTCAAGCACAAAAGAATGTCAGCCCAGGAGCTTGGTTCTTGCTTTGCCTTTTGGCTGAGAAAACTCAGCTTCCCTTCCAGGAGTGATGGAAAAGTATGCCCCCCAAATCAGTGAACTTCACATGCAGTCACGTATGAACATTTAAGATCAGAAGAAGCAAATGCCCAGGGGTACACGGACAGATAGATGGGTCTTAACGAAGAAAAGCAGCACTTGAGAAAGATCACAATGCTCTGCCACCCGAAACCTCAGGGAGGAAAAATGTTACTCCAGGCGCGGCAGCTGTGAATTACAACATGCCCAAGAACGTCCTCAGGCCCCTTCAAGCCAGGTCCCGTGCTGTTTGGAAAAGTGACAATGGTTATATTTTCACACCCAGCTGTTGCTTTATGACTTGGTAGGCAAGACTTCATGGAGGTTTCTCCAGCTACCCAACACTGACTTATTTAGAACTCTGTGGAAAGGAGATCAGGCTGCGTGCAGTGGCTGGTGGAGGAAGGGCGATGTGGCAGGTGTTCTCAGCAGACATATATTCTGAAACAAGTTGTGTGAGGTATGGTATGAGACACAGTCTCATTATCCAAGGCGAGGCTGTGTAATCCTTTCCGCCAGCTGTCTTGGGAGCCTCACATGGCTGTTCCTTTCTGGCATAGCCTTAGAAAAACAGCTCCTCCATTTTTAATAATTGCAGGAGGAAAGGCAGGAGTTAGAGAAATGAAGAATCTGCCCTCCAACTTCCTTTCAAAATTATCATCTAGGATAGAAGTTGGTAGATTACGAACGCTCAGTTTAGAGAAGAGAGCACTGGATAGAGAATCAGAAAGTCACATTTTATTCTTGGCTATCCCACTAACTAGGAAGAGTTACTTTGTCTCTTTGGACTTTAATTTCTGCAATGATAAAATAAGAGAATGGCAACAGATGTCTACTGTGGCCTGGGGTTAGTTTACCTTTTCTGAGTCTTTGATTTATTGATAAATGGAGCTCCCAACTAGTAGTTTACAGGTTAATAATCCACCTCCAAGAACTATGGATTCATTAAAAAATTAATGGGTCAAGAATCCGTAATGGTGACGATCTGCCCAGATTGGGAAACAATAAAATAGACGTCCACTCAGATGAGCTGGACATCTATTGTATAATGTGCATCTGTTCCCCGATGCAACTGCAGAAAGCCAGTATAGTGGAAATTCTTTTAGCATCAATAGTATAACTAGGATCGAGATAGCACTGTTCAATAGAACATTCCGCAGTGATGGAAATGTTTGTTATCTGCACTGTCCAATATAGTAGCCACTTTCCATATGTTTCCTGATCATTTAAATTGCAACTAATGTGTCTAAAGTACTGAATTTTTAAATTTGTTTCATTTTAATTAAATTCAAATAGCTACATGTGACTAATATCAACCATAATAGACAGCACAAATCCTACCATATTCTAATGCAACAATGCTAACAAGTACTGTGCTGTGATAAAAAACAAAACAAAACACAAACTTTATTCTACTTCCATTTCTACATTTCTGGGGCAGGGGACAAGGCCCTGTGATTCAGTTTCCTTTTCTTTTAAATTATGATGGTAATATCTACTTCACAATGCTACTCAGAAGATTTTGTTAAATTAGATATGTGAAACACGTTTGAGAACCATAAAATGCTATATAATTGCAAGGCATCAGGGGTAGTTCACTGCTGAGGGATGATCTTGTTTCTATAGAAAACAGAATGATGTCTAAGAACGTGTAGCTAAAAGTGAGGAGAGGTTGGTAATACCATATATGAGAAGTTGACAATAAAATAGAAAAACTAAAAAGTAAATGCTGAAGAAGGCAAGGTGGAAGGGAAGACGTGAGAATGAAGGGAATGGAAAGTCAGGACACGAGGTCTAAGAACAATGGCGAAGAGGTGGTGGTGGACCTGTCTTTGGGGAAGACATTTCAGGGCTGAGAATTACTCATGATGGCAGGAGCATAGACGGGTAAATTCTGAGTGGCAATAAACAAGAAGATCATTCCATTGAATTAAAACACTTTTTTTCCCCCATATGTATGACTGCCTTAGAGAAAGGTATCGAGGGATTTGAGCAGCAGTCAGATAGGCCAAGAGAATTTATGCTGTAGAACAGAGGTCCCCAACCCCTGGGCAATAGACCAATACTGGTCTGTGGCCTGGTAGGAACCGGACCACACTGCAGGAGGTGAGCGGCGGGTGAGCAAGGGTGAGCAAGTTAAGCTTCACCTGTATTTGCAGCCGCTCTCCAGCTCCACTTCAGATCATCAGGCATTAGATTCTCATAGGAGTACCAGCCCCTGGTGCCAAAAAGGTCAAGGATTGCTACAACAGTAATGTAGATGGTTCAGTGCAGAAAGGAGTTGAAAACACTGGACTATTTGGAGTAAGCCCACAAAACTCTTTATATTTAAATTGAATCTGGAATGAAAGCATATATCCTAGTATAGACCAAGAAAGCATTGTTTCATATAGAGGTGCTACAATCCTATAAGTATCATAAAATATAGCCTATCTCTGTGAAGGTTGTTTGGTTGGAGAACAGTGACCTTGGGCTTGGCTTGGCATAATGGCCCACCTGCTCTGGGTAGCAGGAAGGAAGAAGAATGCAAATGAGACAATATGAGTTTTAAATAAACATCCTGGGATCCCCTGGCACTTATAAAAAATAGCTGTTTGACATCCATTTCTGACTTTTTTTTCTTCCCTTTTATTTCAGTCCCTAATGAGGATTAGTTCTGAGTTCAAATCCAAGCACTATCTATCTTTTAAGAGCTGTGACCTTGGGTTAGAAACAAACTCTCTAAGCCACACCTTCCTCATCATGAGACTATAATAGTGCCTTCCTCAGAGGAGTCCATGGAATAATTTATGTGCAAACTAGCATAGTCTTTGTGTACTCAGAAAACTCTCAAATGTATAAGTAATCTTTATTATCATATTATGATGTCTCAAACTTCCAGGCATATCATTGAAAAAGAAATAGCCTTTTACTGGAGGAAATCAGACATAAAACTAGAAACACTGATTTCTCTAGATCAATACTTTTTATTTTATTTTAGGAAGCATAGTCAACTATTGCTTTAATTCATTAATTCGATCAAATCATTTTTCTCAACTTTTAAATCAAGTGCCTTCTTTAACAGATTTATTGAGGTATAATTTATACATTATAAATTTACCCACTTTAAGTGTACAGTTCATTCATTTTAACTAATATTGCTAAGCATTGCTAAGCCCAAGCCCTGCCTTAGGGACTGGGGATACTGTGATGAATGAGGTCAGTGAGGTCTGTGCTTTCAAAGAGCTTCCAGTCTAGTTGGAAAGAGATAATAGGCAAAGGAAATCACTTAAGGTCAAAGAAGGAAGAATAGAGTAGGGTGAGATAATAGTGACAGGCTGTCCCACTTTAGATAGAGTGTCCTCCTCTCTCTGAGGAGGTAGTATTTGAACGAACTGAGCCATATGAACATCTGGGGAGAGTATTCCATGCAGGGTAGAGCAAGTGGAAAGGCCCTAGGGCAGAAGCATGCTTGTCAGCAACTTCTGTTTGAGGAAACTCTACAGAGCACATGGGAAGCCATTGGAGAAATTTGAGCAGAGAAATGACAAAATCGGGTTTACATTTAAAATGGGCTCTCAAGCAGTTGTGTGGAAAACAGACTCCAAGAGGTAAAAGCTAGAAACAGAGAGACCAGTGAGGTGGTCAGTGCAGTGGCCCATGGGACAGAAGGCAGAGGCTTGGATCGGCAGTGCAGCTGGTGAGAAGAGATGATCACGAGTACATTTTGATGACAAGATTTCCTGATAACTGAATATGGGTTGGAAAGAAAGAAGGATCAAGGATGACTCCAAGGGTATTGGCCTGAGTGACTCTTGCCTGGGTGGGGCCCTTTGTTAAGATGTGAGATGCTGAAGGAGCAGGCTTGGTGGGGGTGGGAAGGGCATTGAGCAAGAGCTCTGTTTTTGACCTTTTTATTTTGGATGCTTATTAAACGTTCAAGTGGAAATTATGAGAGTAGTCCATTATATGTACTATATTGGAAAATAAGAGTTTAGTACTGGAGAATTTAAAGCAGTGCAAAAAAAAGTTCCTAGAAGCCTGAATCATCAGAATTAAGAGCTGACCCATATAATTCTGTATAACGAAAGAGCTACAAAACCTCTAAGCCTATTTGCCAAAAAACAAGCTAGACAATGAGTAAAGCAAAAAAAA
>NW_006443138.1:5954805-5972305 GCF_000325575.1 Pteropus alecto
CTCTTTAATGTGAGAATTTGGAAGGAGTGTGTTAAAAAGGGTTCTGATGACCTGACAGATTGATGAGGAAATAAACCAAGCACCAGATATCTTGAAGACAAGAATGAAGAGAGATCTGTTTAAACAACTACCCCCTCACTGTTTTATTGCAAGAAAACAAACTAGACAATTCACAGCATGCAGGCTTCAAGATTATTTTTTCATTTAACACGAAGAAGCACCTCTTGAATTTTTTAAAGTCTTCTTGCTACAAGATCCAAAGATGGTTGGTAAAACTGGGTGTTTATTGAGAAGGTTTAAGTACATTACAGTATTTGTTCATTTCTCAATTTTGGTAGTTAATTGTAGTTTAAGCAATTTAGAATATAACTTCAGTGGTTTTCAATTGCTAGGAGCTTATTTATCTGGAATATATTAAAACATTTATATAATATATATTAATACATTTGTCCTTGCTTTACATGTACATATGTGGAGATAGATAGATAGATAGATAGATAGATAGATAGATAGATAGATAGATAGATAGATATACATAGTATATATATGTATACATATGTAGACATAATCAATCGAGTTTTCTGTGAAATGATTTCTTTAAATTGATTTATATAAATAGCATAACATTGGAAATTTTCTATGTTATAAATAAAACTTGTGTTTTACTCTCAAAAATATGACTGTAAGATTTTTTAATGTGCTTACATATGAGTGCACTTTGTTCTTTTATATACTGCATAGCATTTCCTATTTGAATATGCCATAATTTGTTTCAAGATTCTAACAATAATGGACATTGTATCTGACATTTCATTATTAAAATGATCATGAAATGACTCTCTTTATACAAGTTTTCCTTTCCACATGTATAAATACTTCTCAGGGTAAATGCGTGTAGCTCATATGCGCATAGACACATACACATATACACATGTGGTTCTTTAATCTATCAAGGATATATTTTTGTGAATGGATAATCAGTTATCCCAACACTGTTGCTAAGCTGTTCATTCCTTCTCCGCTGAATTGAAATGCTATCATTCTTATACCAAAATCATATATGTAGCTATACATATGTGCATCCATCTGGACCTTCCAGTCTGTTCCATGGTTCTATTTATCTCAATTAATGCCAAAATCACATTGTTTTCATTATAAGACTTTATAATAGCATATTTTGAAAATCAACTTGGCAATTTTTGAACATATTCTCTTCTATGAGAAATGCAGTGGGAATTTTGATTGAGAAAGAACTATATTTGAAGATAAATTTGAGAACTTTCATCATTATAATATGGAGTCCTTACATTCATAGCTCTTTTTAAAATTTTTTAAAAATATTTTTATTTTTTAGTTACAGTTCTCATGCAATATTATACTGATTTCAGATGTACAACACAGTGAATAGACATTTATATAACTTACAAAACCATCACCGCAATAAATCCATCTTACACTATACATAGTTATTACAATACTACTGACTATATTCCCTATGCTATACTCTATATCTCCATGACTATTTTGTAACTACCAATTTGTACTTCTTAATTTCCTCCCCCAAGAACCCATCCCCCGCAATCCGCCAACCATCAAAATGCTCTCTGTATCTATACGCTTGTTTCTGTTTTGTTTGTTCATTTATCCTGTTCTCTAGATTCCACATACAGGTGAAATCATATGACGTTTGTCTTTCTCTGTCTGAATTAACTCCACTCAGCACAATACCCATGTTGTTGTTGATCCATCCATGTTGTTGCAGATGGCAAGATTTCATTATTTTCTTATGGCTGAGTAATATTCCATTGTACATGAGTACCACATCTTCTTTATCCATTCATCCATTGATAGACAACCAGGTTGCCTCCTTATCTTGGCTATTGTAAATAATACTGCAATGAACATATACATGCGTATGTCCCTTTAAATTAGTGTTTTGGTTTTCTTTAGACAAATACCCAGAAATGGGATTACTGGGCCCTTCTTTGTCTCTTGTTGTAGCATTTGTTTTAAAGTCTATTTGTCTGATGTAAGTATTGCTACTCGAGATTATTTTTTGTTTCCATTTTCACGAAATACCTTTTTTTCCATCTCTTTACTTTCAGTATGTGTGTGTCTTTCGACATGAAGTGAGTTTCTTATAGGCAGCATACGTAAGGGTCTTGTTTTCTTATCCATTCAGCCACTCTCTACCTTTTGATTGGAGCATTTAACCCATTTTACATTTAAAGTAATTGTTGATAGATACGTAGTTATTGCCATTTTATTATTTATGTTTTTAATCTTTTTTTCTTCTTAAAGGAGGTCCCCTAACATTTCTCGTAATACTAGTTTGGTGTTGATAAACTTCTTTAGCTTTTTTTTTGTCTGGGAAGCTCTTTAATCTTCCAAATGATAGCTTTGCTTAGTAGAGTAACCTTAGCTGTAGGTCCTTGTTTTTCATCATTTTGAATAGTTCATGTCAAACCCTTCTGGCCTGCAAAGTTTCTGTTGAGAAATCAGCTGACAGTCTTATGAGTGCTCCCTTGTAGGTAACTAAGTGCTTTGCTCTTGCTGTTTTTAAGATTCTCTCTTTGTCTTTAACCTTTGGTATTTTAATTATAATGTGTCTTGGTGTGGACCTCTTTGGGTTCATCTTGCTTGGAACTCTGTGTGCTTCCTGGGCTCATATGTCTATTTCCTTAGCCAGATTAGGGAACTTTTCAGTCATTATTTCTTCGCATATGTTTTCATTGCTCTGTCCCTTGTCCTTCTATGATGTACCCCAATGGGTACTTCTTGTATCCCTATGATGTGAATGTTGTTGGTACACTTGATGTTATCCCAGAGGCCCCTTAAATCAGCCTTGTTTATTTATTTATTTTTTTTTAGGCGAGGCAACCCTTGGTTGACCTTACAGATTGCAAAGACCTTGTCAGCTTACAAACCTTTATTTTTTCCTTTTTTACAGCTACGGCACCTGGTCTTCCTAGGTGGTCTCCCATCCAAGTACTAATCAGGTCCAACTCTGCTTAGCTTCCGAGATCAGACGGGATCAGGTTTGTTCAGGGTAGCATGACCGTAGACTAGCCTCATTTTTATGAATTCTTTTTTCTTTTTGTTGTTCTGATTGGGTGTTTTTTGCTACCTTATCTTCCAAATTGCTGGTTTGGTCTTCTGCTTCATCTAATCTACTGTTGGTTCCTTTAATGTAGTTTTCATTTCAGTTATTGTATTCTTCATTTCCAAAGAATTCTTCATTTCTTTTTTATGTTTTCTATTTCCATTTTTGTTTTCTATCTTTTTGTTGAAGTTCTCACTGAGATCATTGAGCATCCTTATAACTAAGGTTTTGAACTCTGCATCTGGTAGATTGATTGTCTCCATTTTATTTAGTTCTTTTCTAGAGCTTTGTTTCTTTTCTTTCATGTGGGATACATTTCTTCTCTATTTTTATGTAATAGGTGTCCTGTGGGGCATAGGGGTGTGTGGTCTCCCTGGCCACCTGAATTGGGTGCTCCAGGTACGTTCCTTGTGTGGGTTGTGTGTGTCATTCTATTGTAATTGAGCCTTAGCTGCTGTTTGCACATGAGTGGGAGGTATTGACCCCGAGGCTGATTGGTTATGAGAACTGGCCGTGGCTACAGCGGAGGAGCTATTGTGCATAGGCTGACCCTACAGAGCAGGATTTGTTTTAGCATGGCTCTGGTGCCTACTCAATTTTCCCTTTGTGTCCATCTTTTGTGGAGGTAGCTGTGTGGTGCTCTGGTGTGGTCTGAAGCTGGCCACCAGGTATGCTGGTTCTGGGGCCTCTTGGGAGGAGCTCTGTTACAGGCCAAGGTCAGCTGCTGCCTATGCCCTGTCTGGGGCCACTTGGTATAACATATAAAGTGCTCTGCAGATGGTTACCACCTATGCTGGGCTTGCAAGTGCCTGGGAGAGGATAAGCTGCAAAGTGAGGCCTGCTAATGCCAAGTTTGAAGCTGCTTCACAAGAGGTATGGGGCATATTGAGGCCAAATGGTGCTTGTATGGAGTTTGTGAACCTTGGAGAGACTTAGGAGAGACCACAGCATGAGCCAGGAGAGGCCATTTGTATGAAAAAAGCACTGGATGTGGCCTGGATGGGTCTGGAAGTTGGATGGGATGGGGTCTCAGGAATCACCAGGGCAGGACAAGCAGTGTTAGCCACGTTGATGGAAACTCAGATACGGTGCCCACCTGAGTCTGCATGCTGGGTGGATGGGAGGGCTCAACAAAGGAACAATGGTCTCTGCCAGGACTTCTGTCTGGGAGAAAGCTGCCCCCTCTAGACCTTACCCTAAAGCCAGACAATTCAGTTACTCTTCATATGTCCCTGGCCTCTTTTGAGCTACTTCCCCAATGCTGGAGCTCAGAGCAAGTGAGTCTGTGTGTGGGCCCTCTAAGAGGAATGCCTAGGACTCCAGCTGTCCGTTGTCTCACCCAGACCGAATTTCCACTGGTTTTCATAACCAGAAGTTATGGGGACTTCTCTTCCTGGCACTGGAGCCCTGGGCTGGGAAGACTGGTATGGAGCTGAGACCCCTCACTCCTCAGGAGAAACCTCCGCAGCTGAGATATTCCTCTCGATTCTCAACCACCACACATGGGTGTGGAACCAGGCTGTTCCGCATCTTGGCCCTTCCGACCAGTCTCAATGCAACTTCTTCTGTATATCTTTTGTTACGGGACTTCTGTTCAGCTAGATTTCAGGCAATTCTCAGTGATGGTTGTTCTGTAGTTTTGTTGTAATTTTGATGTGGTCGTAAGAGGAGGCAAGCACAGTATTTACCTACTTAGCCATCATGATCAAAACTCTATTCATAACCTTTATTTTCATCTATCCAGATCCTTTCTTACTTCTTTCAGTATGCCTTTATAGTTTTTTCTATAAAGTTCCTATATATTTATTAAGTTTATTCTTAAGTACTTTTTAGTTGCTATTGAGAATTTAGTGGCTATTGTGAATTGAAACTTTTTTCTAAAGATTACATTTTCTAATGGTTATTGCTGGTGGGTAGAAAGGCTAACACTCCTATGTTCATTGCAGCACTATTTATAATAGCCAAGATGTGGTAACATGAAAAATGAGACTAATGATACCTACATGGTACAGTTTCTAAGGATAAAAATGACAACATATTTAAACATGAATTTCAATGGCCGGAATGTAGTTGATAATCATTAAGGGTTAGTTTCCTTAACTCACCCCTTTCTCTTAAGTGGCTAACACTCCTATGTTCATTACAGCACTATTTACAATAGCCAAGATGTGGTAACATGAAAAATGAGACTAATGATACCTACATGGTACAGTTTCTAAGGATAAAAATGACAACATATTTAAACATGAATTTCAATGGCCAGAATGTAGTTGATAATCATTAAGGGTTAGTTTCCTTAACTCACCCCTTTCTCTTAAGATTATAATATAAGATAAAATGGAACAGAGAATAGTGCCCAGGAAAATGCTGTGTGCAATCAAAACATATTCTGACACAGAATTGCTATATGTAATTAGGCTTAGCATTCTGGTGCTGTTATCACATCTCTAGACGTTTGTTTGAAACAGCTTTACATTTGGGGAAGAGTGGAGGAAGAACATTTTTACATGAAACTCCAGTGATACAGTGGTAGCATTTAATAACTGAATTCTTGATTCTTTTGCCAAAGTTTGTGCTTTTGCAAAAGTCTCTTCTTTTAAGGTATTTGTTAAGATAAAAGCTATTTCATGAGCATTTTCTAAATCTCATTTTAAAGACTGAATTGTAGAGGAGTAGATGGAATTCTGAAATAATTTATTGGATGATCTCAAAATTTTGAACTTTAACATACATATCAGCACAATAAGGTGATTTATGATTATGATTTATAACCCATAGTGCTCTTACAGATGCATCCATTCAGAAGCCAAGGATATCTTTCTAGCTTTTTAAGAATCAACTTCAAAGGTGTCTTGAAGGGTTGGAGCTTCCCCAGGTTGCCAAGATGCAGTAGCTGTTTTGATCTTTCTTTCCCTGTTTTCCTCTTTGCCATCCACCTGCTGAGCTCAAGGCTATATATATGTATGGTGCTAACCTGCATCTGATGGGCAACTTACCCTCTAATTATAGCAAATTACCTAAAAGTAAATAAGAGCCTAGAGTCTTTGAGTTAAAAAATGTAGCTCCATAAAGTGACATTGCCATCACATCCTTTTGGATTTGGATGCCACTGAGAATTTTTCTTAAAATTCTCAAAAGTATGTTTTTCAGTTGACTACCCAGATAACAGAACACTTTTAAGTGTTTTCATTCTTGTCAGTGGCACAGCTATGCCTTCTCTGATCATAGTGAATATTTATCATCTGTCAGCATTCACCAAAATGTACAAAATAATAATATTGTGTGATCCCATCAGACTTTCTACAGGCTAAATAACATTGATTGTACTAAGCTACTTATATAAATCATATTTCAAAAGCATAAACTGTACCTTCTCTCAATTTAAAAGAGATGAACCTGGTAGTAAGACCCCAAATGGCCCTGAATGGATGCCTCTTTATATAGAAACTTCACCAGCTAATATAGGTCAAGAAACCAGTTGCTCAGGCAATGAAACATTTATAGCATTTCTCTTCTGTACAAATTCTTGCATGTTAAAAACAAGGTGATGATTCTGACTAAAGGTTTTCCCACATTCATTTCTTTTACAAGGTTTCTCTCTCCAATATGAATCTGCATTACATCATGGGAAAGTTAGTTTCATGACTCCTTTGGAATAGTTGTGGTCTTGAATATGGAAAGTCAATTAATCTATAGTATAAAACATAATGGTCAAGAAATAATATAAGAAAGTTCTTTGTGAACATTAAAATGTTATACAAATGTAAGATATTATTACACAGGATGATACCATAGACCGTGAGCTAGTTGAAGGAATGAATCACGTCTTATAATTATTAAATTTTTTGGTACTAGTTTCAGTGCCTGGCACAACACAGGAGTCTTAAATGTTTTCGAATGAACAAATAAACATTGGGAGTAGCAAGGTGATAACTAAAACTAGAAGAATGTTTAGGAATAACAATGAAAAAAAGGAAATATTCGTGTCCTACAATCAACCATTGAAACTGAGGCTTGGTAAATGGGGAGGATGGGTGGGACAGAGCCTGACCCAGAGTTAGGAGAGGTAGTCAGAGGAGACTGAAGGATTAAAGCACAGACAGAGGTCCTCAAAAGATCTAACAGGAGGTTTGGGGGCTTGGTTTGGCAATCTGAGTTCAAGGGAAGTTTCTCTATCTTTAAAATGGATAGGAAGGCAAAACTAAATCAGTCTGCAAAGAACTCATTAACAGCCAGCAAACCAACACAGAACCCAAGCACAGAGGCACAAGATAAGAACAGTTGGAATTACCACTTAATGCGATTGATTTAATATAAACATGTTACATGAGTTATAGAGCAGACGTTTATTATGAACGTGTCCTTGATCTAGAAGAGCCAGAAATAATGGCAACCATGAGGTGTTCATTCACAACAAGAAAGTCATGAAAATGTCGGCTGGAACTTTAGGGCCATGCAGGGAGAGCAGAGACAACTTGTTTGGTTTTTGGTTTTCCAATCTATGGATCTCATTTGATTTATCAGAGACATCCAGAAAATGAGAAATAAGGAACGTGAATCTCTGACTACTGTTGTATTGTGAAAAAGTATTAAGTAAAGAGCATATAGGTTTATGTATACTCAAAATGCCCAATTTTTCTGGAATTCCCAAATCTCTCAGCAATCACATTCAAATGCCACATCTTTTTCTAACACCATATATAAGGAGGTGAGTTTCCTTTTTTATTTTTTTTAATTGAAACTAACGCTTGTCCTCCTGAGACAAATGAACTTATTCATTACCATGCAGGGACTATTTTTAAAATAACTTTCCCTTGTTATCTGATTTATTACACGTGGAAAGTTCTCTGAGCCAATTGGATAGAAATTACATATGGCATATGTACAACTGTACCTCCTTGCCTGTTTTGTACATGAATCCAACAGAAGAGCAGCTTCATCATTTGTCATCTGGTATTATACAAGAAAAGGCTTTGTCTGGGAACAATGACATGGAATAGACATTTTCCACACTGGAAATGAATTTCTCTCACTGGCTTTGATGTGTGTGTGTTGATAAATGATTTTAGATAGCCCCAGGATCTTCTCTCTTGCTTTGTTGTCAACATCAGTATCATTGATAGCATACCTTGATGTCAGTACATGTGTGCTCCATGACAGTCATATAGACTGAATGCGCCTGTCAGATGAAATGTGTGACAGGCCACACTTGCAATCCCAGTGCACAGTTAACCTCTGCAGAGCTTTGCTTTACTTTCGTTCTTGACTAGTCATCAGAATTTAATTGCCAGTGGGCGCTTCATCCAGAAAATTGCCACCATCAACTAATTTTGAGAATAAAAGAAATCGCAGCATCATCCAAGAGGGACACTTTACCAAGTACCTGAAAGCTGCAATGTTCCCACATGAATATTCATATTAAGAGAAAAGAGCGCATGATAGCTAAGTTGGAAACATGATTGTAAAGTCAGCCTCTAGTTCTTGGCAAATAAAACAAACGCAGCAGGCCTCTTTGTGATAGCGGCATGCCAGTGAACGGACGACTCCTTCTCTTTCTTTAGAAAATGTTTAGTGGCATAATTATAGAACTCTTTTCAGGCTTCAAGTTATAAGTTCTGGCAGGAGAAATGAAAGCTTCTATTCCTGATACTTCGGAAAGTGCCTTAGGTACATAGGACAGGCTGACTTTCTTCTGCCTCTTATCTCTGGCTAGATTGTCTATGTATTTCCTCCTGGACATACTTTATACTCACTCTCATTTCCAAACATTTTCTTCTTTTGATGTCTGACAAATAAAATGCCTTCCTTGCCCCAACCCATAACTTTCACCTTTCCTAAATCATACCAATTCTTTGAGTTGAGTCTTCATTGTCCCTAGCTACCTTTGAATACCACAATCCGAAATGTTCTCTTCCTTTTGTAAATACCTCAAGTTCTTATCATCTGGTACCTCCCATGTAATGACATGGGTGGCCATTTGCTCACATGAACAACTAGTTATTGAGAAAGTTAGCCTGGGGAAGTGAAAAGTGTACTGGGTTAAGAATCAAGTAGCTTGAGCTCTTGTTCTAGTTTGGCCATATATGTGACTATTTAATGTCACTGTGCTTCAGTTTAGCTTGTCTTGAAAATGAGATGATGGGACAAGATAATCTGTTTTTTTCCCTTTTAACTTTAGTACACCATGAGGCTTATTAATGGTGAAGAATGCATTTATCTTTTTATTATTGTTTCTACAACACATAATATTTAGTATTAGTCGTTTATATAGAAAGTGCTTAAAAAACAGCACCTACTATGCCAAGCACTATTCCCATCTCTTCCAATATTTTCAAACTCTCTTCCGCAGTATTCTATGTGTTGATTATTGAAGAGGTAAAACAGAATTGTGCTAATATAAAAAAAAGATTCTGTAGAAGGTGAGTTTTTAAATAAGTCTTAAGGGAGTAAGACATAATTTTTCAGAGAAGAGTAGGAGATATAATATATACAAAGGAAGAAAGGATCCATTCTTATGGTGTGGGAGACAACAAGATTGGATTGACAGACATGAATAATAGCAATGAAGCCTGGGGACTCGAACAAAAAAATTGGAATGTCAGCCTATGGTATTTAGATGTGATGGGTCAAGTAACACAGAGCCTCTTGAACAAGAAAAGTAATTGAAAGAGCTATATCTTTTTTTCCAGCCTCACCAAAATATTATTTACATAAGACATATGTAAGTTTAAGATGTACAATGTGATGATTTGATACACACATATATTGTAAAATTACCCAAAACAGTAAACACCCCCATCGCCTCACATAATTACCTTTTCTTTTTAAGAGTAATAACACTTAAGATCTAATCTCAACAACTTTCAAGTATATGATATAGTACTGTTAACTATAGTCACCATGCTGTATATTAGGTCCCCAAAACGTATTCATCTTATAACTGGAAGGTTGAAACCTTTGAGCAACATCTTCCCATTTCCCCTATCCCCTGATAACCACCAGTCTACTCTATTTCTATGAGTTATGAATATACTATATCTTAAGTATAAGATACCCCAGTAGCATGATGAAATGTGAGTTGGAGTGGCAGAGACTAAGGAGGGAAGATGAGATTGCAGGAACTATGCATGATATTGCAGACCCAAAGAGGACCATGGAAAAGAAGCTGAAGGGACAGACACCAGGACAGCATCTCTCAGTGATGCTCTCACTGTTCTAGGAATATTAACAGATATTCTTCAAAACAAACACCACCACCAACAAAAACAACAAAGTTATGGGGGTATATTCTGTGGTAAAATAAGTTTGGGAAACAGTAGACCAAAACATTAAAATATACTTCTTTTCTGCAGGACTTCCCAGAGCCTGATGTGAATTGTGATTCTCCAAGAAGTAGACACATTTGACCTAAAGATTCCCCTTCTTTTTTTCAGAGAATCTCTTAGTACTAGTATTTCATAACATACAAGTTTGAAAATGAGTTTCTCAGAAAAAGAGAGAACTTAAACCTATTATAATAACAAAAGAGAAGAACTTCAAAGTCCAGGATGACTGAAAATATGCATATTCTATCTAAATAGATAGACATATGATATCAAAAGTTGAATAAAAGACAAATGAAAAGAAGAACAAAATATAGATTTAAAAAAAGATAAGTTATGTGTGTGGAATGTCTCCACTTTGAACTAAAGAGAATAACATTGTCAGTTTGTAGGGTTTTAGCAGGTAGGAGGACACTCTTCTGGAGGTGTCACACCTCTGTTTTAAAAACAAATTAGTGAACTTCATATACCACAACCAGGTTTATGAGGCCCTTGATGATCTGACCCCTCCCACTTTCAGCTCCATCTGTGCTACCTTCCCCCTTACCCTCTTTGTTCCAGTCACCCCCCAAATACATTCAGATTTTGAAGAACTCTCATGTCAGTGCCATTTGAGTAACACATTATGGTATGTTGCTGCACCCCTGTCTAGAACACACCTCCCACCCTCTTTTCCTGGATAACTCCTGGTCATTCAAATTTCAACTCCAGGAAGTCTCCCTCTGTGAGCAAATCGCAAAGTCTGTCAGACCCCCACTCCTCAATGCTAGCATTGCCCCTGAATTCCCATCGCATTTGATTGCAACTGCTGCTCTGCCCCTCCATGTTCTCCAATGGATGGTAAATTCTGTGAAGGGCGAGTGCTCGGTGTGGGGGGGTGCGGTGGGGGGAGTGGGCTGATTTTACTCACAATTTGCTCCCAAACCTCATAGCAGTGCCCGGCGCATAGAAGTCACCTGATAACAATTAATTAATTAATTCATTCATTAATCATCTCATGCAACCCCTCTGACAAGTTATTTTTATAAGATAGCGTAATGCAATGGGGCCATAGCACCTCCCCCTGCAACAAGGAGTTTAGCCTGACCAGCTCACACTAACTTCTATCAAAAGACTCAGAGATTTTCTCATTTTATTATGCCCCTTAAGGATCAAGGTCCTTCAGCTGTTTACAGTTAAAAAGGTGTGCTGTTACAGTGAGGAGATGCTGTGATACAATGTACATTCAGACTGACAGATTGACAGACTGAATGATTCATTCGTCTACTAGCATGTAAACTCTAACAGACTAAGGATTTTTATTTCTTTAGTTCACTGGTGTGTCATCAGCATCTCCATTCATTCCTAGCTCACAGTAGGTGTTGAATTGTAGTGGGCAATGTAGTATGCAGCCCAGATTCCCCTATCCCCTTCGGGACCAAGTGTTGGTAGCTGACTGCTCACAACTGTCTCACTCCAGGAATTATTCTGACTGAACAGAGCTGAGTAGTCCAAGGTTTAATCCCCTTTCCTGGGGTATATAGACCTGGTTCTCTTTGTGGGACAACTCTGAAAGACCATCCAAGCTCCAGAGTTTCCTGTGGAATGGACTAAAGCTTTGTTATGACTACATTACAGTTCAACTCCTCCCTGTGTCCAATCCTACATCCTCCTGTCAATAAACTATCTAAAACTCTGTTTCAAGGGAATCTTGACCTAAGACGCTAATGATGAGTAAATGAATGGATTAACAACTATTTATTGAGGACCTTCTGTATTCACTGTCCTGGGTACTGAAGGCAGAGCTATGAACGAGACAAACAACATCTCTAATCTAGGTAGCTTTCATTCTAAAAAGGAGGGCACGAATAAATATAATTTCAGACAGTGATGAGGGCAATGAATAACAAGATGTGGTAGAGATAAATTGAAGGTACAAGGCTGTCTTCAAGTGGGTTGGTCTGAAACTACCTGTCAGATTAAGCGTTATTTGAGCTGAAATGTGAAAGATAGGAAGAGTTAGACACGCAAAGAGCTGATGTAAATGAGCAGAAAAGTGGCAGGAAAAAGATGGAGATGTAGTTGGAAAACGGTCACATAGGGCCTTGTAGACTAGTAAAGATTTTGTATAAAGTATTAGGACACAACTTCATCACACAACTGGGCTTTTAACATCAAGGTTTCATAATTCTCACTTTTCTCACTTTGTAATTCTTCCTTGTTTCTATCACTCATCCAGACAGAGAGAATTTTTTCTTTTGAGGCTTTTGTTCATTACAGCAGAAAAAAATACTGTGCTATATTTTTCTTCCCTTGAATTAAGGCTAGAATGTATTCAGGCATCTCTTAACATGTTATAGCTTTATTTAGTCTGCCTTCTGAGGCCTTCAACATATTCAGTCAGAAAAATCGATGCACACATGAACCCCAACTGAGAACAGAGTGAAAGCTTTTCCTGGGATCATGTGTTGCTGGATCGGGGTAGAGGGTGAGGATTAGCTACCTCTTGTGCCAGGGTAGCTGAGCACGAGCCCAGCCCATGAGAGCCACCACTATAATTATGTATCCAGGGTATTTCAAGTAAAGATAAGGAAGTGAGGACAAGTTAGAGAAAGATAATTTTATCAAGAAGCAGAAATTAAACTATTACTACAATTAAGTACTAAATTAACTCTGAGCTTATGATTACCCATGACAAAAGAGGAGTGTCACGGGACTTCTTTGTCTAGTAGAAGAAAAGATATGAGTTTTTAAGGAGGGAACAACTTTTTTTTTATGGGTTCTAAAATCAAGGACAAATTCTTCATATGTAGACTAATCGCAGATACTTTAACAAATCTAATGGACAACATCTGTTTTGCAAAAGCATTTCACATGTATTTCACATGGTCATTTCTTATGTCAGCTCTTGACTAAAAGTAGTTATAGGTCAGGATATATAACCATGTTTAAGTGAGGACATTTGGATGAGGTACTGGGTTTATATGATCCAAACGTATTATAATTGTTGAACAGAATGTTGTCAGATGGATGGATAGTGTTCTCTTCAGCAGTTTGCAAATATTCTTTTAAAAAATGTTTTAATTAATTTATTAATTTATTTTTTTCGATTACTGTTGACATTCAATATTATATTAGTTTCAGGTGTATAGCATAGTGGTTAGACATTTATCTAACTTGTGAAGTGATCCTCCTGATAAGTCTAGTACCCACCTGACACTATAATATAATATATACGTTATACGTGTATTATATATATAAATATGTAATAAATATATATTTGTTATAGTATGATTGATTATATTACCTATGTTGTACTTTACATTTTTGTGACTATTGTGTAACTGCCAATGTGTACTTCTTAATCTCTTCACCTTTTTCACACTTCCCCGCCCATACATCTCCTACCTGGCAACCATCAATTTGCTCTCTGTATCTATGAATTTGTTTCTGTTTTGATTGTTTATTTTGTTTTTTGACTTCCACATCAGTAAAATCATATGGTATTTGTCTTTTTCTAACTTATTTCACTTAGCATAATACCCTCTAGGTCCATCATGTTGTCACAAATGGTAAGATTTTTTTTCTTTTTTATGGCCAAGTAGTATTCCATTGTATATCTGCACCATAACTTCTTTATCAAATCTTCTATTGATGAGCATTTTGTTTGCTTCTATATCTTGGCTATTGCATGTGAAATGCCCTTTTTTGTCTCTTGTTATAGCTTTTGTTTTAAAGATAATTTTCTCTGATATAAGTATTGCTACTCAGCTGTTTTTTCATTTCCATTTTCATAAAATATCTTTTTCCATCTCTCTATTTTCAGTCTGTGTGTGTCTTTCAATCTGAAGTGGGTCTCCTATTAGGCAGTATATGTATAGGTCTTGTTCTCTCTTTCATTCAACCACTCCATGTCTTTTGTTTGGAGCATTTAATCCATTTACATTTAAAGTAATTGTTGATAGACGTGTAGTTATTGCCATTTTATTATTTATATTTTTTGATCTTTTTTCTTCTTCTTAAAGAAGTCTAACATTTTCTCTTCTTAAAAAAATTCCCCTTAATATTTCTTGTAATATTGGCTTGGTGGTGATGAACTCCTTTAGCTTTTTCTTGTCTGGGAAACTCTATCTGTCCTTCTATTCTAAATGACAGCTTTGCTGGGCAGAGCAATCTTGATTGTAGGTCTTTGCTTTTCATCACTTTGAATATTTTGTGCCAATTCCTTCTGGCCTACAAAATTTCTGCTGAGAAATCAGCTGAAAGTCCAATGGGAACTCCCTTGTATACAACTAACTGCTTTATCTTGCTATTTTCAAGATTCTCTTTGTCTTCACTCTTTGGCATTTTGATTATAATGTGTCTTGGTGTGGGTCTCTTTGGACTCATCTTGCCTGGGACGCTCTGCTCTTCCTGGACTTGCATTTCCACTTCCTTAGCCAGGTTAGGAAGGTTTTCAGTCATTATCTCTTCAAACAGATTTTCAACACCTTGATCTCTCTCTTTTTCTTCTGGCATCCCTATGATGCTCTCATGTTAATATGCTTGATGTTGTCCCAGAGATCCCTTAAACCATCTTCATTTACAACTTAAAATATTTTCTTTTTGCTGTTCTTATTGGATGTTCTCTGCAACCTTGTTCTTCAAATTGTTGATTTGATTATCTGCTTCATTTAGTCTAGTGTTGATTCCACCTAATGAACTCTTCATTTTAGTTACCGTATTCCTCATTTCTAACTGACTCTTTTTTATGGTTTCTGTTTCTTTGTGTAAGTTCTCCCTGAGTTCATCTACTCTTCCCCTAAATACATTGGGCATCCTTATAAACATTGTTTTGAACTCTGGATCTGGTAGATTGCTTACTTCCATTTTGTTCCTTTTTTTTTTTCCCCCCAGAGTTTTGTCCTGCTCTTTCACTTGGGACACATGTTTCTTTGCCTCCTCATCCTGGCTGCCTCCCTGTGTTTGCCTCTATGTACTAGGCAGATCTGCTATATCTCCCAGTCTTGGAAGGATGGCCCAATGTAGTAGGGGTCCTGTGGGGCCCAATGGCACAGTCTCCCTGATCACCTGAGCTGGGTGCTCCAGGGATGTCCCTTGTGTGGGTTGTGTGTGACCTCCTGTTGTAATTGAGCATTGATTACTGTTGGCACATCAGTGGGCGGGATTGACCCTCATACTGACTGGCTGTGAGGACTGTCCATGACTATAGAGAATGAGCTGCTGTGGGGGAGTGGGGGGGGGGGGCTGACCCTGTGGAGCAGGATTCACTTTAATGGGGCTCTGGTACCTGCCAAGTCCACTCTTTGGGTGTGTCATTTGTGGAGCTAATTAGTAGTTCTCTGTGTGATCTGAAGCTGGCCACCACATGTGTTGATTCTGGGGCCTTTTGGGAGGGGCTCTGGTTCAGGCCCAGGTCAGCTGCTGCCTGTTCCTGGCCTGGGGCCACCCAGCAGGAGCTACAGAGTTATATTCCATTGGTAGCTGACTGTGCTGGGCTCGGAAGTGCCTGGGAAGAGGCTATGCTTTGAACCGAGGCTGGCTGCCACTAGTGCTGGGGGCCACTCAGCAAAAGGTACAAAACATGTTTAGGTCAGTCACTACTTGTGTAGGGTGTGTGAACCTTTAAGAGATTTTAGGCAAGTCCACAGGGTGGGCTGAGGCTGGCAGCCTGTGTGGAACAGCTGAAATAGGTTTGAGCTGGTGTGCGGGTTGGGTGGGGCAAGCAGTGCTAGCCAAGTTGATAGAGACTCAGATATGCTGCCCACATGTGCCTGCCAACTGGTGGGGAGGGGGAGGCTCAACAAAGGAAAATGGCACTGGCCTGGGAAAGAGCTGCCCCTCCAGCACTGGAACTCAAAGCCAAACAACTCAACTCCTCCCATATGTCCATGGCTCTGCTTGAGCTGCTTACCCATGCCAGAGCCCAAAGCGAATGAGTCCATCAGTGAGCAAATCCATGCTTGGGCCTTCCAAGAGGAATATCTGGGACTCCAGCAGCCCTCTGCCTCACCCGTATGGAATCCCCACTGATTTTCACAGCCAGATGCCATGGGAACTCCTCTTCCAGGTACTGGTGCTCCGGGATGGGGATCCCAGTGTGAGGCTGAGACCCCTTGCTCCTCTGAGGGGACCTTTGAAACCAACATATTTCTCCCAATTCTTAATCATCACATGTGGATATGGGACCAGCTCAATTCACGTCTCTGTCCCTCAGACTACTCTCCACATGGTTTTTTTTATTTGTTTGTTTGTTTGTTTGTTTAGCCAACATATTTCTCCCAATTCTTAATCGTCACACGTGGATATGGGGCCAGCTCAATTCACGTCTCTGCCCCTCAGACTACTCTCCACATGGTTTTTTTATTTGTTTGTTTGTCTGTTTGTTTTATCCCTATAGGATTTCTGTTCAGCTAGACTTCAGGTGGTTCTCAAGGGTGGTTATTTTACACTTTAGTTGTAATTTTGATGTGGTTGTGGGAGGAGGCAAGCACAGTGTTTCTGTTAACCGGAAGTTAAATATCATTCATTTTTATCAAGGTTTTGACAGTAGGTTAAGATTAGGATTTCCGAAATGCACCTCAAGCACAGATCATCCATCTTGTCTGAAAAGACATCTATAGGATTTTTAGATACAAATGATTAAGTCTCACCTGAAAATACAATACTCGCTGCACCACACCACAATAATCTCTCCTAACAAATGTTCCTCTCTTCTGGACATGAATTCATAATAGTTCATATACTCAGTATTCTCTGCTCCCATGGGCTCACTACCCTCTGTTCAGTTTTGCTAAACAAAATTGTTTTGCTTTTAGGCCTTGAACTTCTCACCTGTCCCAGGTTCTGCTGTCAATGTGCATGGAACTGCTTTCCTATGCCTGCCTGACCTTATCTTCTTCCTGTCGAATAATCACTACATTACCAAGAGAAGAAATGAGGATTTACACTAGAAGGATAAGAAAGGAGGTTTTCTGCAATAAAATCACATGAAAACTCTGTGGTAAATTCTCCTCACTTTAAAAAAGTTTGTGCTATTATAGCAGTATCCTGTGAAAATATTATGAGCCATATAAGCAGTTTAAAATTTTCTGTA
>NW_006443138.1:5977305-5982850 GCF_000325575.1 Pteropus alecto
TAGAGAGCTGCCACAAGGAGCTAAATTATCTAGAAGATCTGCATGGAAGTATAGCTTATTAAAGTGTGGTCGAAGGTTGTACCCGGCTAGACAACACGCAGTGAAGATTTTTGAGGTTTTCACTTCACCCACAAGCTGCAAGTCTGAATTCATATGAAAGCAATTTGCTCTGTAAACTTCTGTTTCCAGATTAATTTTAGCTGAGAAAACTCAGCAGACATGATATGTAAAAACTTGCAGAGACACCAGAAAAATCTCTCATAAGTCTTCCTTGTCCCCATGAGTGCCGCACTGCCAGTCACTCTCAGACATCGATTTAGTGCTTGCTACGTGCGTAAGAGGCTGTGCCCGGTATTTTGGAGGCATGAATCAGACACAACTCTGTACTCAAGGAGTTCACAGTCCAGGAGGGAGTTGAGCAAATACACAAATATATATGGTATCAAGTAGAAAGCCACACAAGCCGTAGGAGAGGCAGACAGATGGGAATTCACAGGGTAGGGCCATTCTAAGTAGAGCTCTCTAGAAAGGCCTCGTGGAGGAGGTAGATTGAGCCCTGAGAAAGATGGGGTCCTGCGTTCCATTCAGAGGGAGGCGAAGGAGCAGAGAACACACCATGGGACATATGTCTATGGAAATGCAGCTTCATCTGGCAAGAGCAAATGGGGGTATGGAAAGCTCTCAAGGAACAAGAGTGTGGGGATGTGGTTTTGGGTCAGATTGGAAGGACTTTGGAAAATATATGAGGATGTTTGGACTTTATTCTGAGGGCAATGGAGACTGATGAGGGTCCAGAGGCCTAAGGTTAAAGCGAGGCCTTAAGAGTTCGATTTAACAAAGATATTACTGGAAAGAAGAGACCATTGCGAGGCTATTGTAAGAATCCAGATGAGAAGTGTGAGGGCCTACCTCAGGAGGAGCAGGGCTAGAGGATGAGGGCAAGGAATAGGAGAAACAAACATTGATCGATGCACTCCTTTGGCCTGATGTTCCATGACTCAGAAGCCCACAGCTGAAGAAGCCAGCATGGAAAGTTTTCTTCCTGCGTCCTGGTCATGTCCAGCACAGGAAGACCAGCAGCAGCGATGTGAGTAACTGGGGGTGATTGACAGTGCATGGAATTTTCCTTTTGTTCTAAATAGGCTGCTTGTCAATATGCTCGGGGTAGAGGATGAGCAAAGCAAAAGGGTGGTTCTACTTTCACGACAAAAAGAATTCAGATTGCTAGAAAATAAAGTTGTTTTGCAAGCAATATATGTGTGGTGCCATATCTCACAAATGCTTAGACAATGGGCATGTTTCAGAACATCTGTGTCTTTCAGAAACATTGCTTAAACAGATTTCGGCAGAGAGAATAAAGCGACTTTGCAAGGGCTTTTGTAAAATATCAGCAGTGCCAGGACCAGGAGGCTGGGAAAGTTTAAAAGACCTTTAGGACTGGGTTGGTTTAACACCAAGGCCCATATGTAGATGCTCCTTTTAAGCATCATTTGAGGGCACCACGAATACCAGAAAATACATTTTCAGGAGACCTTTCATGGCGTCTAAACTAGTACTCATGTGCATCCAAGGAAAAAATAAAAAATAAATAAATAAATAAATAAATAAATAAATGGTCACTCTGCTACATGAAGGATTTTAGAATCCCTTCGATGGTAGGAATGATTGAAGCAGAGGGAACTTGCCTTTTGGATATCCTGTCAGCTAAAAGCACAGAGCCAGGCAGGTTTTTGTTTTGATCTCCTGGGCAGATCAGTTACCACATTAAATCCAAACCTAACAACCTGGAGAGAAAGAGTCATAAAGTGTCAAATAGGATGTTTGATTTCCACAATAAGTACAAGAGGAGAATATTTTGAAATCCTGTTTCACAGCCATAATCCACACTCTTTGTACTTGTATCCTCCCATAGGTTTTCGGTCACGTGAAACAAATAACGTAATTTAACGAGCTCTACATATGGTGGGCCCTAAGAGCAGCCTCCCAAGGTGTCAGCTTCTAAATGACTTTGTACATTTAGGAAGTAAATCGATGGTGGTCTAGAACCCCTTAGACACCATGCAGTATGTGCACATTAAAGATATCACCATTGTGGAATGAAATCCATTTTTTCATGATACTATTTATTTATTTACTATTTACTGAGTGCCTACTAAGCGCTAAGAGTTTATGTATGTGTGTGTTATCTGACGTTGAGTTGGCTCTGTTTCCAGTACACAATCATATAATGTACATGTGCGTAACCATATTTAATCGTCACGACAACCCTACGGAGAAGAAGCATCATCCCGTCTTCCAAATGAGAAGGTGCAGAGGAGTGAAGAGCATGAGACAGAACTGGAATGTGGGGCCCTCCCCTCACTTACCCTTCAGGAGCTTTGCTGAGCACCCTCTCCTCCTGCTCTTGTCTGACACTACATTCTCTTCCTATTTTCCTGGTTAATTCTTCTTTTGCTTTTTCTCTTTAGCTTTTTCAAATGTAGGTTGCAAGTGGTTGAATTGTGTTCCTTCCCCAGCAAATTCATATGTTAAATTTCTACACTCCAGTACTTCAGAATAGGGCCTTATTTGGAGATAGGGTCTTTACAGAAATAATGAAATTTAAAGAAGGTCACTAGTGCAGGCCCTAAGTCAACAGGATGGGTATCCTCAAGAAAAAAGGGGAATTTTGGATACAGATGCACACTGAAAGAATATGATGTGAAGATGAAAGCAGAGATCAGAGTGATGCTTCTACAAGCCAAGGAACCCCAAAGATTGTCAGCAAACCACTAGAATTAAGAGAGGCATGAATAGATTCTCCCTCACAGCCCTTAGAAGGAACCAACCTTTCCAATACCTTGATCTTAGACCTCTAGCCTCCAGAGTGCAAGACAATAAGTTTCTGTTTAAGCTACCTAATTTGTGGTACTTTGTTTCAGCAGCCCCTCCACCCACCAAATAATTAACTTGTTTTGGTTTCCCAGACACTCCAAGCCATTTTATGCTTTTCTCTTTCATTATGACATTTCTCCTTTCTGGAACACCTCCATCAATGTTCTGGCTCAATTATCACCTCCTACAGGAAGCCTTCTCTCATTTCCTCTTACTCCCATAGACCAAGAATAGTTAATGACACCTTCTGTGCTATATCTGTTCCTTGTAGCTGCGTCTATGGTCGCGCTTATCACAACCACCATATTGTAACTGAGTGTTTATATGCTTACCTGTCTGCATCCTCTACTGGGCTGTCAGCCCCAGGACGACAAGAGCCCATCTCATTCCTCTCTATATCCTGGTACTAAGATGATACCAGGTGCTGGTCCTCCTTGGAAACCTTAGAAAGATTTCTCCAACTGCCCTTCTTTAACCACAATCTAGGGGACAGTAAAATGTGAATGCACAGTGAAAGGAACAGAATGGTCCCCTCATCAAATGTATGAACACTGCTGGTGAGAGAATGCGTCCTTCCCATGTGAATGAAAGTGGAAAAGAAGCATCTATAAAAGCATAAAAAGGAGAAAATCAAAGTGGCAGGATCTACCCAAGAATTGTCTGATGGGATATTTTAGTCATCAGGTTTCAAATCTTTTTAGTAACACTAGAAAAGTGATCTCAAGAGAGAGATGCTTTAGAGTCTCTTAGCTCTTTGCCATTAAACTGTTGCTTCATCTAATTGGCCTTTGTTGTGCTTCCATACTTACCAAACAATGTTCTCATTTGTTTCTAGATCTCCATACAGACCGAGAATATGTATTGTATGAACTCTGTGTGTTTCCGGTCCTTGAGCAGTGATCTTTCATGGCAAGCAGATTAAGTAATTTTGGATTATGTTTGGCCCCCAGTCAGTCTGATGACAGGGCGAGAGGCTTGGAACATGCCAACATGAGACTTCCTAGTCTGTATGACAAATAGTCTTGTCAATTTGAATGAATAAACTAGCATTCTGGTAGCCAGTGTGCTAGAGAGGTGAATTAACTTTTGTTTGTATATATTAGGTAAGTAGCGACACTAGCTGCTGAAACAGAAACACCCTAAATACTAGTGGTTTAACAATGAAAGTGTATTTCACATATGTGGCCTCATATCCATTCCAGGTTTGGGTGGGTGAGGACTCTGCCGCACAGTCCTAGCTCCTCAGTGTTTCCTTTTTATTAAGGGGCAATTGTGGGGGGAGGGGGGAAGCAATTATGATTTTTTTTGCAGAAGATAAAAGGGGCCTGAGAGACATAGACGTATATAGTCTAGACTGGAAGTGACCTACATTGCAAACACTCTTGTGCCACTAGCCAGAATTCAGTCACATGGCCAATCCAGTGTGAAAGAGACTGAAAAATGCAGTCTACTCAGATGCTTAGGAAGTAGAGAAGTGGGCAACTGGGTAGCCCAAGTAGTCTCTGCCACACAAGGTCACAACAAAGTGTGATCCTAAACCTTTCTTCGGGCAGTAATACCATGATCACTTCTAGATTCACCCTGTTTACACCGATTGCTACATCTGCACCGAGAAGGGGTTGGTGCATGCTCACGGAACAAATGAGAACTTAACCTTGGCCTTTTCCATCTCCAATTCTCTTGGCAATCTCTTCTATGTGGATGGATGGGCTCCCAGCATCTTCATCTCTCATCGCTCTCCTGCACTCCAACTTTACTTACATTTCCAGTTCTTTGTTGGACACCTTCACAGGAGGTTCAATCACCCCTTCAGTTCAATACACCACACCTGACCTCAGCCACCTTTTCAATCCTGGACTCTCCTTTTTTTTTTTTTGCCCAAGGAACATTGTCTGACTGAACTTTCTATCCCTATAAACATTGAGCACAACCACTTGCATGCTGCTGACTATCAAGAGACAACTTTATTTATTTGAATGAATTTTTCTATTGTAGAGACATGTACTTAAACCACCTGCACTAAGATGTACAAAAATATATGGTTTCTATATTTTTTCTAGAGCTTATTTGATTTTCCTCACAATCATTTCCTCACAATCTAGTTGTGAACTCAGTTGCATAAAATAACTGAAAGTCTCTTTAGGTAACTGAATCCAGCATCTTTTATGGGATATTAAGTCTTCAGATGCTCTCACCCTCTGCTCCCTGCAAGAAGCATCTGTGTCAAGGGCTGTGACCTACAGAATTCCAGTTCTGATTGTGTGGCTTGTAGCCCTCAGCTGTAGGGTCAGTGGTTATGCCCTCCACAGCAACATCTCAAGTAAACTTATCCCCTAGTGCTGTTAGTTGACTTTTACATGTGTCTCCACAGGGTCCCAGAACTCAGGGCGCCTGAGGTGAGCAGAGAGAGAACTAAGTGTAGACCTCTCTAGGCCTAACCAAACTCCAGCTTCAAAGTTTTCTCAGACTAGGCCCGTCACTGTCGGTGTCAGGGAGGAGGGGGTATCTATAAAAATGAATCCTCCCACAGTCCCCAACAGGAAATGATAAAAAAATCTACTTTACTCTCTGTTTTGCCTTAAATCTGCCACCCCTTGCCCCCTTCCAGGAATTCTCCTATGAGAAGAGGGGCAGCCCATAACACTCAGCTCGTGCCTACTTCCCCTTACTC
>NW_006443138.1:5982897-6021230 GCF_000325575.1 Pteropus alecto
CTGCTTTCCCCAGGGGCCATCAGCTTGCCAGCCTTCTCTGGGGTGTGCAGTGAAATGACACATTTAAAAATATTTTTTAATGTGATAAATAATACATTTATCGAGTATCATGCACTATTCTAAGAGTTTTTCCAATATGAAATCATTTAATCCTATGACAACCTGAGGTCGGTCCTATCATCATTCCCAGTTTACTGACGAGGAAGCTGAGGCATAGAGCAGATAAACAACTTGGCCCAAGAGCACAGACCTTAGGTTCAAACTCAGGGTGGCTCTGAAATCCATATTTTTGATCACTCTGCTAAGCTGCCTGCCACATTCATTTTATATCTCCAAAATACTACTCCTAATTGAGCTTATAACTAAAAAGATATGTAATTGCCTGTCACATTTTCCCAGATGCAGTAAATCCAAGATGCTGAGTGAAGACTTCTTTATAGCACAGGGCAAAAATCCACAGGACTAAGTCCTAGTGTCCATGGTCTATGGTCATTTGAAAACCAAAAACCATAAAACATGATATAAGGAGCTTTAAAAGAGCTGTAGTCCCTGAGACTCTCACTAGCCTCGAAGGCTTTGGAAAGTGGGGTTTATTTCTCTTTCTCCAGACTCTCCTTCCAGCCCTCCAATCCTGCACTTTTGCATATGTGCGTGTGAAATTGAGCACGCACTCATGCATACGCATGCACGTACACACTCACTGACAGCAAAAGCCCACTGAAATCTTGCAAACCCATTTCAGGATCCTCTGAGCCACTAATTATCACTGATAAGGCTATTTTGGAGTATGACTCTCAATTGTGAGATGTTATTCAAATAGTAAAGTACCAACCTTTCGTATCGCTATTTCTCATTTTAGAGATGATTGTGAGTTCCAGCTGTAAAATTACGCTTGCACACTTGCATTTTCTCTCTTCAAAAGGACAGAAGGGAGGATTCCAACCAATGAGAGGAGAACTGCACAAATCCTGCAGCCCTTCTCGCCACAGCTTAGAGTGAGCAATCTTTACTGCTATATTCTTAGTAGTCTCAAGGATTAAATTATTTCCTCTGCTACATTGTTAGGCCTAACCTTCTCACCAAGAATGTGGACTTTGGTCAGATTGCCAGGTTATTGGGCTTTTCCTGAAAATGTCTAATTTTGGGCAGATATGTGCTCCTTAGACATAAAAGCTGATGATTACCTGATTCCTTTAACTTTTTCCAAAAATTGATGTTTTATGGAACTAGCTAGGCCCATAACAAAGGTTTCTGGGATGAGATAAACTCAGGAAACTATATATTTTCTTTTTTCCTTGAAGTTTCACAATATGCATTGTCTTATTAAAGGGTCCAGAAACTCTAACAACAACAACAACAACAACAAAATTGATTGATTTTACATGAACTGGTGTTCTCAAAATTAAGATTTGATCAAGAAACCCTTAAATTTTTCACTATGCAAATTATCATACCACAGAACTAGTGTCCCATTGAGTGTTGTGAAATCTTGCTGTTAATTTCTAAAGAGACTCTCTTTTATCTTGAGAATTTCTCCGGGACCCTTAAAAAAAGTCACTTTCTCATGGTATAGACCTGGAGATGCAATTCGATTTGTGTTTTGGGTTGTCAGCCAGTAATGACCCAGCCCATAGAAGAGGATGAGGAAACTGTGCAGGAAGACTGGGATATCTTATGTCATCAACATGTAGAGAAGAAATGAAAGTTTCTCCCTACCTTTCCAGCATTTAAAACACCCATATCTTGAGAATTCAAGTTCAGTTGGAGGAAATAATACAGAGGATCCACATAAAGACCCTAGCTTATAACGTTTATCATTTATTCTGCACCCCTTTTCTCCAAGGCAATTTATCACTGCTGTTACTAATGAAAACATTACAAAGAATAAAAAGGCTTGGCTGACACTTCTCACCACAGAGCTGTGCAGCATCAAATGCAATGAAATGCTTCTGAAACTGACAAGTTGGAGAAAATGAGCACAGTCACAGTGTCAAGTGTGGCATGACACCTCTGTGTGTATTTCTTTTGCACCTAAGAACCACTTTGCCAATATGGACCAAATAATAAGAATAATAATAATGATAATAATAACAATAATAATAATAATAATTAATAATAATAATAATAATAATAACAACAACAACAATAATAATAATAAAAACTAGCTTTTGCCAGCACAGAGGATTAGTTGTACTGTTGAGAAAACTGTTTAGATATATGGCATGGGATGTTGATTTAAAAATTTTTCCCCCAAGGATTCTGCATGAGGTATTTTTCTATGAAGTGTTTGAATAGAGTTACTTTTCCTCACATTGGTCATGGAGGGAATTAGGATGTTAACAGTTGATCCAATTTATACTGCCTTTGGATCACATAAGTGCTCTGCAGGACTCGGTTACTCATGGAAAAACAGCTCTTGCCAGATCAAACACTCTCGGGGCCAAAGTCATAGGATTCTGACTTTACGTTTTCTGTTCTGCCTCCATTCATTTTGCTTCTTGGAAAGTCGTGAACCCACAGACAAGGAGGCTGTTCGCCATGCAACCTAACCTCTTGTTATGAGAATTAGTATTCATGTCATCTGGGTTCCTGCAAGTACTTTCCATATAAAGATCTTCCCAAGTGGAACCAAGGTAGTACTTTGTCTTTTTCTCCATCCTTGTCCTATCATTCACACCTTGGAACGAAACTGAAAGCTTAATTCTGTATAGAGAAAAATTGATGCTAATGGTATTTGGTGCACTTATAACTTTTGGTTCCAGTTTGTGAAAAGCAATGTGTGTGCATGTGTGCGTGTTTATTTAGTACTTATATCTGACAAACATCCTTCTTTGTGGAAAGCATTGTGGGCTATTTCTACTTGGATGTTATCTCAGATTAAACACTAAACATTTTACAGGGCTGGATAGGTATCTTTAAATCTAATAAACACTGAATCGTGTTTCCCTAACTGTCCCAAAACATTAGTGGCCATGAATTTTATAATAAAAGGGCCTATTTTCAAAAAGTTTGAGGAATGCTTTATTTTCAGCCCTCTCTTTTAAGAGACATAAAATTCTTTAATGCTGAAAACACCTGTCATATCTATCATAAAGAATATATGTTTAACTCAGTGCATCTCTAATTTATTTGACTATAGAATTTAAAATTCTAATAAGAATCTATAATCTAGGTAAGACTTGCCAGCATTCAAAATTTTTGAAAAATGACGACAACAACAACAACAACAACAACCACCACAACAGATAACCGGGTAGCTAAGTGGTCTCCCTCCTAATTTTCCTGCCTCTATTCTCTTCTCTCCATCATCACCAACAGGATCTTTCTAATGCATCACCCTGATGCATCAATTAGGATGTAAGTTCATTGCTTCAATAGAGCTACCAAATAACAGTGGTTCAAACAAAATAGTAATTTATTTTTGCCTCATCTGTACATTAGCAGTCCTAGATTTGAATTGTTTCTCTAATAAGATAAAGATCCAGACTCCTTTTATCTATTTCTCTACTGTATGTAGGGCGTCCTACCATCTACATGGCCCAAGATGCTCCATATCTGTCTGTGTTCCAGACAATTAAAAAGAGAAAAAAGCAAAAGGAAAGAATTCTCCTTCCTTTCAACAACATCATCTGAAAGTTACACTTATAATTTCTGCTCACATCCCATTGATCAGAATTTTGTTGCTTTATCACATCTAGCTGTAAGGGAGGTCAAATATTAATTTTTCTTAATCTAGTAGCCACTGTCAAGCTACAGAGTTTCTATGTTATAGGAGAAAGAAAGAATGAATTTTGGGGAACAGCTAACAGTCTCTGCCACTCATGTGACATCTTATTTGGTCCTTACAATGATTATTTGAGGTGAAGATTTTTATTCCAAGTTTACGAATGAGCAAATTAAGGCTCAGAAAGCTTAAATGATTTTTCATATTGCCACCACGTCAAGAATTATTAAGGGTCTGGAATTTTATCTATTTCCAAGCTAACAAGATAGCCTGCCACAGTTGCATAAATTCTTGCAGAAGACACAAGACTCTTGAGTCAGAGACAAAGAACATTATTACTCGTGGCACAGCAGGCAGCATAGACCTCATGTTTCATTGGTTCTTCTTGCTCTCCAAATTCTATGGGGGTATATGAACTAGTCTAGGTTTGCATCACAATTGAGGAAACTCAAACTTAGGAAAAGCCAATCTGTTAAAGAGGTTTCAAGAAAACCTGCCCAATCTTTGCTTTGGAGAAAATCATTTTCTTTAGTTTCCTAGTTAAAAAAAAAAAGAAAAAATCTCTCTACCCTGGAGGTAGAAATTACCTCTAATCTCCAAATTGTTTGCTCACTATACAACATTCTTAAAAGATAGTTCAGTAAAAGGCTGTCAGTCTCTCTGTTGACAAGTCACACAGAAACTGAGAGACCTATGGAGAAATTTCTCCCAACACACAAGTAGCCTTGCTACTTCCGTGACAATGAAGGCACTTCTTCAACAAGTCTCCCCTAGTACCCTACCATGCCTCCATCACGGCAGTTCTCACTTTTTATTGTAATTCTTTACACCTCTGGTTCTCCACACTAGGATGTCCATTCCTTTAAGACAGGGGCCATAGCTTTTACTTTTATATCCCTGGCACCTAACACATCACTTGCAATACAGAGCATGTTTAATAACTATTTTGAATAATGCTTTCTGATTACATTTCATGACAATGAGGTTTACTTAAGGGACAGAAAATCAACAGCCATCATATGTTATTGAATCCACTTAAGGTTCTCTTTGCACGGATCTCAGAACAAATGGCTACTTTTCATGATTCAGGCCTCAAAGACCACTCTCCTGACCATGCTGAAAATATCACTTTAGATAAGTCTTCACAGAACTTATCATTATCTGAGATGTCATCCTGCTTGTTTCTTTACCTGTTTATTGTCTGGCTCTCCCTCCTGGAATGTAAGTACTATGACTCCAGGGACTCGCCTATCTAGTTCATTACTATATCTTCTTACAACCTAAAGCAATGTCGGGCCTACAATAGGAGTTTCATAAATATTTTTGAATAAATAAATTCATCAAACATTTACTAAGTTAATACCATTTACTAGGAAAAAAAGTGTTTTGCAGTGTCTTAGCGGCCCACAAGGAATATTGTTACTTTAGGTGGCTGAAACAATGCCATACCAGGGTTGAGCTGAGTGGCAGCATTGCTATCTCTGGGGCAATGAGCTTCCAATCCTCACTACAGTATCCCACTGCCAGGGTGGGCTGCGCCACACACACTGCCCTCTCTTGGTCTTACTGGCTAAGATGTCTTCTCCTCTCAGGTGCTCTTCTGACCCCTAGAGTAGCCATCCTTCCTAACAGGCACTCCCACCTCCAGTCAAGTAGCATCAGGGACCCTCCTGATCAATTCTGTGGGTCCCACAGATCCAAGGACACTGCTTTCTCATGAGCATTGGCCCGTTCATGGCTCATTTTCACTGGGGCAGTAGGTGGTTGGTTATTCGACCCTCTCTAAACCTTTCTTCCACCCTTCTTCTGCCTCTTGGTGATCTCCTGAAGCGATCTTGCCCATAAAGTCTTTCCTAGTGATACTTTGAGAAACTCCATTGAGTATCCCAGCCCTGCTCTTTGAAACAAAGTGGTCAATTTGTTTTGTAAAGATGTATCAATACTCATTTTGTTCATTACTCAACTACCTGCAAAAATGATGTGAAGCAGAAAAATGTCAATATTGAGCAATAAAAATAGTAAAATCTCTTGATGGGGAAAGATCATTATAATTTGTTTAAACACTGACATATATTGATATAAATGGTGAATATAGAGATTAGGCAGAAGGTGAATGACCGTAGGGAAATTATTGGTATATTTAATTTTTTAAGCTACCATTGATTCTGAATGAATTTGAAAAGAGTTTTGTATAGAAATTAAACACCTAAGAGAAATAATAAATATTAAGCATTTTCCCACTTAATAGATGAAGAAATTACCACAGAGAAGTCAAATAATTTACCCAGAGTCACAAAATAAGCAAATGATAGAGCTTGTATTCAATTAAGATCTCATGACTTTTTTTCCACGGAATTTGTCTGCCTCAGAGATTACTGAATGGAAACTGAAGAGTTGGAAATGGAGGGTACGAAGCAATGTTCAAGTAGAGAGGTACCAGGAAAAATGGAGACTCTGGCTGATGGGGTATTTTTTGCGTATTTTAATAACAAATACAACAAGTTTGAATATATCCCCAAATGTCTCAATCGTTGATACATATGTCGATTTAAAATTTTTAAATGAAAACAATTTGTGTCCACTTTATTTAAAAACAGTACCAGTTATAAGAGTCATCCAAATATCAGTCACATACAATTTGTGTCAGAGGATGAGCATCAGGATAATTCTCCAGCAAAAGATCCTTACCACTCAGAAATACATTTCCCCTGAATGTTACAATGGACTAGAATTTAAAAAGAGCATTTAAAAAAAGGAAATACAATAAACCTTAGTAAACTCCTGAGTTAAATGACTTTTTAATGAAATTCAATGGAAGTGTTTATTCTGAGCTCATGTTTGCCTATGTAATGAATAGAGTGTTATTTATGACAACATCCAGTTCTCAGAGATTGGTTTTATTATAATAGGTTAATTAAAATAAATTTGCTATTATTTCCTACAATTATACTTTAGTCTTTCCCTGATGATTTTCAAACACACAACACACACACACACACACACACACACTTCTTTTCTAAAGGAGAAATGCAGAAAATATTTTACCCTAATCATATTCTATCACTGAGAAGAGGACCGACTTCTAGTTTTGCAGGTAGAAAGGATCAAAAAATAAGGAGGAAAGCAGACCTTATTTGTCATGCTGTGTAAAATGTATGGTCAAGGTGCATGCAAAAAGATAATGTCTACATTTCCCAGATATTCAGTCCCTCTCTTTTGCTCTTGAAAAGGTTGGGCATTGGGATAGTTTAAAAGATAGTTTAAAAACAAACAAACAAACAAACAAACATTTGGGGCCCTGAGTTTTTCATTCCGGTGTTTTAAACTACAAGAACATACATGACTCAGTGCTCAATATCAAAAGAGAGATATTATTTCAATTTAAATATAACCTTAAAAACAGAGTTTCCTTTACTCTCATTTCTTATGCAATGTTGAGATTTGCATTCTCTTTTCTCATTTAATAGCAGTCTAGTACCCAAAATTTAGAGTCCACTCTAGCATTGTTGCCATCTATTCTGACAATGCATTTTATAAACCAGCAAAAGCATAGAATGTGTGGTGGGAGAATATTTTGTTTCAGTGGGAGCCATCCTTCACCTGGTATGAAACAACAATGCTGTTTCATAGGCAATGAAAACTATGATTGTTAGGCTGTGTGTACAAAGCAAGCCTTGATTATTCCTCTCTGCCAACCCAAGAAATTATCCCAAACTTATATTGACCCAACTGGTAGGACCCTGCTCAAAATAATGAAGGAAAAAGTTATAAATTTATGTTCTAATCACCAGAAGATATCTGAGAAGGAGAATTGACTCCAGAGACATAAATGGCCTAATGGAATAATTAAAATTATAATTAAATTAAATCAAGTGATCTCAAGCCTGCTTAGCTCTATAATTCCCTCCAGAATTATAGGGGGATGGCAAAATCATTTTTCAGGATTTTCCAGTATAAGGAAGCCCTCCAGACTTTCAAAGCCTGAGAAAAGGCCAAGAAGAAATAAATACCAGGGCAGATGAGGCTGACTTTGTACCCCTCCCTGGTCAGTTCTGCTTTACCATCGCTGGCTGTGTGGCCAAGGAATTTGACCTTATATTCTTCATCTTCAATTTCCTCATCTCCAAAATTTCTGGGACAATAACAACATGCATCACAGAGTTATTATGAAGATTAAATGATATCTTGTATAATAAGTGCTATGGGTATATTTGATATTTAGCATCACTATTAATATTAAATGGGGGATATAAAGAGTATTATAGAACAGCTGAAGAAAATGATAGTAAATAATGAGTTGGGTGTTAATAGTAGAAAAGTGTCGACTCGGAAGTTAAAATTGAAAAGCCTCCATGTACACTGAGAATGGGACTTTGGGAATGGAGAGAAAAGGTGAGGCCTCAAGCAGCTTCTCTCTCCTATTAAGTGCGGACTCCAGAAAGCCTGTCACAGATAAGGAATAAAATAATGAAAACGAGAGAAGTCCAGTGAAAAAAGGAGCCCCTATTCGATGGGCCACGTAATCCACTCTCCCAGCTTAGAAAGTAACCCAAGATCTCTATATCATTTTGTTATTGTATAAAAATTAATAGCTACCACACCGATTAGGGTGGCTATAATCACAACGACAGAAAATAACAAGTGTTGCCAAGGACACAGAGAAACTGGAAGCCTCCGTTGTACACTGTTCTGGGAATGTAAAATAGTGCAGACTCTTTGTAAAACAGTTTGGGAATTCTTCAAAAAGTTAGACATAAAGTTACTATATGACTCAACAATTCTACTTCTGGGAGAATTGAAAACTATGTACACAAAAAAACTTGTACACAAATGTTCATAGAAGCATTGTTCATAACAGCCAAAGAATGGAAACAACACAAATGCCCATCAATTAATGAACGGATAAACAGAATGTGGTATATGCACACAATGGAACATTATTCAGCCTTAAAAAGGAATAAAGAACTCATCTCAAAAACATTATGCTAAGTGAAAGAAACAGACACAAAATGCCACATATTGTCTGGTCCCATTTATATAAACTAGCCAGATAGGCAAATCCATAGAGACATAAAGTAGATTAGAGGTTGCTAGTAGCTGAGAGAGATGAGAGGGGTGGGAATTGCTAATGTGTATGAGACTTCTTTTTGAGCTGATAAAAATGTTCTGGAATTAGGTAGTGGTTATAGTTGTATGACTTTATGAATATATTAAAAAATCACTGAATTGTATACTTTAAAAGGGTGAATTTATAGCAGGAGAATTAGATCTCAATAAAAAATGGTATGAGAAAAAATCACTTGCTGATGTAACACGTTATACTTTATTAAGTTGAAGGCAGATGGGGGCTTCAATTTTACAAAGGCTTTAGTGAATCTATATGAGTCACATAATTCTGTTTTTCATTTTCCTCATCTGGAGGAAGGAAGAAACAACACCTGCCACCCACATTTATAATAAGACCTGAGTGTATTTTTGAAAAGTCTGTGTTTTCCAGCAAAAGGTGATATACAAATACAAGGCAACAAATACAGGCAACATTGATGCTTGGTACTTTAAATAGAGTCACAATATGGTAGTTGAATCTTAAACATATGGGCAGGTATTCATTTTTCACAGCCAGGGGGTGGCCCATTTGATACACTAGGCTCTAAATGGATCACTTATAGGGGCAAAGCCTGGGACACACACACACACACACACACACACACACACACACACACACACACACGCAGGTGCTCACACATCTACTGCTTTGAGATTCTAGCTCTAGATTATTACTTCAATCATCACAATGTCCCAAATATTAAATTCTGTTTTCAAAATAGATAATCCTGACAAAATTGTCAACTCTGACAACTCTTTTAGAAAATAACGTGGAACATTCTTCATCCTGCTGGGAAGAAAAATGGTACTTGTGAGATGCTGTTCAAATCACTTTCGGTGCAATCAAAAGGATCTCAAGCCTCCTCCTTCAGATTTATTTTAAGACAGTAGACAGGAAGAATAAGAGAACAGAATAAGCAAAGGTACCTTACCCCGTTGTCTAGATAGTAAATGTTGTTAGTTTACTCTTCTACTAAAGGGACGAGCAGTTTAGGAAGGGCCATCCCTTGAATCTGAGCTTTAAATAGTCATGGCAAATTGTGGCTGCCTATCCTTAATTCATTGTAAAATAGACATTTTTAACAAAAGGATCTTCCTGCTCCTTATTCACGATTTACACAAAAGGGTCTAGAATTCACAAAGTGTAAAATCTAAAGCAGGGAGACAGAACCACAGTCCACTCTCCCCATGTGGCTTCTTTGTGCCTCCTCTGCACCTCGCTGCTGAGCCGATGGGCATGAGTGAGATCCTGGGTACCTTCATGGAGTAGGGAAACACATCCCTGCTTCTTAATCCTCTAGTTACATCTTAGGTGCCACCAGCTAAGGGAGAGGCAAAGCTGAATCGCACATTGGGCTGAAAGGCCCTAGATCTAGTGACTCAACTCTTCACTCCAGTCCTTGCCTCCCTTTAATACAGCTGGAAACGTAGAAATGACAGACAGGCTAAGACTAAGACTAATGTGGAAATCTAAACATATGTGATGAATTTGAGGATTTGTGTCTTTAGAGAAATTTCCTCTTCTTCCAACAGTGGCCTCCTATCCTAGAGAAGAAGAAGTTTCCACTGACGCTACCTTCTAAGAAATATCATAAAGAAACACCTACTCCTCTCGATCTCTCCTTATTTGTTCTTCCTTGTGGAAAGGAAAGGGATTAATAATCTGATTGGTTATTTGCCTCAAGTCAAGAGACAGAATTCTGCTGCCATCTTGGATGCCTGAAAGCAAATGGAAGTCTAGGTTTTACAAATACTGGATACCTGTTTTTAATGTTAGCGGACATTCTCTGTGCTTCCAATTCTCATGTGATAAGCAGATCAAGCACTGGGTTTACCAGAGAGAGAAGAGAAGCTCAAAAGAGGGTTAACATTGGGGGCTCGGATGGGGTGTGAGATGGGAGAGAGAAGGGAGAAAGAGGCAGGGTGAAGCTATTCTTGATTATGTGAGTTGTCTATATTTTACAACAGATTAGGTTCAGCTGCATTGAACAAAAATCCACATAGCAGTGGCTTAAAAAGTTCCAGGTTTACTTTTCTCCCCCCAAAATAAGTTTGAAGATAGATAAGTCAGGACTAATAATGTGTTTTACAATCATCAGGAACTGAGGATCTTTCTATTTTTAATTTCACATCCTTAGCCTATATAGCTTCTATTTTCGAGGTCTCCTCGAAGTTCCATTGTAGCTGTGGTAGCTCTAGACATTTCATCCATGTTCTAGGCAATAGTAAAGAAGAAGAGGTCAGAGCAAAGGACATACCTCACAGCTTAATCAGAGGTTCTCTGGGAACCCCACCAACAACTTCTGCTTACATTCACTGGCTACCTCTAGCCGCAAGGGAAGTTGGGATGTGTAGTCTATTATTTTAACATGATGTTGACCTTTATAAAATCACACAGATGACAGTATATTAGGCAGGAACAAGTGGAGTGTGACTGATTAGTCCCATGGACCAATCAGACTGGCCACATTTCATCTCATGGGGAGGAGAGAGTAGGAGATGGAAAGAAAAGGTAAGACTCACTCCTCAGTGTATCCATGAGAAAGCAAATGAACTGGCAAACTTTTCTTCTTTCATGATCTAAAATTAAGTAAAAAATTGAAGGAATTTCTCTGAATAAAATAGGACCGTCATCCAATTACACACACAGAGGCAAAAATAAGCCCATTTTTCATGGGCAAATGCAAAGAAAGAAACATGGATAGAGGAAATGCTTTACTTTACAGCTGTAAAAATATTATTTTGTGTGTGTGTATGTGTGTGTGTGTCTGTGTATGTATCCAAGCTGTCCAAACCTACTGAACCCCATTATAATAATTGACTCAAGTTTGTTTCTATACAGGGACATTCCAAAGAACAGGTGGGGTGCAGCATTTCCTCTGGGTGCTATCACTAAGTTAGCTCTCAGAATTCGTACATGTAGAGTGAGCAGCCCATCACAGTATGAGGTGTTAGTGTGAAGGCAAGCTTTAGGGAACAATGGGATAGAGACAGACCAGGCAGGACAGGCCATCCAGAATATTGCCCAGAAAAATTCCCACCACTTTTGCCAGCTCATGTAGGGGATTTCTGCATTTTACACAATCAGCCGGTTTATCTTGCCGGCACGGCATGTTGAGAAGAGGCTCTTTAGATGCCAGCTAAATCAGCTTCTCTGGCTACTGAAATAGCAGCTTTCATGAATATAAAGTTGAGAAATATTAAATGTTAAAGCTTAAGTATTGGTTATCTTTTCGGGAAAATGATAAATGAAATTATAAATAGGGATAACAAAGGTTTCCGGGAAGAAACACAACAGAGAAGTCATCATGGTACCCTTTGGAGGAGCAGTGGGACCCCCCTCATGACCTTTGTCCCAGAATTGAGGGACCATTGCTCTGTAACTACTAATATAGACACATTAAATTGTTGTTACTCTAAGTGAGGTGTACACACACATTCATGTATGTACAAAAACCGATCTATTTCAAAATGGGCAAGTGCAAGACCAAGAAAAGTTTGATTATAGATCCATAATGGATGATGTTTATCTATTTTTTCAAAATGACATAAAAACTTAAATCTACTTAACAATGATTTCATTTTAAGAGAACTCAGTTGCTGAGTTTAAAGTTGTATTTATTACTCCCTTTGGTTTTCCATAACTATCATGTGGGTGTTTTTAAGAGTATTAGTTTTTGAACTTAGGGTTCTCATTATTAAAAGAATAGTAGTGAAAATCCTGCTTTCATGTGCTTCAGGGTCCTCACGACTACAGTTGCCAATACAAACCAAAATAAACAAAACAAAGCTTATACTGCCATCCATCTCTGACAACACCTTCATGCCCGTGTAGCTTAAGGATCAGAAATTCTGTGCCTTTAGCTCCTGAGGTCATCTCTGGGGTTAAACTAGGCTGACCATCTAAAGCCCTAATGTTCACTTAACTCCCTGTTAGCAACAATTGGTGCTCCAGAGTTTACACCCTGGGCTACACCCTGGATTGTTCTCAAGCTAATTTAACTAGCCAAAGTAAAGGATCTAGTGTTTCAGAAGTTTTCTTCTTTGCGTTTGGCTAAATCCCAATTGTCTATTTGCAAAAGGAGTAGTTTGTGCAAACATAATGGATGCATTATATCAGTAAATTGACTACTTTTAAGAGCTGTCCCTCTTCTAAACTGCATGCTCAAGGGAACTCAACAACACCACATTGTGAATGCTAAGGATTAGATTTTCCAAAACTGATCTAGCTGTGTCCATATTTGCTTTGTGATATAGGGAGGGCTGGATGGAGGTGAAAGAGGTTGTCAGTTATAGAAGTTGTTCCTCTTCTCAGAAATTGAATTGTAAGCAGCTGAGTCAGTGCATGTAAGTGAGAAAATCACCATCATCTTTTCTTTTTAGTGGAAGTGACTTAAATAGTTATCTTGCAGGAAATGTGTTTTAAACTTTGATCTTTGTAGGGCTGAGATAAACTGATACACTCAGGAGGGCAAGGGCTAAGGGTCAGCAAATTTATTAGTGGTTTCACAACTTACTGGATGTGTGACCCTGATTAACTTTTCTAAGCTCACTAAACCTTAAGTTTTCTCATCTGTAAAATGGCAATCTTGGTGGTATTGCAATTTTTGAAGAAAAAAGAAAAAAAAATCTATATGCAGCCATAGGACAAAGCGTAGAATGCCTAATAACAGGTAAGTTTCCTTCTTTTTCCTCAAGAACCCCACAAGTCCAAATTTTACCTGTCTTATCAAATTGCTTATGTAACGGTACTTAAACTAGAATCACCTGGTAACCTTGTTAAAAGCACATTGCCTCCACATATGAAGAGGTTTGGATTCAGTAACTTTGGGGAGGAATCTGTATTTTAATGACCTTGCTGATGATTTCAAAGTAAGCCAAATCTTGAAACCCAATAGGTTACGGCAATGTCAATACTATAACAGAAAACAGTCATGTTGCTTTACTCTAATTTCTTTATCTTTTAAGTAGATTAAAAGACCCATCTGATCAGTTAATAAAATTTTACAAATCTAGCTCTAAAAAAACTCTATGTAAATATTGCCTAAATCCTTTAATGCTTCAATTTAGCTAAGCTGTGGAGTGGAAACTGCAAAGCTTCCTGACTTCACAGATGGTAAAATTCTAGTTCAAATGTCACGTCTCCTTGTGAAACCTCCCTGACAACCTCATCCTCCCTTGTGGAATTAATCAAATCTCTTGGCTCCTGGCTCTTAACAAATTGTATTTGCATTCATTGTATGTGTGGCCCCACCAACTGTGAGCTTCTGGAGGGGAAGACACTTTGCAGGCTGAGATTTCCTCCCTGCTTTGACATAGCACACACAGTAAGCAAAAATAAATAAATGTGTGCTGCATTTCACTATATGTTTCTTAAAGTAATTTATACTTATTTTATAAAATTAGGAATATACAGAAAATTTAGACATAACTAACTACGGGTAACATTTTGAAATATTTGTTTGCATTTGAAATCCACTGACTTTTTAAAAAGGATATGTTTCTTAATCTCAAGTTATTTCTCTTAGGAAGGAAATGTGAAGCAATTTGCTTAAAAACTTCCCCTCAAGTTAAATATTGATTTAGCATCTCTTATAATTACAATTCCCTGTCCTTTGCTGTGTAACTCTTTAAATGGATTGGCTATGGATGAATAGTAAGCAATTCCTTTTACGAATATTTGATGATACCATCCGGAAAAAAAAAAAAAAAACTACCCAAAACACTTTCCATGTCGATTTAGTGAGCCCCAGAGTATTCTTTCTAAGTACACAATATGTAAAACACAGAACACACACAACCAGCTTACCTCTGCTGAAATGACACAAGAGAAGATTCCAGTGACGTGCTTAGGGGAATCAGTAATGGCCTACTGACTTGCTACACACATTAGTAGAAGAGCCAAAAGCAAGGTGCCAGCAGCAGCACAGAGTTCTGTGGAGCAGTGGCTTCCATAAACTTGTCCCTGTCCTTAGGGAGTTCACAGTCTGTGGAGAAGACAGATATTTGAACAATCAATTTGTGGTAAGGTGAAAAATGCCTCATGAAAGAATATACAGCTGTTCTATGAGAATGAAGGGAAAGGAAGAGCTGCCTGGGGAACTTTTTTTTTTTTTTTAAAGTTTGGAGATCTTGATAGACTAGAAAATATTTGATCTGAGTCTTGAAGGATGAATAGAACTTCGCCCAAAGATAATCCGAAAGACAGGTATTGTGTTTACCAAGTTAACTTTTTAGGTATTTCAGGTCATCACCCTCAAAAATAGTCTTTTAAAAAGTTTAACAATAAAATGTACAAATTGACAAAGGATCAGAGGGAGTAGAGTTACCTCAGGAGATGCTAACAGCCCAGTCGATACGTTTAGACCACATAAAATCTAGTTATGCTCATGAAAATGCAGGCAGGAGGATGTCCAACTTAGTAAGAGAGAAACAAGGAAGAGCACATAAACTATAAAGGACTTATTTATTTTCCCCCAATAAAGACTAAGCCCTTTCATGTGCTCTTGTTAATTCATGAACTTTTCAATTTATGTTCCAGAATTGATCCTGCTGCTTTGAAAGAACTGTTACAGATAATCTACAGGATTTTATTTAGGCCACATGACAATTTTTATTTCTGCCTCATTCGGTTCAATGTCTATTCATTTGGAGGAGTCATAAATTGGGAATTTAATTAGATTACTTAGCGACACCTAGTGGCAGATATTGGAACCAACGGCTATTTTTAACAGGAGTTGGTGCCTCTATCTTCAGACTTTGGTCCAAGAAAGCCTTCCTATTCCAAGTTCTCTTTTCAACCAGTCTCATCCTAATGATATGTGATAGTTGATTTTATGTGCAAACTTGACTGGGTCAATAGACACCCAGATTAAACGTTATTTCTGAGTGTGTCTGTGAGGATATTTCAGATGAGATTAACAATTGAATCAGTGGTCTCAGTAAAGCAGATCAACTCCCCAGTATGAGGAGGCATCATTCCTTGAGGACATGAATAGAACAAAAAGGCAGAGGAAGGAGAAATTCACCCCTTTTGCTTCTGCCTGTCTGCTTGAGCTGGGACATTGATGTTCTCCTGCCCTTGGACAGGGATTTATACCATCGGCTCCCCTGGTCCTCAAGCATTCAGGCTCGGAATGGAATTATACTTGAACTGGCCTTTCTGGACAGTCAGCTTGCAAATAGCAGGTTGTGGGACTTCTCAGCTTTCGTAATTGCGTGAGCCAATTCTCCACAATAAATATTTTCATGAATATGTATGTAAGTCTTATTAGTTCTGTTTCTCTGGAGAACCCTAATACATGATTCTAAAGCAAACCCAGGCAAGCAGTTTGACCTGAAAAATAATTGATTAGAGGGAGAAAAGGAGAAAGAGAAGGACAAGAAGGAGAGAGAGAGGAAAAGAGACAAGTTGTTGAAAGGATATATTGGAATTGCACAGGAGCCGAGATCAGCCATAAGGGTATTTATTGATTTATTTACTCGGCCATGTTTTTATCAAGACATTTTTTAAAAGGCAACCTCATCCCTTGATGCAGAGATATAATGAGAAACTATGGCAGTCTGTAGGAGAAAGGCTCAATTATTATTTTGTTTCTGTCTTTTCCACTTAGGTTTGAAAGTATAGAATAAACACATTTATGATGATTTTCAAGTCCCAGATACATCCAAATTTAGATTTTTTTAAAACAAAGTGAGATAGTTCTTATTTTCAGAAATTATAAAATGCATTTCACACCTCAATTTTTGTTCCCTCCATCCCTTCCTTATTCATTTTATCATGGCAACTTGTTTTTCTCACTAAATAGACCTATTGAGATAGGAACATTAATCTCTTACAGAGCAATGCAGACTGTTTAAAAATAAAGTGGTGATTTGCTACCCTGGCATATTCTGTCAGAAGCCCAATTATTCTACAAAATAATAACAAAACAAGTATAGTGATTAATAAAAATAATCTTAAAAATGAAAATACAAAACAACTAATAGAAGCAAGTGTGAGTGCATGCGGCAGCTTTAAATGAGTTGAAGGTGTCGATTTCGGACAAATTCCATCCAAGCGTTCTGAGGGAAATCTGACGAGAAACCACTGCCATAAATCTTTGTAAAGCACAGAGCACAGGAACAACGCTAAAGGACTGACCTCAGTTTAAAAAGCGAAACAGGTTTTTAAGAATTCAGACCAGAAAGACTTCAACTCTTAACACGATTTTAGAGCAGCTAATTAAGCAGTGAGTGGCCTTCCCCAGCTTTCCAACAATGGGGTTCACCACCTGCAGGTTGAGCCTCTATAAGACTCTGGTACATAAGAACTTTATCTGAAACATAAGGAGCTGCTTTCCCCTTGGAGGTGGAATCCAGAGACAGCATTGCATGGAGTAGCCCTGATGCCCGAAAGCCTCATGGGCTCCCTTGTTTCCAGGCTCTAGACAGGACCCTGGCACATCAATCTTTACTCATCTGTTCTTTGTGTGTGCTCTTTTTTCTGTCTGAAGTGTCCAATTAATGCACTGGTATTCACCTTGAAGATGTAAAGAGACTATCATCTCCTTTGGGAATCTTTTCCCTAATTCTGCCCCACCTAATTATTCATCCATATTCATATAATAACCCAGCTGCTGTACTTGCAAAAATTGATTATCATGTCTGTTTTTTCTATTAGCCTATTACTTCTGTTGATAGAGCCATGCAATGTAGGCTTCACCTACCAATCAAACTTATTTAGTTATTAATTAAATATTTATTGAGCGTCTGGTATGCACTGTGCACTGAAATGAGACTTGGGGATACAATGATGAATATGATATAGGTTCTGCCCTCCAAGTGCTTATAATGTGGTGTGAAAGAAAAACAAGAAAATAGATCATTTTTTGTTATGTTCTAGTAAATGTTAAGATTGGAGTAAACACAGAGTTCTGGGGAGCATCGAGCAAGACCACTCCATTTGTGAGAGTCTAGGAAGGCTTCCTGGAGGAAAAGAAGGTGGGGAAGGACCAAGGGAAGGGCTTCTAGGCAGTGCAAAGGCAAAAAGGCATGAACGAGCACAGCGTGTGCTATCATACATGAGGCCTTGTGGTCTCCCTGTTGTTAGTCCCCACTTCTATTAATCCATTCTCCACACTGTCACCTGAGTGGTTCTCTTAATATGCAAATATGAAAATGTGAAGAAGGTCACTCTATGATAAAATTTCTTTAATGGATCTCTGTCACCTGTCGGAAAAATTCAGCTCCTTAACATAACCTATAAGTCCCATTATGCCTCACCTCGGCCTTCATACCTAGCCTGGTACAGTGCCCATTAAGAAATATTTTGGGATGAACAAATAAATGAGTAAAAGGTTCAGTAAATAGTGAATTGCAGGGGGAAGAGAATAAGGAAAGAATAAAAGAAATTTATTCTATTTTTATAGTCTGTAATCCTCTCATGTGCCATGTCTATCACAAGTCTTTGTCAGGTGTCTGAATAATGTTTAGGTAGCAAAGGGTCAAAAATAATAACGAAGAAAAATACACTTTAGGTTACTTATTTATTTTGAACTCACTGTGCTTTACAAATGGCTTTAAGTGTCTAAAATAATATTGGTACTTTTAACTTTTGTTTTAAGTTCCATTTCTTGAACATAATGTATATCATAATATGTTAGACACTTTTCAGGCATTTATCTCAGTAAAAAGCCATCGACATGCAATGAGGCAGGTGCTATGGTAGCCTCATATTTTCAGATGAAGAAACTGAAATTTAAGGATGTTAAGGGACAGCTGAAATTTGAATCCAGCACTGTCTGACTGTAGTATCCACGTTCTTAAGACTCTGGGTGTGCTAAATGCATGGATCAGAGGCGAAGAGAGGACCTAAGGCTGTTTAGGTCATGATAGGGGGATTGACTCACAAAAAGGCAGCAATCAGAAACATAATCTCTTCTGTCTCAAGGCCAGCTTCCATTCAAACCAGCATCAGCATTTACATACAGGGAAATCTAATCCTGTGGCTGGGGATGCAGGATGGAAGACATTCCAAATATAAGCTATCCTTGAGATCATACTAGTATTTGGGTCGTGGTTTCAAGTGGCATATCTATATGAAGTGGCATCTCCAAAGTGGACTGGAATTATGAGACCCTGGGTTTGGCCAATCGATACAGAGGAACAGAAGGGATAGGCAGGTATTGGTACTGCCTTCTCCGCACATCATCAAGTTTACTTGGGTTTCAAGGAACTGGAGTACTTGGCAGAAAATTGGTATGAAAGTCCAGTCCATGTAGACACCAAGCACATGGAGGCTGGTAAAGGCTGATTTAGTGGACACCTGGATGAATCCAAGTGTTTCCAAGACACTAAAATATCAGGTAGCAAGACTAATTCTAACTTTCACCTGTTGGTGGGGTGTGGCATCTACAGGTCTCCCTGTCCTGGCCAAACAGTCCAGAGGGACTGAGGAGAGCAGAGAATCACAGTAAAGATTCTTGGCATTTTTACAGGATCTCCCCAAAAGCCATGTAACATGAAAGTGGCCTTTCAGGCAGGTATGAGAGATATTTGGAGAAGAGAAACATTGTATGCTGTCCTTAAATAAAGTCAATACCAAAGGTCCTTATTTTGTGAAAACCTTCTGTTATTTATATTTTCAATATTTAAGGACAAAAATCAGTTACATGTCAATATTTAACAGTTCTACTTTTAAGTGATGCTTTATCCTAAATGATACTGGGCAAGTAGTCATTATTTGTTAATATTTGTGATCAAAAGGTTAATTTTCCAAATTATGGTCTAAAAGTAATCAGTGTTAAAATAAAAATACATATTACATTATGTAGAGCTTTAATACAAACCCTTAAATCCCCTTACCAGCCAAAGATATTATTTTATTTTCCTCAGAACGGAGGCTGACCTGTGCTATCTTTTCCCATGAAAGTCCTTTTGAATGAAGACTTGTTTGACTAAATGACAATATGCAACTGAGGTAGTTTGTCACCATCAACTTTAGTAATAGCAATAACATTCATTAAAATCAATGTATAAATATACTATGAAATGCACTGAAAATAAGATGGGTTAGTGGATCCGTGGGAAGAGTGACAGATGAGCAAATATGTAATAGTGCAAGTAGAATCTAGGGATGTTTACTTTAAAGTTCTTTCAACTATGCTGTATGTTTTAAAATTTTCATCATGACATGTTGAGAAAAACAATCAGTGAGAAACAAAACAAAATAGTTTTATGATTTAAACATATCGACGTATGGGATTTCTTCAAAATCATTGTACCAGATGTTTATTATCTACAATATTTTTAAAAATCAAAGACAATTTAAAGATATCTTTCCTAATTCTGACAAGAAATTAAACTAATACAGGATGACTTTTTATGAAAAAAAGGAGATATTTATTTTAAAATCTCAAAATAATACAGGTGAATACATATATATCTATATATTTATACATATATATCTATATATGTATGTATGTATTTACCTTAATTGTATATATGAGTATGTTTACCTGAATTACCTATAATATGTATATGCAATATATACATGTATATACATATAAGTTTGCATATATGTATATATGTATTAGAACATGTAGAGAATGAAGAGGTGTTAGAGAATAAGAGGAAGGAATGATGAAAAATTGCAAAAACTTTAAACATTATTGAAAGATGAGGTTTGACCATTTTAGATTAGAAAAACAACCAAAAAAACATTCCGCCTAAAATATGTTGAATTAAAAAACCCAGGATGAATTGTTTGGTAACTATAAAAGTGTGAGATGAATATTAACATGCATGGTCTATGCTTCTATGGGAAAGGTCTGTTGAGGTCAAGGGAATTTAATATCAATTTGTTCTCCCTGGCTGTGAATCTGATTCACTGGTGAGGCTCTAAGAAGACACAGACGCTGAAGAGTTCAACCCTCTAAGACCAATTCAGTAAATCTGGGATGAGACTTGGGCATTTGCAGTGTTTTCAATGTCAGAGGAGAGTCCCATGCACAGCTGGTTTTGAGCACTATTTTCTTGCCCCTGAAGCTGCAGACAGCAAATTATTTCTTCGTCATGAGATCAGCGGACCTATAAATTTCTCTTTAAATTATTAGTCCTTGCCATGTTCTCCTCCCATTTTGTTCAGCTCTGTTCTATTAGTTGAAAGGTTGTTATTTTCTCCAAGGCTCCATTAACCATCATTTCACACTTGAAGAAAATCCATTTATAAGTTCTAACTGTAGTCTGTTTTTTTCTTCAGAAGACTTGAAGTAGAGAAGAAGAAATTGGTCAAACAGAACTTTCGAAGGGGAAATAGGGGTTTTCAAAGAGAATACAGACATGTAGGGAGAGGGGAGGATAAGGGTTTACAGAAATTTACAAAACCTCGGGGAAACACTTTTCTCTTTTGTCATTTGGAAGAACTCTTCAAAGATTTGAGGTAGAATATCATCGCCTAGTCAGGTTCAGAAGAGTGGAGGGTGATCACGTATTGCAGCGTGCCTGAGAGAGTCCTACTGTGCCAGCATAATTGTTAAAATTGTCCCTTTCCACACTTAAACACCGAACTCCAGACAATAAATTATACTGGTATCCTAAGGTTAAGGAAGAGTGTTTGGGGGATCAGATTATAAATATAGCCTTGGCAAATTTCTCAACCTCTGAGCCTTTGTACTTTTATTTATAAATTGAGAATGCTATCTTGAAGATTGTTGTGAGGGGAAAATCAAGATGAAATGCCTAGCCCTAACTCTGGCATTGTGTGGCAGCTCAACAAGTAGTAGAGGTTAATACCATAGTTTAGAAGCCAGCCTGCCTGGATTTAAATCAAAACTCCACCACTTCTGAGCGGTGTGACTTGGAACAATTTTCTTGTCCTCTCAATTCCTCAGTTTCTTATCTGTTAAATGGACATAAGGCGAGTCTTTGCTTAGAAGAGTACATTGTCAGGATAAAATGAGTTAGAATATACATAGTGCTTTGAACAATACCTGGCACATAGTAAATTCTCAATAAATGTAATATATTATGATTTATCCAACTAAATTTAGATTTTAAATCTCACCTTGTAGATAGAATGGCATCTCACTTAATTCAAAAGTACCATTTTGTGGTATAAAATATAAAACAAACCCATTAACTGTCAACTCTCATTTTGACCTTTGCTATTCTATTATTTTGCACTTTCAAAGTATAGTTATTTTGCACCTTTTCTTGGAATGAGCACTCAGAACTTGTTCTAGTTTGTTCTCTTGCTGTCACTACTGTCTTCTAGGAAAGTGGGATCTGACAGGGCTACATCTGGGCATGACCTCTGGGTCCCGCCTTCTTAATGAGATGAAGTTTTGAGAAAGAAATAAAAAAGAAGGACCATATGTTAAACAGAGACTGTGTCCAGAGCCTAAAGAGAAGTTGATAGCAAAGCACTTGTTTCAACCAAACTTTCAGCCCAAAGGAGCTACAAAGAAACATAGCATTTAGGTACCAGGCTTGTGGTGGTAAGGAGGAGAGAGTAGGAGGTTTAGAATTTTTTATGAAAACTTGTAAACTCAAAGTTCATAACTAATATTTCTTTCTATTTGCATAAGTAAAATAAGATAGTAGGCTAATATCACAGATGGAGCAATGTATATTCACATAGGTATACCTTTAGATGGAAAACTAATAAAATTAAATATGGCAATGTTTAACTTGCCAAGCAAAAATATTTTGTATACTGTTTTGTTAGCTCACACTGAACTGTGAGTATAGCTACTTCTACTGAATCAAATAAACTTATGTAACTTATAACCAGTTTTATTGAAAGTGCTGAACTTAGTATGATGTAAGCAGAAAGCAACTTAGCATTTTTACCTATTCTCTCAACTTGTTCTTCCCCATGCCTGGATGAAATCTTGGTCACTCTTAGAAAATGAATCTTAAGTTTCATTTTCAACAAAAATCCAGCCAGAGTAATATGAAAATTTCAAACTCTCATCCAATTGAAGACTTTTCCCTTTCCTTGATTTGGATCTGATTTATGTTTGGAAACCTGCCAAAGGGGAAGTGAGGTGTACATATCATGTTAGTTAAGGTTCTATTAACATAGAAAACCTAAAATATCAGTGACTTAACACAATGGAAATTTAGTTTTGCTCATAAAAAGTGGAATCAGCTATAGTGAGGCTGGGGCAATGTAGTGTAGATAAGGAATGGGGGCTCTGCTCCACTCAGTCACTCAAGGATCCAAGATGTCTGAGGCTCAGGTCAGGCTCAACAATCTTCAATAATATGGATTCCAAAGTTGCCCTGATCTTAGTTCAGGTTTCCCCAAAAGTAGATCTTGAAATAAGAATTTGAATAAAAGAAGTTTTTACTTGGGAAGCAATTGCAGACGATCACTAAAGAGTAAGGAAGTAATATGGGGAAAGGAAATAAGACAAAAATTGTTACATAAGTTATAACTGAGAGCAAATAGAGCTTAATCCTGCTGCAAAACAGTATAGAACATACGCCTCAATGTTATCTCACCCAAGAAGGAAGCTGGGGTATTTATCCATCAACTCCAAAGAGTCATTGGCTTAGAATTGTTCCAAAATGGGGAGGTGTTAATTTTCTGGCATGTCTACCCTGCCATATTTATGGGCAAAGAAGGCTCCAATAGCTAGAGAAAGCCTTCAGGCAAAGAGACTCAGGTATAGGCAGTTGGAAAATAGGTTAATATGAACTTAAATATTAAAGTCTAACGGCGCAGGGATGAAGCATTTATGGTGTCTGCCAGGTCCTGAATTTCAATATCCAGATGACAAAAGAGGGAAGAGAGAACATGAAAGATTCAATGGGAGGTTAATGTGAGCAAGGGTTGTAAGTAACACATCATTTTCATCCACATCCACTGCACAGAACTCAATCACATGCCCCATCTAGATGCGAAGGCATTGCCTTTGGAAAAAGTAACCCCATGGTAGGTAGTCACTCTCCTACACAATATTCTTATGGAAGGGGAGCACAATCGTGGTGGACTGCCAGCTGTGTGTACCACACCTGACTGCTTCTTCTCCATTTATTCATCTTGTTCTTCTACTTTTCATGCCCCATTCATTCATCTGCACTTAGTTCCTTCAGGGTTGGACTTGAAGGAAGGAGAAAAGATATAAGGCAAAAATTTCATATTGATTGGTTCAGTTGAAATCTAGTGCTCTTTAGATATGGTATTGCCAAACCCTGACTGTTTCTTCATGGGGTAATTTTGTGAGTTCTTTAGAACTCATATTGCTGGTGACATTTCACCTACAGTTTCATTGATGTGGGCTACGACTGCTCTGGTAGGTCTCATAACTCCCTCTGAGCCCCTTGTTGCTGGTGGTCTCCCTTCTGTTGAGTTTACCTTGCACAAACCAGCACTGTCTTGAACAAAGGTGCTCTCAAGATAAACCATCCTTCCTCTTCCATCTCAGACTCACCAGCATCTGGACATGTAGATCGCTGTCAGTACTGTGTCGTTCTCAGCTGTAAAGAGCAGCTGGCTATAGGGACCACATGCCAAACTCCTCAAGTTTTTTGTTGCTGTTGTTTTCATTTGCTTTGGTTTGGTTTGGTTTAGTTTTTTGAAGCCACTCCCAATTGACTTAAGAGAGGGGAAGCTTGTCTCTCCCTTGTCTTCTCATGGGAAGTTAGGTAGAGACTCTCAGGATGCTGATCACTCTCACCAAAAAGAACTTCCTTACCAGCTGCTTCAGTGATGTTCACGTCATCTCATCCAGCCTTCTACAAAGTAAGGGAAGAGCTTTTGTGGAATAACTCACTTTGGACCACGTTCTTTGCATGTTTAACAGAGGTGCTGGGTCTTTCCTTTAGGATGTGAGGGAACATGTTACCAGTCATTCACAGCCTTTGGAGCCTCTGTGAAGCTCCAAGACAATGAGAAAACTTTTATTTAATATGCTGCATACACACTCTAAGGAAGTTCTCCCAGTGTCACATTTATAGTACTTCTTGGTGGCCGCAATAATCAATGAAGAGAACTCCGGGAATTATTAGGCCTGTGTCTTAGATTTTAGGAAGGCAATTTTCAAAACCTTAGGTATGATCTCAAAGAGGGATATGGCTCAAGGGACATGTAAAGCTCTAAAATAAATGAAATTTTGAATCTCAAGTCTAAATGAAGAATAAAATGGAGATGGTAGGAAGAGGCATCTTTAAGAGGGCAATGTGGTCATCCAGGGGGACATCTCTGATAGACTCCTTTTCGAAAAACACATCTTCACGCACATACATCACAGTACAGGGAGGGGATGAGCAAGCGCAAATGCAAATGAGAAAAACAAACCTATACAAACAGCTTTCAGAAAATTGAGGCACATTATGAACCAAGGTTAAGAAAAATGCTGAAGAAAAAAAAAGAGGGGATGATTTTTAAAAGCTATATTTGTAAAATAAAAGGAAAAAGGGAGGACTATTTCATTGCTTAGTCAAGATAGCACTCTGTTAACAAATAGCAGAGTAAAAGAAAAAGAACCGTGCTGCTTTTTTGTTTTTATTTTATTTTATCCAGAATGATGATTTTTTAACTGAAAAATTATAATTAAAGTATCTCTAGAAGCAAATTGAAGACCAGAATAATGGCAAGATTACAAAGGAATACTCACTTACCTTAGATGAATTAAAGTTTTTAATTTTAGGGGAATTATATCCCCCAAATACACAAAAACATACAGATATAGCCACAGAACTATTTTTAGTTAATGCTGTTGAGAAATTATCAGGAAATTGGCTGTTATAAGGTCCTTGTGCCTCATTTGCACCCTCTGCTTAGAGTACTTGTACCCCCAAACATCCATTTTCCTCTGAGTAATTAGTACTCATGTGGGGGCTTGGCTGAGGACACATCTCCAAGAAGCCTTTCCTGGCTCCCACGCTTGTAGGAGATGCCGCTATTACAAGTGCTCTGAGCTCGCACCCTACTTCACTCAAAAGACTGATCTTAAGATGCTGCCTGTAAATTATCTGTGAGAGGACATTACCTTATTCTCTGTAGCATCACTTGGGCTTGGCATAGTGCCAGGAATTATGTTAAGTGCTAAGTAAATATTTCTTGAATTTATGACTTGACCGCATCACTGTATCCTTCTTGATCCTTTCTCATAAAAGAGTTTGGCTGCTCCAAGGCCAAAGCTAAACAGATCATTTGCTTATGCATGGAGTCATTGTTATCTGAACCATAGAATACAGAGATACCTGGGTGTACAAATCTGTATCGTGCAGAATTAGTTTTTGTTAGGTTCAAAGCTGCAACAGAGATATCTGAAAGAACATCGAAACACTATGCCACTCAGTGTGCCAACAAATAACATGCCACAATGATTTCCCTCTAACCCAGCATTTAGTGTCAGAAGTTGCATTAAAGATTTTTAAAATTCTCCTAACAGTCATGAAAGGTAGACATTATTCTCTCCCATTTTATAGTTGAAGAAATAGGCTCTGAGAGGCAAAGCCTGGGACCACACACATGGCAAGTGAGGAAAGCGGTTTTCAACCACAGACTTGCTTCATCCTCAACCTTGCACCTTTTATTAGTTTCCCAAGGCTGCTGTCAACTGGGGAGAGGGGGGTGGCTTACGAAAACAGAAATTTATTCTCTCACTTCGAGCCTCTGGAGGCTCAAAGTCTAAAATCAAGGTGTCAGTAGAACCACGTTCCTCTGAGACTTTGGGCAGAATCTTGCCTCCCCTCTTCCTAACTTCCCATGGTGGCCACTGGTTTTTGGCATTCTTTAGTTTGCAGTCTCTGCCTCTGTTGTCATATGGCAGTTTCCCTGTGTGTGTGTGTGTGTGTGTGTGTGTGTGTGTGTGTGTGTGTGTCTGCACACCACCTTCTCTCTTCTTATAAGGACCCCAGTCATGTTGACTAGGGCCTGTCCTAATCACCTCGTCTCTCAACTAATTCCATCTGAAATGACCCTATTTCCAAATAAGGTCACATTCTGATGCAATGGGGATTCGAATTTTTAACGTCTTTTTTTTTTTAGAACCAGGTCAACCAATAACACAGCTACCGACTATCATGCTGCCTCTCTGAGAAGTGTGGGAGTAACTTAAGCATGATTTTCTTAAACTTGAGAGCACAGAGAACAAATTATTATGAAGAGGCCCAACAGAATAGCACAACAAAGTAGAGAGGGAATTCTAAAAAGCACATCTATACACCAATTACACTATTTCTAATTTCTGTAGCAAAGTTGTATTCAATAAAATATGTTCCTTAAACTATTACCATTTCAATAGAAATGCAACTGCCATAATAAAGTTTAACAGAAGCAAAGCCTTAAAAAAAATGTTGATTTTAACATTTGGGATTTGATTTCACCATAGGAAAAATAAAGGTCAATTTGACCAATGTTGGGAGTAAAAGCAGGCAAGCAAGTCTGGTCTTGTGCAGCTGATTGTCTAAGTATAAACAAAGGGTTATGAAATATTTATTGTAAACAGTAGTAGAGAAAGATCTCTACATACGATCTGTGCTTCCTCTTCCAGAATGTAGAGTTGTCACTCAGCCAGAGATTACGTGACTACTGCTCACTAATGGGATGTGAGCTGAAATGATGTGTGTTACTAGATTTTACATCTAATCTCCCATTCATTGGCTAGAGATGAGGACACCAAGGCTCTAGAGGCATAAGATGAAAGGAATCTAAGGCCCCAAATTACTATGAAAAGAAAAACTGCCTACCGACCAGGGTACTCATTGGACCATTATGTCAGGTAGGCATAGCTAACATGTTGGGGTTAACGTGTTATAGCAGGTAGTGCTATCCTAAAAATACAGAAAGTTACACCTTAACACAGAGTGCCGTATGTGTTATATGCCATTGAGTTGGCTCCAACATTTGATGACTCTATGAATGAGTGATGTTTATAACAGTGTCCTGTCTTCAACAGCTCTGCTCAGCTCCTGCAGACTCATGCCTGTGGCTTCTTTTATAGAGTCAATCTATGTGCAGTAGTACATACACACAGTGGTACTGCAACAACAACAACAAAAATTATATTGGCTTAGAGGTAAACTGTAGGCAGTGAGGAAATAGATAATAAAGTACAGAAGTGGAAACCAATACTATACAGACGTGAAATATTTGGTAAAATTGCCATATGTCACAACTCAAACAGACTATATGCCTACTGAGCCTGTATCTTTAGAAATGATTGGAAAAAGTATTAATGTGTGGTGGTTTTTCTTGCTGCTTATAGCAAGATATTACAAAATAATCAAAAAACAACCTTATGTAAAAATTGGCTGATTCGAAATCACAGTTGGAAATCAGAAGGATGAAAAAGCTAACTTCTCTAGAAACTAAGAAATAAAAAACTGAAAAATAAAATCTTTGAGAAACAGAAGCCTGTTAAGTTTCCTCAGGTAAATAAAGCGATTTAGTCCCATGTTAAAAAATCAGTATAAAGCTATTGAAGTCCCACCCAAGCCTATTCTTTCAAATGCCTCCCAAGCAGATGCTGTTAAGTTGAAAGGTAAGAACGCAGAAAGAGGAAGCTGATAAAGCAGTCATATAACCTTACCTTTAGGAGTGAATTTGAGATGTGATTCTTGATATATGGGATGGGCTGGAAACAAATATGTCAGAAGTCTACTATATTTCTGCAGGATCTTTACTGCAAAGAAAACCGCTATAATAATTCACTGATTATTCATGTCTTAAAACCCTTAGGACCTCAAACGTCCACAGGCAAAATATAAGTACCAAAAACTCCACAGTCCCCTTGAATAATTCTTAATGCCCATTTCAGATGGGCCAAGGAGAATATTAGGAAAAAAAAAAAAAGATTTTTTCAAAGAAGAGAGCCAGGCTCCACAGAAAACTGAAACATCAAGTTTCTTTCAGAGAGCAGATTAAGGATCTAATCTAGGAGCTTCCCTCCCCTTAAGCTGGCTCCTGGATCATTTTCACATATCTCCATTACTTTTTTGTTTTTTTAATCATGTTTTACTTTTTCTGGATCATCTTGTACTTTTCTTGTACTTTTCCTTGTAGAGCTTGTTCACAGCCCTACATTCAGATATTATTCCAAGAAGCTCAGCCTTCCTCATTGGTAAATGTCATTAGTAACCAAAATTTGGTGTGCTCATCGCTATTGGAATGTCTTTATTTTCTAGGCCCTTTCTGCAGACAAACCTGGGGTACCAAAGGTGTGGGAGATACACACACATATATCTATTTATTTCTATCATCTATGATTTATCTTAACATCCATGAGTCTATGCTAATACCTACAGCTGCAGTCCAACTCCAGATGGTTTAACCATCCTTCTATCCATGATGTGCTCTTATTCAAAGTTAAAAAAAAAAAACTGGTTTCAGTTTCTTTATATTTACTCATTTGTTCAACCTCCTTTTTACACAGAAAATTACAGAATTGCTAACCCATACTACTGAAAAAAATCAAACTCATTGGAATTCATGTTCATTTATAATTCTTTTTATCTTCAGATTAAATGTACTGTATTCAATGTTACTTGGTTATTCATTTTCTCTCCCAGTGTAGTTTTGTTATTAATTTGAACTAGAGTAAGGTTCATACATTTCTCTTTCTATTCCATTATGAAACCTTTTTTATATACTTTTTGATGTGATTAGATATAAATTTTAAGTATGTTCCAAAAGTCAAAATTACATAAAAAGATACTCTCAGAGAAATGTTACTCCCTCATCTCCCTTATATCTTTCACCCTTTCCCTTTCACTCTTAGAGGAATCAATCTCACTATTCTGGCTTGTTCTTCTTAAGTTTTGTTTTTTTTTTCCCCACAAATATATGTTAAATAAACCATAGTCCATCCATATGACTGAGTACTACCTGGGTGTAAAAAATACTAAGGAATATCTTCATGGATTGATATGAAGTGATTTTCATAGCATATTATGAAGTGAGAAACACAAAGTGCAAAAGAATAATTGTTCTTAATAAGATAATAAATTATAGCATGTTAATCTAATAACAGAAGATAGCATGTTAATTTTTTTGTAAGAGAAATAAAAATATACATGTTTCTGCAAAGAGAAATATAGAAAGGGTAAACCAGAAACTAATGAGGTTGATTAACTTTCATAAAGACAGTCTTTTTTTTAAGCCTATTGTTTTCTATTTTTAATAAAGCTATTTCATTTTATATTTGCTGTTAGTGTTAGCTTTGTAGATCTTTCCCCATCATATTTGTTTCAGCATTTCTGTGTGTGGCAGCCACGATAGCGCACTGCTCAAATCTTCTTTCAAGAGAACTTACAGCAGAAATAGTTGACCAAAACCTCTGGTTGCCACACTTTCAGACCAACCGTGATATTCTCATTGAGGACATGCCTCACCTCAGATGCTCTCAGCTAATGACTGAGAACAGCAGGAGGTAATAGAGATTGGCCATTTAAATCCAATATGGGATCAATCTAGGGTCAGTCTTTGCCATGGACTCCATTAGTCTGGCTGAGACTTTCTCAGAGCTGTGCTGCTGTCTCAGGCTCTTCCTATCCAATTCTCCTTTTCCTCTTCTCTCTTTTTATATGTGTCAGACCTGTCTCACCATCTGAAGGCTGTCTCCTCATATTCTTACTCCTTGCTAAATCTACCACAGGCATTTCTCCAAAAAAAATCTCTTACACATCTAATGCCTTCCTTGTATGTGCTTCTCAGGAAACTCTGACAGTGTAAGAACTTTCTGTGTTTCTTGTAAAGTAATTTCTATCTGGATTTTAAAATCCAATATAGCATTCTTTTAACTGGCTGCCATGGTTTTAATATATTCCTTATGATAATTAGTATACTTTGACTTATTTCTATCCTTTTGCATTTTGATTTCTATGTACCCCACTTTTTCTAGAATTTTCTTTTTCTTAATCTTTTTTGCCTTTTTCTGCCTATGGTTTGAAAATTATACATTCTATCCAATTGTTTCACTTCATGTTTGCACTCCTTCTCCACATGCATATTTAACTAAAAGACTAAAATTAAACACTACTCTCTTCCCTTCCTAAGTAATGCAGAATCTTGAAACATTTTAAATCTTCTCACTCCCACTCTATTCCCAGTTCACATGCTGTTCCTGCCCAGTACTTGAGGTTTGCATTTTAACCTGTCAAGTTAGCATGCAATGTTTATTTTAGATTTATGTCTGTATTCACCATGTTCTTTGTTCGCCTTCCTTCCTTCCATCCCAGACATTCCCTCTGAGATTGTTTTTCTTCTTCCCACGGTATGAAATTTATAAGGTGTTTTCATAAATGTCTGTTGATAATAAAACTCAGTTTTTTTAAATCTGAAAATATATTTATTGTACCTTCATTTTCAGAAGAGGATTTTGATGGGTACACTATTCTAGGTTAACGGTTATTTTCTCTCAACATATTAAAGACATTATTCAACTGGCTCTTGTCTACAATTGTTGCTGTTAAAGTTTGCAGTTGATCTAATTGTTGCTTGCTTGTAGTGATTGCTCTTCCCTCTCTGGCTATTCTTTTTGATTATTTCGATTTGATTGTTTATTATCATAATAATTTATTATTATTTGTTATTTTGATAATAATCCATTTCATTATGATGTGTCTAACTGTGCACTTCCTTTTATTTATCCTGAGTAATTCTCTGAAATTCACAGCTATAATCCCTTCAAATATTCATCTTCTTTCTTTTATTCTCTTCCTCTGACACTGATTAGATTTGTTGGAACTTATTCTATATTCCATAGAACTTACCTTCTTTTTTATAGTATTTCATATTTTGTCTCATTGCGCTGCATTCAAGATAATCTCATGATTTTTTTAGTTTATCGATTCTTCAATTGTGTCTGATTTGCAGGTTAACACTTTTATTGTGTTATTTTTTATTTTAACAAATATTTATTCATTTATAGCATCCTATTTTTCTCCCCAAAAAGTTTTCTGTTGCTTCTTTGTGATTTTATATTTTATGTTTTACCTATTCCAGGAGCTTCAAAATCTGAAGTTCTTGGAGTCTAAATCTGTTATCTGTGGGTTTTATTGCATATCTCTTATGGGGCCTTGTTTCCTTGTAAGCTTGGTGATCTTTCCTTGCAATCTCCTATTTGTTTTAATATGTAGGAACCCTGAATTCCTAAAATGGATATATGTTCCACCAGAAAGTGTACGTGTCTATTTCTGCCAAGATCTAGGAGGTTCTTCAAATTTGGAACCATTTTAACTCCTTTCTAGAATCTTATGTTGATTAAGACCTTCATTCTTTTACTCATTGCTATATAGACAGATTTTACCAGTGCTTTTAATTTCTACTTTGGTAAGAAGATTGTTCAAGAATGTTTGTTTATTTCCAAGTATTAGAAATATTTTTAGTCACCTTATTTATTTCTAACTTTATTGAATATGATCAGAACTATGGCCTATAGTATATATGTTGAAACTTTTATTAAGATTTTCTTTATGGTCAAGTGAATGTTTAATTTTAATCAAAGTTCTGTGAACAGAGTAACAAATGCATTGTCTCTTATTTGAGTGTCTTGATCAGTCAATACATTCTATATGATTTCTTATTTGGGGCTGTTAGAGTTAATTCTGAATGAGATATATTGAAGTCTGCTGGTATAATTGCATTTTTGTCATGCACTCTTTGCATTTATAATTTTTTTTCTGTACATATTTACCTATTAGACTGTTTTGTGGCATACAATTTGATAAATAGTATATTTTCTTCACAGGCATGTTTTTTAAAACTCTGTATATTTGTGTTCATGTTTGTGTGTATGTGTGTAGTAAACTCTATCTTGAATAATATCAATATTCCTATCCCTATCTCGGATAATCTGATACAAATTTCTCTACATTTTTAAAATTCTGTTGATCAATCAGTGATGTTTATAAAATAAAAACACACATAATTCATAAATTATCATATTTTTGTTTCATAAAATTTATTTTTAGCCTTCATTTAAGCAAAATTAGTAAATATGTTCTTATAATAAAATTACTTGAGACTAAAAGTAAAATGTAACTTAATCACGAATATAAAGATTGAGTATAATTTCATCAAAAATTAAAATAGATGATATTAATCTAAAATTATTTTTCATGTTTTCAAAAATATTCTTCAAATATATTTAAATTATCTATTAAAAGTTAAAATTTAAATGCAACTTACAATTAATAAATAAAATCTTTGAGTCAAATGTATTTTTCAAAGGCTGAATTCGATATAATTTTAAACGTTTAATAAATCTACTCGCTTTACAAAAATAAAACTATTTTCAATTTTAGCATTCAGTATTCATTTAGTATCAATGATTTCAAAATATATATCATACTTCAGTCATGTTATGTTTAATCTACATATGTGTAGATTAAAAAGTAATTTGCATTGTTAATACAGAAAAATATTTCTCACCTGAAATGGAGAACTGTTGCAAGTAGCATGCTAATTTTTTAGTGCCTCCAGAGCCAGGAATTGGAACAGGAAAAGAAGAAAGGAAAATAGACTCTCGGTACTAGTGGAAAATGGCACTTCAATATAGAAGAACTACTGTATTCATGCTATCTGAAAGGAAGGATTTGATAAATTAATTAAATTTTCTTTCTAGACCTAAATATTTGTGTGGCTCATATCCTCCATGTACTGAGAAAGCTCTGGAGAAGCATTAAGCATTAGTTCATTAATTTCTCAACTGTGTCTAATTCGCAGGTTAACTTTTTCTCTGTGTTTAATTTTTTATTTTAATAAATATTTATTCATTTATAGCATCCTGTTTTGCTACAAAAAAAGTTTTCTGGACAAGTTCCGGAGAAGCATTTTTCTGGACAATGCTCATCTCAAGAGAAGATATTTACACTAATGATTTGTACTGTGCCAGGTATGAACACTGGCTCCTGACATCTGGGGTAACCAAAAGTTCTTCAAGAAATTTAATTTTAGTCTGTCTGTCATCTGAGGGGCCCTGTAAATCTTGAGGCCTAAGGGGTTCCTCTCACCTAGGTGTAAAATGAAGGGGGTCTCTATTTCCTCTCTTCTTATACCTTTAAGATAAGGAACATGCATTTTTCAAAATTCCTCAGATGGGGTATGTATTGACATACTCCTTGAATTCTTGTATAGTCACATATATCTGTCATCAGAACAGAGGACAATTGACTCTGTATAGTATCACTGAATTTAGTTATTTTCTTTGCAGATAATTTTCTTCTGTCTTCTTACTTGCCTCTTTAACATAAAGAATATAATAATAATAGCAGCCATGTGTATTACTACTCTGTGTCAGGCACAGTTCTAAAGCACTGTGTATCAATTCACTACCAATTAATTTAATCTTCATAAAATCTAACAGATTAAGTACTATTACTGTTTTACACATGAGCAAACAGAAATAGTTAAGTAATTTACTCAAGGTCACACAATCAGAAAATGGAGGGACCAGAAATCGAAAGTAAACTGTGTGTCTCATGTTGTTATTTTTAATCTCTGTGATATGTGGTTTCATTAAAAATTGTTTTTTTTTTTATTTTGGGGGTGTCTTATATTTTCTGTCTGGAAGCATGAACATTCTTCTTTTCATGCTTATAGTTCAAAATATTATTACTATGCACACAGGTATGCCGTTTTATTTTATTTTATTTTTCTTAGCAAATCCGCTTAGATTTCAGTATCTTCTTTCAAACTATAGACTGAAGTTTGCCTTTATTCTGGGAAATTTTTCATTTTCATCTGTAAAATGATGGCCTTGCACCCATCATTTACATCTGTCTCTCTGTGGAAAGCCTATTATTTGTGCTCTAAATCTCTGGACCTACCCGCGACTCTCCTTTATCTTTTCCATCTCTATATTTTTCTTCTGTTCTTTGAGTGATTACTTTTACTTGGTATTTCTTCTTATTAATGCAGATATCAACAGAATTCATTCTTTTCTCCTTCTGCTTATTTGAAAATCATGTTTATTTGTTTTAGTTTCAGAAAATCTTTGGAGTGGGCTCACAACTGTCTCATCAGGGGTCTTCAGGAGTGCTATTTCTCTGAGCACCTACCTCTTCGGTTTGGTCTTTCTCTGAATGATGGCACCTCACAGCTGTATGTGTGCCTCTTCTGTTGCAGTTAGCTCATTTAGGCTCAGGTCTGATGTACCATAAGCAATGCTGGTGCACCAAGAGGAAGGCAAAGCATTTCTAACTCTGGGGCTCACAGAGGACAGAGGGGAGAGTTAGAAGGAAGCCTCCCCACTCTGTTGTTTCCTCACTCAGTACAGGTTTAGCCCGACTGCTCAGTATTCTTTCCACTTCTTGGGGACCAGTGAGAACAGAAATACTCACTAGGAAATCAAAGTTTTACCCCCAGTGACATATATAGTCCTCAGGGCTTTCCGGTTCTAATTCTTGCTCTGGAACTTCCCAATAGGGGTTTAGAAGCTCTAGCCTGACCCTCAAGGAGGAAACCCCATACCAGCTACCTGAGAAGCATCACCTAGAACTTTTAGGTTGGTCATCATGTTTCTAGCATCTGTCCTTATATTCAAAACAACTTATATAAAAATAAGTAGTAATGGCCAAATTTACATTGTATTTTTCTTCTAAAATCATCAAATTTTCATTCATCTATTTCTCAAACATCTCATAAAATTCCAGATGTCTTTTAGATATCTTCACATTTTTTAATCAAATGAAATATTTTAATTATGAAAACTTTAATATACATATACATACTCAAAAATACACACTTTAACTGAAGACAATTTTAAAGGAGTTTCTTTAAACTCTTTTAAAGGAAAGAAAGAACTGCAGGATGAAGAGAATCCAAAATAAAATCCCAATAATGCATCCATAAAATTGTCTCATTTTACGCTTTCAAAATGGTATCTTGCTCCATTCAGTTCTTTGGAAATCTTATACCTTTGGCGTAGCCATCCCTCAATATGTAAAAATGGTAAAAATTTCCAAGCACTGAAGTCGATCAAGGCAGGGCTTAACATTGATGTGGAGAAAAGACACAGACTTTCAATAGCTACACCAAAAGCTGGACAAGTTGAATGGCTACCAGGGTTCTTAGAAAGTTGTTCCAGAGAATAGGCTGGTGATGCACACAGAGAAAGGCAAAGCAGATAAGGAGGCAGGCAAAATGGTTGGGACGTGGATCAGCAATGGCAGGAAAAGGACACAAAACAAAGAAACAGATCATTATTAGAAGAACATTTCCAATCACAGGCCAAGAAGGCTCCTGGAGAACAGAAAAAAACAAACAAACAAAAAAACACAACTGTACAGTAGACATTTTATTAATTTGTTCCTACCTTAGTCAAAGAAAAGTTTAGGGAAGTTCATAAGAATACGTTGAATCTATTATCAGAAGTAAATAGGATCACATTATCAGAAGTAAATAGGAAAAAAAAAAGAAAAATATACATTGAAACGTATGTAGTTGAGCTCACAGACCCAGGTTTGGGTCCTGGGCAGTCACTAGCTAACTGTCTGACCTTACAAAGTTGGCACAGTCTTTCTAGGCCTTCATTCCCTCACCTGCCAGGAGTCTATTAAAAGGATTTGTCTCATAGTGGCTGTAATAATAAAGTGAAAGAAATAGACATGAAATGTTTAACATGTCACTATGCTCACAAGTACTCAATACTATTAGTTATTATCTTTGTTCTTTTATTACTGTTCTAAGTTTTATTCCCTGGCTAGTATCCAGAATATAGCTATTCTTGTTTGCCAATCAAATATGACTTAATAGAAAATTGAGCTGGGCCAGAGCTGAGACCTTGAAAAAACAAAAGTGCTTATGAGGACAGCCACCAAGATAAAAGTTTCCTTAACTCTATTTGACGGTCAATTAAGTTAACATCTACGTATCAGGCTGTGATTCTCCTTAGAAAACATTTGTTAAATCCACTATAAGCCAGAGATGAATGAGAAATCAGAACCATAAAATTCTATATCATGTTCATGATTTTAGCCTAGAAACAGTTTAAGGGAAATATAAGTAGACAACTAGTTCGGCTATAAACAATACTAATAAACCACCCATAGAATTGCCCAACTTAAAGCAATGATACTTCCTGGTAGAGTCTCTAAATTGGACTATTTACAAAATATACACCATGGAAACCAGATTATTTGCTCTTTGTCACCTTATCAGAAAGGTCATTCCTGACCACTCCACTCCCACTCTGACTGCTTTTCTTCCTAGCACTTGTCACCACCTAACACATACATTTACTGATTTGCGTGGCTGCTTCTGTTTATACTGGATTTATTTTATTGCTTGTCTTTTGATTGTTTTAGATTGTCTCTTCTAAAAGGCTCTCTACAGCCCTAGACTAACTAGGGAGTGAGGTAGGAAGTTAATCCCATGGTTCTATTTAGAGGAAACTAAAGGAATCCTTTTCTCGAATTCAAGTTCTACTGACTGTCATTCTGCCACTACAGTTTTGTTTTTTCATGTTTTAAAGGCTTTGTCAATTTTACTAAGTATCACATTGGAGAATTAGGCTTACTCTTTAATGAACTAATACCTTATCAGTTGATACTATAGCAGAAGATGATGGGGCAGAGAGAGTGATGACAGGTAGGGGAATGGAGGAATCTAAAGACCAAGAAAAAGAAATAAATAATGAGGTTAATAGGGAAAATGGAGGCTGTGGAAAGATAAACTTACCATTATTTTTCTGCCTGACACCTCCTTTATATAATGCCCAGCATAGCCCCAAGTCATGTTTGGGTGGGTGATTTTGTTGAAATAATGACATGATGGTATTTATGAAGGCTAGAATTTTAGACGATGATATTTATGAAGGCTAGACTTTAGCTGGAAAGAATTATGAAGATAAATCAAAACAGAAATATACTAAATTCTTTTTTTTCCCCCAAATGCTTCTATACTGAATCGATTCACATTTATACTTGAAATCCTATCACCAAAGTAAATAAATGAACATTTAAATAAAGATTAAATAAGTATTAAGTATTAAATAAATTAACATTTAAAAAACACAATTTTCAGCAAAATTTTACATTTATTGGTTTTAAAGTTATTAATAATTTCTCTCCTTTGCTTATTATAACTCCTGTCATTTTACATCTAAACTACCTATATATGCTTCAAAGAAGAAAAACTTGCAATTTAGAGCTTCCCAGCCATTATCACACAACCAGACCGCCACTCAGCACATTGTCTCAGACAGAAAAGAAATGCCACCTTATCTGTGCAATTTGTCACCCAAATAGCTTTCTGAAGATCCTTGCTTCACAGCTAGGGTGGAAGTTAACCCACTCAACAAGCGAGGCATCATTTTCCTAAAAAAGGTCTCCTAACAGAGACCATAGCATGTATGCAGCAAGCAAACAAGAGTGACCTTGATATTTTTCCAGCACTGTCACATTTTCACATGATATATGGAATTAGTTCAAGAATTGGTGGTAAATCACTGGGCCGCCAGATTCTCCTACATGCACAAAAAGAAACCATCGACTGTCTCTTGGATCTAAGTTCTATTTGTGCAGTCGGTGTCCCAACCATAGCCTGAAATTTTAAAAACATTTC
>NW_006443138.1:6021267-6028916 GCF_000325575.1 Pteropus alecto
ACTCTTGAGCTTTTTGTTCAGGAACATGACTTCTGTTTGTCTCTCCATAATCACTATCTGAATTCTTTACAAACGCAAAAGGCAGGCAGAAAACTGATAGACAGAGAGAAAGGAGTGGCCTCCCAAGAAAATAATACCCCCTTTCTGGGCTCCCTGAGCAGAGACGGATTTACTGCGAAGTTGAAGCTTCAGGGGTCCTTCGCTTGCAGGGGCCTCTTATAAACAACCATTCACTTTCTTATATTTGCTTACATTCATAATATTTTTTAGTTATTTTGCAAAAGAAAGGATATTAACTTGAGGATCTACAAACTTTGTTTAATCTCTCCCTCTGGGGAATCTAGCAACTCTGTATGTCCTTTGTCATCATCTGGTTCCTGAATTCTAATTTCCACAAGAAGCCATAAAGAGCAGCTGAGTAGTACAATGGTCTGCTGCACTTTATTAACAGTGGAGATTGGTGTAGATAATTGACAATCTAGCAGATGTTTAATATTTAACAAAAATAATTTTTATATTTACGCACCTTACATTGTCTCTCTGGAGGGAAACTTTCAAAGAAGAGTACTTGGGAAATAAACATGTTTTTAAGATTAGTTTTTCCTATTTTATAATACTGGAAACTTGAAAACTCAAGTTTATAAAGGTTAGCCTTATTTTTGAAATATTTGGCTTTTAAACTGTTGCAAGTGCAATAGGCAATAATTACAAATTTATCACAAAACAGTAGATTAAAAAGCATTTCAAAAGTTACAAAAGTTTAGTGTAACTGTTTTACAGATTGACTGTCAAGTACATCTCGATGGGGAAACTCTAAGTAAAAAAAAGACATGCTGACATTGGACATATTTTATATTGAGCAAGAAGACTATTTAAAATTCTTCATATAACATGCTCAGGCTACATTTTAATTAAATGCCACGCAAAAGTGCTCAGCTTTTGAACCATGTGATATTCTCAGGACAATAGTAAAATTCCAGGAAAAAACTGAGCTGCTAAAAAGTAATTTCTGAAATTGTCATCTGTTCCTTATTATTTCAATGTAATGACCTTGCAACTCAAAAAATATCCATTAAAATATTTCTTTCTCTGATAAGTGATTACTTAGATAGCAAATATCTTTACAGTATAATAATAGCTAATATTTGCATCACGTTATGTTATCTAATATCATCTTCACATACTTCATTTAAACATCACATCACCCCTATCACTTTTATTACCCTTGGTTTTTACATAAGAACATTGAGATTCAGAGTAGTTAACTAATCTAAATCTTAAGTCAATATATCACAGGGCCAGAATTTTAACCACATTTCTACAACTTTCTATTAAACCCCAAGTTGACCTTTAGTTGAATTATGAAATAATCTTTTAGCATAAGCCAAATTTTTTAAAGTTTCTGTCATCAGCACTAGTGACAGTACTTCTATAATACTTGTATTACTTTCCCTTCATTAACTCAAAAAGCAAGGCTCAAAAAGATAACTTTTATTCCCCATGTTGATGAGGAAATACCAAATGGAAAGAGCCAGAAAGTATAACACCAAAATAAATGTTATGTATAAAAATCATGGTGTAGAGGGTAAAAGAGAATGAGGAGTTAATTGTTTACTGGGCACTAAGTTTCAGTTTTGCAAGATGAAAAGTCTCCTGGAGATGGATGGTGGTGATAGCTGCACAGCAATGCAAATGTACTTAATGCCACTGAACAGTCACTTAAAATTTCTTAAGGTGGTAAACATTATGTTATGTAAATTTTAACACAAAAATAATTTTTAAAATGTGAACATATGTTCATCCTTTGAAATTTTTGAAGTCTAGGGAAGTAGAACTAACTACTAAGAGTTCTGTTCTGTAAAGGCAGTTGTTGATATTGGGCTTATATAATTACAATTTAATTGGTTTTTTAAAAACTTAATGACATGGGAAAATGTTCATGATGTAATATTAAAGTTGGGGGGAGAAGCAAGATACAAAACCAAATAGCAGCACAGGTTTTTTTCTTCTTAAAAATTTGTACAGGTACTCAATAGAGATTGAAAAAAGAAGCACCAAAAATAATAGTGGTTACTTCTAGATCACAAGTCAGCAAAATTTTTCTGTAAAGGGGTAGGTAGTAAATATCTTAAGCTTTGTGGGCCATGTAAAGTCTCTTTTGAATGTTCGTGTGTGTGTGTGTCTATGTGGTGGTGGTGGTGATGGTGGTGATGGTGGTAGTGGTAATGGTAAAAATGGTATTTACAACTCTTTAAAAATGTAAAAGTCATTCTTAGCTTAAAACCATGCAAAAACAGGCCAGACTTGATTTGATTCGAGCAGACTTCTCTTAAATGATAGAGTTACGGGTAATTTTTATGTTCTTTCATGTTTTTCTGCATTTTCAAAACACTGCACTATGGGCATGTAGTACATTTCTCTAATAAGAAAATCAAACAGCATTATGTTATGATCTTAAAGATCTCTTCATAGTCCATGTGTAATATTTTTTCCCTTCTCCTGAGAAACTCGTAAAGTTAGTAGGGGGTGACTATGATCTGTTATTCTCATCTGAATATCATCTGAAATTTCCCAAGATCTGCGTGCCTCTTCCTGAGGTGATGGATCATACTGAAAGAGAAGAAAATAACAAATTCAGACAGAATCTCTAGTGCAAAGCCCTTTTGGATATTGTACTCATTTGCCTCCCATGATTTTATTAGGAAAAAGGCGGGGGGTGGAGAAAGGTGGTTAATTTGATGTCACCTTTGAACCTATGGCAAAAGAGGTAATAATGTTGTGATATAATCAAGAGCTGACAAGTTCTTCCTGGGAGAAAGTCTCCCCCCTTTGAAATAATAGCCCCTGCATGTCCACAGGGCTTAGCTCTGGGTAGAGGGCAGGTCCTTGGTGTTTGCCTCTTTAAGAAGGAAGACATATGAGGTCAGGAACCCTAGACTATGTTGACAGGCATGAATAATTTCACTGGCAGAGGGATGGAAGTGATGGGCACAACATTTGACTTTAGCTTAGCATTACCTTTCATGATAAATAAATGGTCAAGGAAATAAGCCAGAAAAATAAACAAACAAAATTCTTTGGTTGCTGCCTCATGGTGTCATGGAAGTTCCCTTTCACTGTGATTAGAATACAAGAAGTCAAAAAGTCAGTTTTACTCCAGAGAGGGGAGTCATCTCTAATTCTGGCAATATCTTGCAGGTCAAAGTTCTCTGTCCTCACAGAAATATTAAGCTATAGGCAACTCAGGCCTGATTTGTTATCTCATCTTCCTGAATCTCCCTCATTAGCTTCTGATTCTCCTCAGAAACTTTTTTACTTTCCTCTATTTTCTATTCTCAGCCCTTATTTTCTGCATTTTCTAATTATCCCAATACAAGTGACCAGAAATTCTTATATCCTGAAACTGAAATTGTTGTGCTTGCCAACCCATTTTCACAAAGGGATGTGCCTAACTATCTGAGTTGTGGGAAAGAAAAATTTGACAGGAAAGAAATGCTGTATTTGAGACCCCTTGAGAACATGGGAGTGCTCGTCATGGCTTCAGGACGATGCTAACCAAATGGTGTCAGAACCTTCTGTTTCCTCTGCAGAAGCACAAAGATTAGTTACAACTAAGAGTGAATGAGGAACCACCTAGCTCAAAAGATAATTAAACATTTCACTCACAGATTTACAGACGTTTTGTAACACCTAATCACAAATCATAGAGAAGGTACTTACCTAGCATACCAGGTTTGTAGAGTCATGGTTTGTTAATTATTTAATTCTTATCCTTCAAGGGAGAAAGGGAGAATACCCTGACATAGCTCTTCAATCATCACACTTGCTATAGTCTGAATGCTTGTGTCCCTCCAAAATTCATATATTGAGATTCTAAGCCTTAAGGTGTTGATATTAGAAGGTGAGGCCTTTGGGAGGTACCCAAGCATGAGGGTGGCACCCTCGCGAATGAGATTAGAGCCTTATGAAAGAGGTTTCAGAGAAATCCTTCGCCCTTTTCCACCATGTGAGAGAGCCTTAACCTTTTTCCGTACAATGAGAAGGCACCAGCTATAAACCAGGATGGGGGCCTTCACCAGAACCCAACTGTGCTGGCATCTTGATCTTGGACTTTCAGCCTCCGGAACTGTGAGAAATAAATTTCTGTTGTTTAAATGCCACACATTCTGTGATATTTTGTGATAGTAGCCTGCACAGAATGATACAATGCTCTTGTGTGTTTTGGTTGTATAGGAGTTGCTCTGAAAAAAAGAAATTTTTTGGAAATGGTACTGTGATCAGAGGCTCTGAAAAGGATTGTATTAATATGAAATAAATTCAAGCAGCTGCTGACCAAAGGTGTACTGATCCGTCTTCCTCCGTGACCATTCCATCTTATTCCATTAAAATCTCTCACAATGCTTTGAAAAGAGCCTGTTCTTGGCCTTGTGCTAAGAGAACATTTCCTCTGTCCCTACAGTTAAAAAGAGAGAGACGCAGCATTGGAGGCTAACTTCAGCTAATGAATCAGACGTGTGCTCCAGCAGGCATGGGGGCAGGAAGGCTCCAAAGCACACTGGGAACAGTTTAAGTGTAGTCAGATGGACTGCGCTCAGGGTTTTACAGGCTCATTCACAGTTTGGAAGTCATTATCTCAAGCACATCTCTGTTGTCATCCCATTAAGTAGCAACCTCTTTCTCTGTATTCATTTTTTTAACTGTGCTTTAAAGCTTTGAAAGGGAAGTCAGTTTTGCCACAGATAGCTACACCTACAGAATACATAGTGCTTTGTTGCTCTGCTTTTCAATTAATCTTTGCTGTGCTGGCCTAGTGGGACTGTGTTCTCTGGAGATGTTCCAGAGGACTCCAAGACTGACCCCATCTACCTGTCGTTGTTTCCTAGGTGGTTTGATTATTTCCTTCTGTTTTCCCCTGGCAGCAGCAGCTCTGTTAATTGAAGCCACCTGTTCAATGGCATGTCCTCTATTCCCCAAGAGCAGCTGAAACTCCATGTGTTGCACCGTTGTCAGCTCACTGCTGCCTGTGTTTGAATTCGATTATAGAAGAGGAGCACAATGCCAGTCTAAATCCAAGTCTGCTGGGGGTTTGCAGAATGTGCAACTAGTGCCAAGTGCATACATATTGCTCTGTTTCACAAATGTGCCTTGATTTGAATGAAGTGTGGGGAAGCAGAATTTAGGAAACTGAAAAATCTGAGGTGATAGTTCTTGGAAGCATAATCAGAGATAAAAGGAAATTTAGAATCCACTTAATTCAACCCTTTAATATATGATACCTTCTTACACTCTAAGTGGCTCTCAGGTAATATAGCAACCAGTGATGAGGAGCACATTCTCTCAAGAAGCAGTTCATGCCATATTCAGAGAGATAATAAAATTTCTCCCATGTATTAAACCAAAATTGAATCCCCTATTTATTCAGCCCATTTGCTTGAATGCTCACACTTGTAACTATATAGAAAAATAAAATATCTACCCCAAACTTCAGCTATTTGAAGATAGCTATAATATTCCACAAGTACTCTTTTCTTCAGGCAAAATATCCTCAGTGTTTTCAGTTTTCAACCTTTCCTTATAATATCATGATTTGCAGATCTTTTCTTCCTTTATCATATTGTTTTTTAACTCCTCTGATAAAACTGACTGTCACAAGGTGTGGGTCCCACAACCAACCTGACATAGCTCTTCAATCATCACACTTGCTATAGTCTGAATGCTTGTGTCCCTCCAAAATTCATATATTGAGATTCTAAGCCTTAAGGTGTTGATATTAGAAGGTGAGGCCTTTGGGAGGTACCCAAGCATGAGGGTGGCACCCTCGCGAATGAGATTAGAGCCTTATGAAAGAGGTTTCAGAGAAATCCTTCGCCCTTTTCCACCATGTGAGAGAGCCCTTAACCTTTTCCGTACAATGAGAAGGCACCAGCTATAAACCAGGATGGGGGCCTTCACCAGAACCCAACTGTGCTGGCATCTTGATCTTGGACTTTCAGCCTCCGGAACTGTGAGAAATAAATTTCTGTTGTTTAAATGCCACACATTCTGTGATATTTTGTGATAGTAGCCTGCACAGAATGATACAATGCTCTTGTGTGTTTTGGTTGTATAGGAGTTGCTCTGAAAAAAAGAAATTTTTTGGAAATGGTACTGTGATCAGAGGCTCTGAAAAGGATTGTATTAATATGAAATAAATTCAAGCAGCTGCTGACCAAAGGTGTACTGATCCGTCTTCCTCCGTGACCATTCCATCTTATTCCATTAAAATCTCTCACAATGCTTTGAAAAGAGCCTGTTCTTGGCCTTGTGCTAAGAGAACATTTCCTCTGTCACTACAGTTAAAAAGAGAGAGACGCAGCATTGGAGGCTAACTTCAGCTAATGAATCAGACGTGTGCTCCAGCAGGCATGGGGGCAGGAAGGCTCCAAAGCACACTGGGAACAGTTTAAGTGTAGTCAGATGGACTGCGCTCAGGGTTTTACAGGCTCATTCACAGTTTGGAAGTCATTATCTCAAGCACATCTCTGTTGTCATCCCATTAAGTAGCAACCTCTTTCTCTGTATTCATTTTTTTAACTGTGCTTTAAAGCTTTGAAAGGGAAGTCAGTTTTGCCACAGATAGCTACACCTACAGAATACATAGTGCTTTGTTGCTCTGCTTTTCAATTAATCTTTGCTGTGCTGGCCTAGTGGGACTGTGTTCTCTGGAGATGTTCCAGAGGACTCCAAGACTGACCCCATCTACCTGTCGTTGTTTCCTAGGTGGTTTGATTATTTCCTTCTGTTTTCCCCTGGCAGCAGCAGCTCTGTTAATTGAAGCCACCTGTTCAATGGCACGTCCTCTATTCCCCAAGAGCAGCTGAAACTCCATGTGTTGCACCGTTGTCAGCTCACTGCTGCCTGTGTTTGAATTCGATTATAGAAGAGGAGCACAATGCCAGTCTAAATCCAAGTCTGCTGGGGGTTTGCAGAATGTGCAACTAGTGCCAAGTGCATACATATTGCTCTGTTTCACAAATGTGCCTTGATTTGAATGAAGTGTGGGGAAGCAGAATTTAGGAAACTGAAAAATCTGAGGTGATAGTTCTTGGAAGCATAATCAGAGATAAAAGGAAATTTAGAATCCACTTAATTCAACCCTTTAACATATGATACCTTCTTACACTCTAAGTGGCTCTCAGGTAATATAGCAACCAGTGATGAGGAGCACATTCTCTCAAGAAGCAGTTCATGCCATATTCAGAGAGATAATAAAATTTCTCCCATGTATTAAACCAAAATTGAATCCCCTATTTATTCAGCCCATTTGCTTGAATGCTCACACTTGTAACTATATAGAAAAATAAAATATCTACCCCAAACTTCAGCTATTTGAAGATAGCTATAATATTCCACAAATACTCTTTTCTTCAGGCAAAATATCCTCAGTGTTTTCAGTTTTCAACCTTTCCTTATAATATCATGATTTGCAGATCTTTTCTTCCTTTATCATATTGTTTTTTAACTCCTCTGATAAAACTGACTGTCACAAGGTGTGGGTCCCACAACCAAGCTGGTGATATGAATGCTAAGTGTAGAAGGAAGTTTATCAGATCCCTTAATCAGAAACTACAAAACAGGCAGAAAACAATTTTTAAAGTGTCAATAATAAG
>NW_006443138.1:6028934-6046470 GCF_000325575.1 Pteropus alecto
ACCTGAAACAAATGGATTAAAACCCATTCAAAAGACAGAGAGTGGCCAAATGAATTTAAAATGTCTTAAATCTAAAACAGACACACTTTAGATTTAAGAAAACACATAGGCTGAAAGCAAAAGGATAAAAAAAGACATGCAATGCACATATTAACCAAAAGAGAGCAAGACTGGTTATACTTATATCAGACAAAATAAACTTTTTAGTCAAAAACTGTCATAAAAAATTTAAAAAAAAAAAGACTTTATATAATAAAGGGTCAAATCACCAGGAAGATATAACAATTACAAATATATATACGCCCAACGTCAGAGAGCCTAAATGTAAGAAGCAAATGCTGACAGAACTGAAAAGAGAAATAGTAACAATAATAGGAGATATATCTCACTTTCAATAATAGGTAGAAATCCTAACAGAGGATCTATCAGAAAATGGAAGACATGAGCAACACTATAGACCAAATGAACCTAACAGACATATACAGTATATTCCATCCAACAGGAGAAAGATACATATTTTTCTCAAGTGCACATGAAACATTCCCCAGGATAGATCCCATGTTAGGTCACCAAATAAGTCTTAACAAATTTAAAAAGACTGAAATCATACCTACATATCTTTTCTTACCACAGTAGAAAGATATGGAATTAATAGTATAAAAAAGAGTAGAAAATTCATGAATATATGAAAATTAAGCAAAACAATCTTGCACAAAAAATTAATCAAATAAAAAATCAAAAAGGAAATTGAAAAGTATCTTGAGACAAATAAACACAACATGCCCAAACTTACAGTATGAAGCAAAACTAGTACTAAGAGGGAGTTTTATAGTGATATCTACTTACATTAAAAAAGAAGAAAGATCACAAATAAACGACCTAACTCTACAACTCAAGGAACCAGAAAAATAAAAAACAAAATTAGCCTAACGTTAGCAGAAGAGAGGAAATAATAAAGATTATAGCAGAAATAAATGAAACAAAAAATAGAAAAAGACAATGAAACCAGAGTTGGTTTTTTGAAAAGGTCAACAAAATTGATAAATCTTTAGCTAAACTCACTGTGAATAAAACAAAGAAATTTCAAATAAATAAAATCAAAATCAAAAATGATATTACAACTGAGCCACTCAAATAAAAAGGATGATGAGACTACTATGAAAAATTGTATGCCAACAAATTGGATAATTGAGTAGGTCATACCTAGAATATGACCTACCAAGGCCGAATCATGAATAAATAGAAAACCTGAACCGACCTACAATTCGTAAAGAGATTGAATCAGTAATCAAAAATCTTCCAACAAAGAAAAACTCAGGAGTAGATGGATTCATTGGTGAATTCTACCAAACATTTATAGAAGTAGTAATACCAATCCTTCTCAAACTCTTTCAAAAAATTAAAGAGGAGAGAATACTTTCAACCTCATTCTATGAGGTCAGCATTACTCAGTTACTAAAGCTAGAAGAAAGTGTTATAAGAAGAAAGCTACAAATCAATATCCTGATGAATAAAGATGCAAAATCCTCGACAAAATAGTAACTTGAATTCCACAGCACTTAAAAAGGATCACACACCATGACCAAGTAGGATTTATCCTCGGGATGCAAAGATGGTTCAGCATACAGAAACCAACCAATGTGATATACCACATTAACAGAACAAAGGTTAAAAATCACAAGATATCTCAATAGATGCAAAAAAAAAAAAAAAAAATTTGACTAAAACCTACGGTTAGCATCATATGTGATAAACACACACACACACAAACCTCTGAATCTGTGAATTCGATGCAAACCTTATCAAAACTTTAATGGCATTTTTTTTACAGATATATGAAAAACAATTCTGAAATTCATATAGAACCATAAAGAACCCCAAATAGACAAACCAATCTTGAAAAGGAACAAAGATGGCATCACATTTCCTAATTTGAAAGCATATTACAAACTACAAAAATCAAAACAGTATGGCATTGGCTTAAAGATAGACCTATAGACCAATAGAAAAGAAGAGAGAGCCCAGAAATAAACACATGGATATCTGGTCAACTGATTTTTGACATGGAAGCCCAAAATACACAACAAATAGTGTTGGAAAAATTGGACAGCCACATGCAAAAGAATGAAACTGGACCACTATCTTACACCATAAACAAAAATCAACTCAAAATGGATTAAAAACTTAATGTATGATCAGGAACTGTAAAACTCCTAGAAGAAAACACAGGGGAAAAAAACTTCATGACATTATTCTTGGCAGTGATTTCTTGGAGCTGCTGAATATCTTGTGTCTATAGTTAACAAAACTATATGGTACACTTAAAAATGCGTTAAGAGGGTAGATCTCATGTTATAATAATAATGCTAATAATTTTAATAATTTTAAGAAGCCTTCATTTCCATGCATATCAATGTCCCCAGCAAAAAGAGAAACCCGCATAGGAAAAAAATAGAGAAGCTACGAATTTCCAGCAGCCCACGGATGCACCAGACTTTCCAAATAATCCTGCCATTTGGAAGCCCATTCAGGATGATCTTTCAAGTACTTAAAGGCTTTGCAAACGTGCTCATAGGTAAAACAGCAGGAAGCATCCACAGCCATCTCAGAGGGAGCTTCTGCTTCCAGGAATAAAATCTCACATTCACAGGTGCTTCCTGTGTTTTCAAACACCTTACCCACCTTCTGCACACCAAGCGATCATTCTGCAAAATGTGAGCCTAACCGGAAGCCGCCTGCAAATTCAGGTAGCTCTCTGCCTCTTACTTTCAGAGAAATGCGAGCAAGAGCTGAAGTCATTTGGGGAAGAACAAGTCTGGAAGGAAAATATATAATGGACTACCACCAAGAGGGTGAGAACATTTTTCTGTGAACATGCTGTCTGCGAGTTACATTTTTAAACAAATAAATGTGTTTTATTTAGGTTTTTAGTTCCTGTGGGTGGCATTAGGAGAATTGACTGCAAGTGGGTGGCGTTTGTCATTTCTGTGATGTGAGGGAAGAAGAGAAAGGAAGGAAGGCTAAGGTGGAGAGTAGGAAGGAGGCTCGTATGATTGGAATGCCCCAACTAAGCTCAGAGGAAGAATTACTAAAATAATTTTTCTATTTCAGGAAGCTCGAAAGCCTTTCCTGTGATTTTAGAACCACCACCTTGAAATGAGCACATACAGTGTTAATTATATTGCGATAGTGTTCACAGTAAGCTTTTATTAAACCGTTCTGTAGAATGTCTTAACATGGCTACAGGCAGACTAGCTGGAATGAGAGTGCTAGGCTCTCATTTTAGAGAAGTTGATTTTAGAGAAGTTGTTCATGATGATAAGTGCCAAGACATATATTATAGGTCCTGGATAATCTTGGATCACAGAGTGATTTTTCTATATAATTAAAATTCAAAATGCGGGAAATTGGTCATTTTTGGTAACCATACTTGTTCAACTTCCATTATGTGTTCTTATATTTGCTTTTGTTTAGTTCCATTTTTTCCAATTCATATTGCTAAATTAAGTTAAATCACATAAAGGCTTTCATTTATATAATTGACTACTTGATGTTTTTTTTTTCTGAAATGAAATGTAAATCAATAATGACAAAAGCAAGGTTCTTTCAGTTAACTGGCCGAAAGGCTAGATGGTAGAATTTTCCTCTACTGGGATTCAAACAAGTATCTGTATCCTACAGTGGTCAGAACTTGTCCACATACATCCTTAGCAGTGAATTAAGGAAACAAAGCTAAGATCCATTAATTTCATTTTGATTGTAATAAAGATGGCAACACCTGAACTTCTTATCTAATAAATGTAAACTTCTAATACATTTTATTTGGAAAACTATACATCTAAGGGTTTAAAAAACATTAATGATTTTTTAAGTGCCAAATCTGTTCTACACAGAATTTATTCCTCTTTCAGCTGCCTCATGTAGATTGGTAAAGCACTATGTCACTGTGGATGAATATCTATTGAGGATCCCCAAAAATAAACGTTATAGATTCAAAAAGTGCTTGTCCTGAGGAACCCAATATCCTTTCAGACATACAAATAACACAGTAGAAAGATCACAAAATAATGACAAAGATGGGCTGGATTCTAGTCTTGGTTCTGTCACTACGAAGTGTCTCTGGATTTCAATTTTCTTATTAACGATACGAGGGAATTGAATTAGCCATTCTCTGAGACCTCTTTTAGTTCAAAATGTATTGATTCTTAAGTCTTAAGAAAACTCAGAATAAGAGACAGCCCATACTAAGTGTCAGATGAATTGCTGTCATGATTCTGAGGAGGAAGACATTGTATAGGGCTGAGAGATGTGAGCTGGCTCTAGAAAAGGGACAGAACCTAAAAAGGCAGAGAAGAGGGGCAGGAGTTCACAGGCTCACTCAGGAGAGCAGAGGATGCTCAAATAAGGCTAGATTCAGAGACCCCCAGATGCACATCTGAGTGCTAGAAAAAACCCTATTACCTGCTATCTCAACATGCAAGGATAATAATGGTCACTTACAGAAAAGTTTTAGTAGCTAAGACAGATGATCACTGAAATAGGCATAGCATCCTGAGATGAGAGCCATCAAGATGGGCTGAATTTTAAACCCAGAGCTCTCTTTTAAATAGTTTGTTGTCTCTTAAAGAAGTTCAGAAAATAAGTCTTGAAAAAAAAACTACACAAAATCATAGGATAACAAGACATTGGCTCCAGGCAATGCAGCAAAGTCACGAAGGATAGAATATTATCCACCAACTGAAAAAGTTGCAGCTTCCTACTTACAAATAGGTCTACGTGACTCCTGCTCCTCACCTTCGACTCCATTCTGTTCTCTCAGTCAGTCAGTCCCTTTGTGATCTCTCTCACCTCCAAGCTAACTCAGTCCCAATAGTCAACTATTTCTGGTATTAGCTACCTAGATCTCACTATTTATTTTTTCATCTGCCACATCCTTTGCCATCCAACAATCCCATTATTTGCTCTTCCCATCTAACCCTGAGCTACTGAGCTTTGTAGTAGAAAATGAAACCTGTGCTATGTGTCTGTTATGAATTTATTCTTTTTAACCTCAATTGGATTATTATTGTTACTCAACCATTTGTAAAAATTCCTCTATAAACATTGTCCTTAAACTTTCACCATCACTCATTTTCTTTATCCCCAAATTCTTATTGTTCTACCTTTTACTCTTTAAAGGTAATCTACCTCCTATATTCTTGAGGATTTTGATATTAGCTAATACATATTCTCTCAACATTCTCTTTCATCTCAAATTTATGCTGTATCTTCACCCACATATCTACTTAGCTAGCATTTAAGTGACATATGTTGTCACTTAATCTTTTCAACAACTTTATGAGGTAAGTACTATCATTCCTATTTTACAGATGAATAAGATGTGTGCCTAAGATCACTCAGCCAAAAAAACAAAGCCAAGATTTAAATTTAGGTAGTCTCAGTTCAGAGCCTGCATTCTTTCTCTTGACCTTAAGGGAATCTAGGGAAAGGAATGTGTGTGGGAGCGGGGTGGAGGAGATTCTAACATAGATATGTATACATTATCTCATATCCAAGATTAATCTTTTCCTTCTACCTCTGCCTTCTATCCTATCTTTACTCACCTATTCAAGAAACTTGTATCAGTTAGCTTTTGTTATGTAATAAACCACCTCAAAATTTAGTGGCTTAAAACAACAATCATACATAAGTGCTCAAAAATCTAAAGGTATATGGATATTTCTACTCAAATGGGCCAGCTTTGGCTAGTCTCAGCTATATTAACACACCTCACTGGTGAGCTGAAGGCTTGTCTGCAGCTGGATGGTCTAGAATGGCCTTACTTGCTTGTCTGGAAATTGGATTGATGTCAGTTGGGGTGGCAAAAGAGACTAAGCCACGTGTCACTCGTCATCCAGATGTCTAGCTTGGGCCTGTTCACGTGGTTGTAATTGCAAGATCCCCTAAGGGCCACAAAAGAACAAGTTCCTGTGTGCAAGCAATTTACAAGTTGCTGTTTGTTTCTCATGTATTATTGTCTCATCGGTCAAGTAAGTCATAGTCAGGCCCAGAATCACCCAAGGGTGTGAACAAAAGGGAATCACATCTACAAAAGCCTACAGACTTAGATGCATTAATTATATACCACCGCTTCTCTTTAATCATTCCCTTTCCACTGACTGTTCCCTATATCTACCAGTTTGGTGCAATCTACCCTCTTCTAGAAAACCTTGCTTCAACTCCATTATCCCTGAGGGATTATGTAGCCGAGTCTATGAGTATCAGGGATTGACTGCATGACCAAAACTTCTCTGAATTAATTTCTATGCAGAAGACAATGACAATTAAAGGATAACTAAAGTAGTTTAAAAATGTGTAATAACCGTAACAATTATAAAAAAGTTTAGACAAAAGACTTATTTTTTAGAGGGGAATATTGTTTAGAAATGTTGGCATATGGGGATAATATGACAGCAAACTGACTTTTAGTTGGTCATATTTCTGCTTTTAAAATCTCTACAATGTACCTTTTTATTACCTGTGCACTTCCACTTTCCTGTCCTTGTGGACCAGTGCTCCAGAATCTGTCTCTTTCCGAAAACTTAGCAAGGATGCAGAACATTTGACCTTGATATTTCATCATCATTTATATCTTATCATGTTAAAAAAAAAAAAACATAATTTTTCTGATTTTCCCTAAGCTTTATGGGAAGGCACTTATATTTTTAGTTTTGTAAGATGTTACGTAACTGCTCTGTACTTTCCTAGTACTGTGTGAGAGTTTCCATTTCTCCACATCCTTGTCCACACTCGGTGTTTTAATCCTTTTCAATATGATAGCTATAAAATAGTGTATATTTTAATTTGCATTTCCACACTATAAAAGCCTTGTGTGCTCCATTGCACAAAATATTAAGTAAAGTTTTTCTCTTATTTCCCTTGCTACATTTCCCAATCTAATTTCTTTAGAACTAATCTAATTCCTTTTAGTTTCTGATTTTTTGGCTGATAAATTTGTCACCATTTTTCTCTAGGTAAATATGTTTACTTCTCATAGTAACAAAGATAAGGTAAAATTATTTGCATAAGTAGAGATAATATCGCCATACCAATATTAAGGTTCAGAAAACACCTCTTGATGTTGTCTCCAATTTTCTTTCCCATTAGTCCTCCCACCAGGTGATGACCACCCAAAGGAGGCAAAATACTGCATGTAAAGTTGTATTTGTGAGATTTGCTGCTTGGCTTAAGAAAATGAAGTAACTAAAAATCTAATAAAGATGTACTGGTCACATTTTTGCCCTTGCACAGTGGTGAGGAATTTCAGACACAAACAGGATTCCCTTGGACTTGAATCATTTTGATAAAGCTCAGATAAGCATCTAGGTTCTGGAGCCTTTTACCAAAAAAAAAAAAAAAAAATTCTTTTTCTTTGTGTTTTAGTTCTAGGATTTTATTGGGCAGATGTAGATGGCTTCATTCCTTTAGAAAATCTCTCTATGTCTCTGTGCAGTTCATCATGCACTTTTCTATCTAATTCAGACAGGATTTGGAAGAGCAATTTGGTGTTCACTCAGTGAAAGCATCAAAATATCCAACAATGTCAGACCATTAAATAGGAAATTATGTAGTTATACAGTAGACATTATAAAGCCTTTTAAAAGGTCATTGAAAAATCTTAGGTGATTTGAAAAGTGTTCATGAAATAAGGTTCAGTCAGTGGAAAATATATACATATATAATTATACATAAAATTATATATATATCTGATATATATATATATGATATATATATATATGATATATATATATATATCAGTAGCAGTTATGTTTCCATCCTGCAATCTATCCATCTATCTAGACAAAAATAATCCCAAAATATTAACAGTATCTTTGAGTGAAGAGATTATAAATTAGTAAGTAAACACTTAAAAATATATTTCTGATTTTCAATAGTTCTACCACACACATTTATTATTTTCATAATCCAAAATGATTAGAAAAGTACTTATTAATAAAAAAGATAATGTGACAAATCTTATAGGAAGACTTGGTGTTATCCTATAAAAGCTTTAATGAAAAACTTTAATATGTATAATTATTTCTCTTTTTGTTTTCTTGAATTTGGCATTGATTTGAGAGAATAATAATGGGATTGCAACTTTCTAGATATATTTTTGTAAACATATATTCAGTAAATTCAGACATGTACAGGCAAGTTTAGTAGTCTGCATGGGTCTATTTGCATGAAGAATAAAGGTCTTGCTAATGAAAAGTTATTGTTTTCTTGAGGTTGGTATCATTGTGACTTCCCCAGACTTCACTTATTGTGACATGGATGAATATTTTAACCTCCCAAGCATTGAGAGGTATTTCAGGAAGGCACTCATTATTACAAGAGAGTTTGAGTACATAAGCTGAGTTGGGGGTGTCTTTGGGGTAAAGAAGTACTCAGTTACACCTTCATACAGTGACAACAAACTTCGTATCCCTCTTTCAGAGAAGAGCCACAGCCCTCAGGAAAGGAAACTATGAAAGAGGATGAATTAAATGAACGCTTTATTAACTAGTCTTGGTACAAAACAATTAGGTCACAAAGCACACAATTTCATTGGTATCCATCAAAGCATTATTACATCCATCTGGAAGCTCGACAGGAAACAGAGTAGATGAGTGCTGTCATGGGACTCTCCTTCCCTTCTTAAGTTGCTGTCGCATCTATTATAATCATAATCACAAATTCATCTTTCGGATCAACAAATTAAGAGATTTTTAAAAATATGATACTTTATCCTAACTTGTTAAAATCCTTATATACAATTTCCTAAGACCAGGGGAAAATTTTAAACTTTCAGAGTAATTGGGTACATGTTTATGAAATGGTCACACCATGTGTCCAGCACTATACTAGATATTGTGGAGGCTAAAGAAATAAGACACTTCCTCTGATCTTAGGATCTCACTTGGGAGATAAGAGTAGACACACATGTATTACACAAACAACATTCCATATTCTAGAAAGTGAAGTTGGATGAAATATAGATGGAGAATGTGGTCTATTGTAATTTCAGAATATGGACTCTGGATTTAATTCCCCTGAAAAATCTAATCTTAGTTCCTTTTATCACTGGCCATGTCTAAGTCACCTTGGACAAATTACTTGACCTCTGTATGCCTCAGTTTCTTTATCTGTAAAATGCTTCATAAAGTAATCTGTATGTAATATATTTAGAAGAGTGTCTAACACATAGATGGAGCTCAATAAACAATAGCTTTTATTACTGCCAAATGTCAAGAAAAATGGTCCAGAGAATACATCTGATACTTGTAAAATATCGATTGCCGGATTTGAAGCAAACTTTTGACAGAAAGTGATGCCTTTTAGAAATGGCATGGTCAGATTTCAAAGAACATTTTCAGGTTTGCATTTTACAAAAGGCTGGGGATTACTCATCTCAATGACAACTGCTAATCATTCCCATATGAAAAATAAAGTAAATGGAAAGACAAAAATATGTCAGTTGATTATTTTCTTTTTAAAAAATCTTACATCATTGATTTGAGGTTCCTCCTGAGAGTTTGAAAAGTTCATGACAGCCCACAGCTCATGATGGTGACAATCCTGAGGATATATAGGAAAATTATTTCTCATGCAGGGAAAAAGAAAATATAGTAAGAAGAAATGAGTATGTCATGAAATCAAAAAAGATAAGAAAAAAATATTCACTCAGTCAACAAACATATGTTAAGTGCCTACTATGTGAGGCATGGTACTAGAATCTGGAATCTAAAATTAACTAACATGATGTGTACCCTCAAAAGTTTAAAAGACAGACAATAATTAAGTGATAAAAATACATCGTTATGGTTTATATGTACAATGGAATATTACTCAGCCATTAAAAAAATGAAATCCTACCATTTGCAATGACATGGATGGACCTAGAGATTTTACGCTGAGTGAAATAAGTCAGATAGAGAAAGATAAATGCCATATGATTTCACTTATATGCGAAATCTAAGGAACAAAAAGAACAAACTAATCAAAAACAGGCTCACAAAGATAGAGGACAATCTGGTGACGGCCAGAGGAGAGGGGGGTTGGGGGACTGGGAGAATGGAGTGAAGGCTTAAAGAAGTACAAATTAGCAGTTGATAGATAGTCACGGGGATGGGGAGCAGTTAGCATTAATGTATTGGCTAGATGGAGAGCCAGAGGAGAGAAAGAGCAATTAGGGGGGTTGTTTCATAAATTGTATAAATGTCTAACCAATGTACTACATACTTGAAATTAATAATAAAATGAAATTTAAAACAAATACATTGCGATACAAGTTACACCGAGGTACTACAGAAGGCATGGAAGAGGTATATAAGGCAGGAGATGAGGAAAGACATCCTGGAAGAGATGCTGTCTGAATGAGATGCGAAGGATGAAGTACTGCGGGTACCTCATTATGGCTAGATTGCCAGTGTGGAGAAAGCATGGGGTGAGGCTGAGCCTGGAGAGTAAAACAGAAGCCATGTGAAGGATCTTTGCCTTTATTCTGGGACCAATGCGAATCCATTGAAAGATTTAAGGAAGGGGAATGACAGTTAACTATTTTCATTTTTGAAAAATCATGCTGGTTGCACACTTGGAATATTTGAAAGGTGGACCAGAGCTGAACTTTTATGAATTTTATAGCTACAAAATCTTGTATAGTTTTTTTGTCTACGTGGCTTGCTGGTTCATTCCAGTGCTATTACCCATTCAGCAGTCTTCCTATACTTCTCCTCAGTTCCCTACAATTAATATTATGCTGCCACAGTGACAAAGAAAAGGAGGGTGAGGAATGAACTTGTTCTCTCTCTTTCAAGACAGTGGAGTATTTTTCTAAAGGAAAGAGTATTACACACTGGTTAACAGTACAAGATCTGAATTAAAAGGTCAGTTTTGCCCATTGCTCTCTCTGTGACCTTGAGCAAATTTGTCAATATCTATGGCCTCAGTTTCTTTATTTTCAGATGGGAATAAAATTAAGTCTGCCTTGTATTAGTCTGAATTGGCTAACTACTATAAAAAGTAAACCAAATCTCAAAGGCTTAATAAATAATAAAAGTTTATTTCTGGCTCAAGTCAAGAAATGGCATTACTTCAGAATAAGTTTTAAAGGAGAGATGAAAAAACTATATAAGAAAAACATTCCTGAAAGCTATAAAAAGAAATTTGAACAAATGGAAAGACACTCCCAGTTTTTAGATAGCATGACTCAATAACTTGTTGATTCTCTCTAAATTAATGTAAAATTTAACACAAGAACATGAATAAGATTTTTTATGGAGGTTCACGAGTTGATATTAAAAAAAAATCATGTGGAGCACTCACTTTGGCAGCACTCATACTAAAGTTGAAATGATATAGAGAAAATTAGCATGTCCCTGTGCAAGGATGACACCTAAATTCATAAAGAGTTCCATATTTTTTTAAATCATGTAGAAAAACAAACATGCAAGAATAGACAAGAATACACTAAAAAGGAAAGACTAGGAGGAAGGAAGGACTAGCTCTATCAAACATAAAACATACAATGAAGTCTTCGTAATTAAAACAGTATGACATTGGTGCATGAATAGATAAACGGACAAAGAGAATAGATCAGAAAACCCAGAAACAAGCCCAAGTACAAATGGATATTTAGTATGTGATAAAGGTGGTATCACAAATTACTAGGAAAAATGCTGTAATTTTAATAGATGGCTCTTTTTAATAGATAGTTCTGGGACAATAGGATAACTATTTAGAATAAAATAAATTTAGATTCATACCTCATACCACACATAAGCATAAACTCCAAATGGAATAGGAATCTAAATGTAAAAATAATGGAGTTGGGGGAGAAGTACTAGATGAAAACATGGGTGATTTCCTCTTTAACCTAGGTATAAGAAAAGATTTCTTCACTATGACTCAAAATCCAGAGACAATTTTAAAAAATTGATAACTGATCATATAAAAATTAAAATTTTTCTGCTGACAAAAAATAATAAAGTCAAAGAAACTGAAAACTTAGAAAAATGTTTGCATCATAGATCTAGCTATAGATAAAGTACTAATATTGTTAATATATAAAGAATTCTTAAAATTGAGGAGAAAAGAATTGTTAAAAATCCATTAGAATAGGAAAAAAGACACAAGCAGACAATTCACAAAAGAGAAATAAAAATGAACTTTAAAGATAGGAAAAGATGTTTCATCTCACTCGTAATTAGAGAAACACAAATTAAAACTATACTGAAATAATATTATCAGATTGGCAACAACTGAAAAGTATTAATAATACATTCGTAGGGAAACAGGCCCTCTCGTCCCCTGTTAGTAGGAATGTAAACTACAAGCTTTTTGGATGGAAATTTGGCAGTATGTAAGAAAACTACATACACACTTGCCTTTTAACTCAGCGATTTCACTTCTGGGAATTTACCCAGAAGATACACCTCCAATAATACAAAAATATGTTTAGACAGGGTTAGCAATTATAGCATTGTTTGTAGCAAAATATTGGAAACAATGCAAATGTCTAAATACAGGAGAGTGGTTAAATATGTACATCTACAAAGCTGTAAGAGGAAAAAAATTAAAGAGGATTTCTACGAGCGAATATGGATTGTTTTTTGGGATACATTAAGTAAAAAGATATCTGTTATGTATCTTTCAGGAAAGAAAGAGAAATAAAATATATATGTATCTGCCCATTTGTGCCAAAAGAAACAGAAAGGACAACCCAGAAAATAATAAGATTGCTTTTACATACAGGGATAAAGGGGAGGGGCTTGGGATGAGAGGCATGATGGGGGCTGGAGAAGAATGTAACTCTGAGTGTAACTCTTTATACAGTTCTGACTTTTAGAAACGACGTTAACATTTCATATACCAAAAATATAAATAAATGATTCAAATCAAGCAGGATGAAGGAATAGCCCAAAATTCAACTCAAACAATAACAAACGAGTCTACCTCCATTACAAACTACACTGAAGTGGGTGGAGAAGAATATAATAAACTGAAACAAGTTTGAAAAACAGTATTTTGACTATATACTTTAAAGATAAAAAGGAATGTATACAAACACTCTATGCCAGTTATTAAGTTCCTATATTCTCCTAGGGTGGCATGGGTTAGTAACTGAAACTAGTTCACATATATTTTTGAATTGTGCAAATAAGTAAATAAACTTTGAGTAATGAGAAGCAGAGAAGCAGCTATTTTACTGTCAGAGAAAGGAGTTATAAATAAGAAAAAGAGCATGTCTAGAATAAACTTTGAGTATTGGATTGAAATTAAATGAACTCATGGTGTGTGTGTGTGTGCGTGTGTGTGTGTGTGTGAGAGAGAGAGAGAGAGAGAGAGAGGAGATAGATGATAGAAATTTAAAAATTTAGATTATGTATATGTGTGCGTGTTTACATATACATAGATTTTTTTTTAATTTGTCTGTTGAAGAGGCCTAAAAATAATGACACCAGTAGCAATCAACACAGCAAACACCCAAATTTTGATTTCTAGATGCCTTTCTCTAATAAAAGAAACCAGCGCTTCTTGGAGAAATGAATGATCTCAGGGATGGGGTAAGGAAAGTATAAAATTAACCCTAGAACATGTTATGGTGCAAGAAAGAATAGAATTTCTGGAAAAAAAAAATCTGATGGACGGATACATGTTGAAAGGGCACAGAAGTCAGAGGTTCCCATCGTCTAATCTGGGCCACTTTGAAGAACAAAGTAAATGATGATAGTAACAGGTTATAACATATAGAATAAAATAAATATCCATGACTCCATACCAATACATGTAAATAATAGAATAACTAATAAATGGGAGAGAAGAGAAAGTTTTCTTTTTTTATAGTAGAATTCCAATTAATAAATGTCAAAGAAATGATAGAAATTTAAAAATCACCAGGGGGCTAATATAGGATAAGAAACAGGATATTTCCACAGTCTTTAAAATATTTCTCTATAAGATATGAATTAAGTACAAGGGGAAAAATAGTTGCTTTGAATTGGAGAAATCCAGCAGAACTACCTTAACCAACTGATCAAAGTTAACATCTCTCATATTAAGACATTAACATCATGGATTCCCTGATATGATGTACTAAGAAACCCACAATATCACTTCTGTGGTGTTCTTACCATATATGTAAAATACAAATTTAATCACTATGAATTTGATCATAATTTGGACCCTGGACCATAAAATGGGCATTAATGGGACAATTGGGAAAACTTGAATAACATCTGTAGATTAGATAATAGTATAGTATCAATATTAATTTCCTGAGTTTTGAAACTCGTAGTTAGGTAATATGCTAACCTTTGGGGATGTCGGGCAAAGGGTGTATGGGAAGTTTACATTATACTTTGTACAATATCTGCAATTTTTTGTTAGTCACAAAGTTTTCAAAATAAAAAGTTCAAATAATAAAAAAATATTAAAAAGAAAATGCATTTAAAAATCCTGCCATCTATGGTTACAAACTTTTGTTTTAAAAGGGACAACTTAACATTCTCTCAAAATAAGAAGGTATTTTCTTCTCAAATGTTAAATATACTTTGCTTCAGAAAATATATTTTTTACATAAATTCTCCCCAAAATCAACATGTTCCCTCTCTCGAACTCATTATTTTAGCTTTCTAACTATTGCTCATATTTTCAGAGGATATGATCCAGGTCATGATGTAATTTTTCTGTAAATTAACTCCTAGTGATAATTTACCCCAGTGGATATTAAGTATCTTACAGTCTAATTTTAATCTAGGCAATGAATTTCAAAGAGTTCCATTTCTACCGAAGCTATTAGATGTAGTTTAGCAGCAGAGAGGTCTTGGCCTAAATATAACAAGCACTCATGTGCAATTATGAAGTTTCCTTCTGTATTTTAAAAGGGAAGGTGTAGAAACAGATACCAGAATGAAGGCCTGGCAACCCTGCTCTAGGAAGGTCAGGCAAGTTTCACCAACCACAAGACTCTTCACTACTCTACAGTAACTTCACATTCTTAGTATTAAATAAACCATGTTGAAGCACTTTATATCCTTAAAATATATTTATTTTCAGTAAGTGGCTAATTATGATGAATGCTTTTTTAAATTCTATTTTAATGAAATGTATTGCTTTAAAGAATTCAGATGAAAATACAGCAAGTCCCCTGATTTTACCACCAGAGGGCATAAGAGATTAAGAAATATGGCAAACAAAACCCACATGCTTCTGGATTCTCAGATTTCATGGTTTGAAGTTTCTAGGTAGTTACTTCCAGAAATAAACTCACTCAGAAGACAAATAAAATATGTACAAATGAGGATAGGAAGAGGTTATGAGAGAAGAGCTATCATTTTTTATAAGAATGAAATCCTTAATCAAGTTCTCAAGAGTGCTCGCCTATATACATTTATTAATTATATTATTGATTTAGATCAAACATTCAATAAGGCATTGAAACAGATTGGCAGTGTTAACTTGTGATGTGTCCTTGCTTGGTGAGGTTTGTGAAAAACGTTGGCAGGTTAATGCAGTCATATCTAGAAATTATGGAATGAGCTAGTCCAAAATCAGCAAGGCCAAAGTGTTAAGTCCAATTTGTGTATGGATCAGTGAATATTTTTCTAAATCAGGGCCACCCCCTCACCCTAACCAGAAAATACACATCATGGGTCACAGGAGGAATGGTGACAGAGGGCATATACATAGGCACCAATCCGGCTCCGCACTGGAAAACTGAATCAAAGTGCACACTCTGCTGATGTTAGGTTGATGAGATCTCCTCACAAATAGACAGTATTTTGACCTTGGGATTAGAAATTTCTTGGGGTAAAATAATTCAAACTTCTCTTATTCCTCCTATACTCATTCCCCAACCCCATCCCTCCCCTTCCTGATTTTGATTTCCTTTCCCACTTAAGCCCCAATACTTTTTTTTTTTTTTAATAGGGTACATACATGGAAAAGGTGGTGAATTATTGACTTTAATGGTTTAAAAACTTATTTCAGTTCTGCCAGTAGTTTTGGTAAAACAACTTGAATAGACAGGTGACATTAGGCTTGGACCTGAACCCAAATGATCTATTTTTATCCTCTGCTTGAGATGGTACTTTACCCCTTACATTGAGGTCATTTCCTTCCCATTGCATGAAAACCCCTAGCACTCATAGATGAGGAATTTTGCAGGAAACTGTGCATGTCATTTAGAATCAACCGGACATTTCCATATCCAAAACAGTCCTCTCTGGTTTGAGGATGATCATGACTAATACTGCGTTGATACTGCTGGACATCCCAGTGTACCAGATGTTTTCCCATGTTGCTTCCAAATCTCTCTAAACAGGTCAAAGTAAACTTGAAAGTTGAAATAATCAACTTGACAATTTAGCCAAAATACTATGTAATTATTCTCAATATAAGGACTAAGGATCAGAAAGAAGGGTGTGCATTATTTAGAATGTTTATTTATATGTTTCTAATACGTTTAAGATAATTGCAGTGTTTCTCTTTTACTTTTTCAGAATAGGCCCAGAAATAATTACATTCTATAAATGTTCCACATTATATAAATGTTCCGCATTGTCTTACAATTATTAAAGCTTATTTTTGCCGAATATAGCTCATTGTTTCATTTCTACTTCCTCACCTTTAGTTTTTTAATCAGTCTTTTATAAGATTTAGTTTTCCTCTTTAGATGTGGGTGTTGTTTAGCCACAAATATGTAAGAGATATCTTCGAATCTCCCAAGTCTAACTATTCTTATTGCTGTGACACCTTTGGAAGCCAAATTCTTCTCTAATGGAGTGGGTTTCAGAAGAAAAACCTGCCTACCTCACATTTTGGCCCACACAGGACCTGCTAAGTGCAGGCCCACAGAAATTGATCCCATTGTTTTGCACTGAGCATCTAACTAATCTCTATAAGTCTATATTGGAAATGACACAGAAAAAAAGACCACACCATGAGCTTAGCAGGGCTCACTTTCCCATCCTCAGTTACTTCTTTGTGTATCCATGTGCCCTTCCCCCCCATCACATTCTCCCCTTCCTGAACTCAGGCCAGATGAATTTCCTCCTTTCCCAAACTTAAACTCTTCCCTTGCTCTGATGCTCACAGAATTACAGTGGTTGGGGGAATATTTGAGGCTGTACTAGTTTATATGTAGCAACAGTTTGTAAGACAGCCAGGCTTTGCTGACATCTGAGAAATGGAAGCCGGGTTATGCTGGAAAACACCTCAATCTCAATTATATCCCTGCCCTAGGGATATAATTGAGATTGAGGTCACTCCCCTCTCACTTGGGTGGGCTTAGATGTGTCTCTTAGGTAGCCAGGGTGGAAACTTCAAATACTACTTAGCTATATGAAGAAAATGCCGCTTCTTTATTTTCTATAATGGATTTACTTATAAACATTGACTTCAGTGGGTGCTGGGGAGTGGAAAACACTCTTTTAAATTTGCCAGTATTAGATAATAAAGTCTCCTCTTTTTAAAATGGACTCTTCTATGATGCATTTTCTTTTGGAAAAATGCT
>NW_006443138.1:6046646-6064851 GCF_000325575.1 Pteropus alecto
ATCTTTCCGGCCTCCTCTCTTTCCCTGGTCTTTCCAGAGACAGGAGGCTAGAACCGATGTGATTGCATAGTAGCAAGGGCAAGGCAGGCCAGAGGTGAATGAATGGTCTGGTCCCCAGGGGTCTTTGGGGCATTTTGCTGACACACACTCTGGTCCAGACTATTTGCCTCTGGTTCGCCTTCCCACACTGCAGCCTCTTTGCGCATCCTCAGGCCTCTGCCAGTTCCCTGGTCTTCCAAGCACCAACATATCCAGTCATTGAGGCATAAAGGACCTTCCAGAACCCCTAGGAGTCAAAGTTCTGCCTCATTCATCTAGCCACTTGCCGAGGCCAACACTACTCCATTACCTCACGTGTTGACAAAGAGCTTTCCAACATGGTCCTTTCCTTCCAGAGTTCCAGCACTAATAGAGGAAAAACAACTCTTCTTAGAACTTCCTGGTCAGGATACATGAACTGAAAATCTGCTTCTCTAATTCTCTTTCCTTTGTCCTCTGCAGTCTACCGACAAGGAAAGGTAAGCATCCCAGTTCTTTTTAATACCTGTAAGAGACTTCTTTTTCTACCTTCTTTATATGTCCTCTTTTTATATCCCTGATAAGGTGGTGTTTTGTAGTCTCATTTCCTAAAGACACAGTGCAGAGAGAAAAGTTCATACTTTCCCAGTGTTAAAGTAACCTATCGGCACCAAAAAACATGTTGTCTCAGCCCAGCTAAGGCTGAAATTCCAGGTTACTGATCAATTAATTCTTAGTCAGGACCTGGGTCCTGCTTGAAATTTCCCGGGTGATTTACGCTTAATCCAGTGATTACTTTTTGCCTCCCTCTTTTTAGAGACAGAGACACTTATCATGTCAATGGGTCTTTTCAAACCCACAACTTTCCCACAGTTTTGATTTCTGGAATATGGCATGTTTTTCTGAAATGATACATTCTTATAGATTCACTTGGCCAGAAAGACATATTGTTGTCCTTTCATTATTATAATAAGTTTGGCATGATTTGTTAGCATTAGAACTTAAAATGCCTTGTTAGCACCTCTTGATAATTGATTCAGTCATCCAAGAAGCTTTGTTTCCTAGAAGTCGAAAGATCGAGTTTACTCTTGGATAATGTGACAGACCTATCCTGTTTTAACACATTCATTCTTCACATGCATTCCTATACTACTGATCACAATCTTTCTTATTCTTAGTATACTTCTTACTTTTTTAGAACTCCTGGAATTACTCATAATTCTCTTTATCTTGCCTATATAGAGAGGCAAAGAAAAGTATATATCTATGTTTTGTAAATAGCCATATACCCAATAGAAGAAACAGAATACTCCCATATGTCAACACCACTATTCTCTTAAAATTAATAAAAATTAAGCATATCTATTTATGTTCAGCTTCCTTTTGTATGATAATGTCTTTTGTGAACTTTACCTTTTCCTATTTTGAATATCATTATGGATTCATGGAATCATAAATGCAACTTGTTTATGAATAGCTATTTTTAATGCTCAAATGGTTCCAAGTTGTATAGTGGAAATATCTCAAAACTGACTGTTGTTCTTTCAGCCTAACCCCAGGTATTTTTAAAGCATCCTTGCATTCAGACCAGAGTAAAATGTTCATCTAGTCTTTAAAGAGCTCTGGTTCCTTTTACTGAAGAGTTAAGAGAGCGATGTTGCAAACATTAGAGAACACATTGACATTGTTTTAGTGACAGAACACATTAAGATTCTACATGTTTTTTAGTTTAGCTTTGATTTCCTAAGTCCATTTTATTTTCTCCTGAAGTATTTTTCTACGGTATAGTTAAATCCAGAATGACACAAGGCTCTTCCAAAGGGGTTCAGATCAGTATTATCCCCCATTTTTACTCTATAGCTGAACCTAGAATTCAAATTCTTTTTCTGCAGCTACCACTCTTCTCTATTGGCTTGGAAACTGGGGAAAGTTTCACAAAAGAAATGACATTGGAGCCAAGTCTTGAAGAACCAGAGAGTTTATCAGCAGACTGGTGTGAGGATAACAGCGAGATATAAAAGGTATTCCAGATAAAATTAACTGTGTATATAGGTACACGTATACTGAGATCCAGAGTCATGAAAAGGACTTGGAGTAAAACGATGGGAAAGGAAGGCAGTGACAAGAGTTAAGGACAACATGGCATGTTTGGTTAGTGTATGAGGGATCTTGATTTGCCACACCATGGAGTTTGATTTTCACCTACTAATTGATCATAGGACAAAAGTGACTAGATGACTTTAAGAAAGGTTCTGAAAAACTACTCAGCAAAGTAAATTTGCAATAATTTAAAAAAAGTAATTTATTTATACTATCAACCTTCCTTCAGTGTCAAAAGAGTTCTAGAAAAAGTTTAAAGAAAAAAAATTAGGTATGTTAAAACTTCTTTTAAGAAATCCTCAATATTTTTAAAAGCTGAGTTAAGTCCTAATCGAAATATCATCCCATTGTATAAGTATGATAGTATTTATCCATCTCCTTCACTCATGAAAGAAGCAATCAGACATACACACTGTGCTTTTGTGATAGGCAGGATTCTAAGATGGTCCCATCTCTGCCACTGGTGTTACACACATGATTAGGTTATATCTTTGATTATATCACATTATATGTCAAGAGTGAAAGGATTTTACAGATGTAACTAAGGTTCCAAATTAGTTGATAAAATCATCAAAAGAAAAAGAGTATCCCAGGTGAACCTAATTTAATCATTTGGAAGCTCTTTAGAAGAGTTTTGGACTTCACTGGAATCAGAAAGAGATTTCTTTTGCTGGCTTTAAAGAAGCAAAGTGCCATAATAAGTCCTACAGCTACAAGGACAGGAATTCTGCCAACAATTGTGTGAACTTAAAAGAGGAATTTGAAACTCAGATGAGCCTTCAGACCTGGCTGATACCTTGACTGCAGCTTTGTGACACCATGAGCAGAAGACCCAGCTAAGCCGACTCTGGACTCTTGACCTATGGAAGCTTTGAGAGAACAGTATATGTGGTTTTAAGCTCCAAAATTTGTGGTAATTTGTTATGAAGCAATAGAAAACTAATATACCCATAGAATGGTAAGGAAAATCACATGGAATCAATACTTACTTATTAAAATAGACAGTGTGTGTAATGGCTAAAGGCACAGAGCCTAAAGCCAGGCTACATGGGTTCATATCCCAACATCAGCATGTAACCTTGGGCATATTGTTTCATGCTTCCATGTCTCAATTTGCTCACTATGAAATGAGGCTAAATATAGGGTAACTTATAGGATTATTTTAAGGATTAAAGAATTTAATTTATGCAAAGTCCCTAAAAGGGCTCTTGAAAAGCATTAAGTACACTATAAAACATTAGCTCTCTTTATATGATACTTTTCTACTAATTATTAATGAACTAAATATATCACTTTCTTCATATACCCCCTTAACAAATAACAGTGTCATCATATTATAAACAATCAAGGCATTTAATAAAGAGATCAAAGTGATCACTGTGTTGAGTTTCAATAGTCAATTTCAGTCAGAAAAGAAGCATTAAAATGGATCAAAAAATGTAAGAAAATATGATCACAATTTTAAATTACAAAAATAGCTAGAGGAAGCCTTGCTGTATCTGAAAATCTTTTAATGGTTCCCCTCCCCTAAGATTTGGAGATCAGTCACAGTTCCAAAATCCTACAAAAAAAATGCATGAAGAGCTAACTGCTGAACTCTTGTATTGTAATTGCTGCTTATTATTTCCAAGGGATTACACAATGCAAAAATTCTATACTTATAAAATAAAATTGAGGGAAAATACTTCGGGAAAAGCTGTTTAGCTGTGATAGTCGAAAGATGGGTGGATAGGCAGATGAATAGAAGATAGACAATAGATAGGGAGGGATGGAGGGAGAGAAAGAGAGAGGGAAGGAGGGAAGGAAGGAAGGAAGGAAGAGAGAGAGAGAGAGAGACTGAGAGAGAGAGAGAGAGAGAGAGAGAGAGAGAGAGAGAGAGAGAGAGGGATATAGAATTATATACAGATGAATTGGAATCCTGATCATGAAACATCTTGAATTCCCTGGGTCAAATGGATTGAATTTTAAAGAAAATTTCAAAAATAAGTGAAGCTTTTTCTGAATCAATAAAAATTGTTGATATATAACTTTTAAAGAAATTCAGGCAAAATCGAAAATGGAAAGCCCTTTTCCTAAGATATCCAACTAGAAGGATTTAACTGGGTAAAGGAAAGAAGTCAGTTGTGGAATGAAGCATATTATTGTCAAAGACTAGATACGTTAAAATAACATGAAAGAACTTTTTAAAAATATGGATACTTAGGCTTCATCCCAGACACTGTGACCTCGGAGGTCTGGAGTACAGATCAGGAAAATATCTTTTTCTTTGTATTAGTTAAGGTAGGGCAGGCTGTAGTAACAAACGGATTCCAAAATGTCAGTAGATTAACACAATAAAAATTAAATTTTTCCTCACAAAATGTTTCAGAGTGAAGGTGGTAAGCAGACTACTCTTCATGCAGTCATTCAGTAACCGAGACCCTTTGCATCTTGTGACCTTCCCCTACCCTACACTTTCATTGTTATTTGCTTTCACCTGACAGAAGGAGAAATAGCATGAAAAGAAGTTGTAATGGATGAGACTAAAAGTAGCATAAATTTTCCCTTTGATCTTGTTCTATTAAGGAGAACTCAGTCACTTGACTACCCCTAACTGCAAGGGAAGGAGGGAAACACAGTGTAGCTGCAGTAAGAAGAAGAAATGGATTTTAGTGAACAAGAAGCAATCTCTGCCATAAGCACATCATGTGATTTTGATATACAACTTGTGCATGGTTGAAAATTCACAGATGAAAATATAACTTTTAAGTCAAAATAATCTAGGTTCATGACTTCTCCTTCAAACTTGGTCACTTACTAGCTGTCTGGTCTAAGGCGAAATATTCCCCTTCCACATGCTTTAATGTCCTCAGCTCCTCATCTTTTAAAGGAAGATTTAAAAATCCCATATTTTAAGATTCCTGTGAGATTGAAATAATATATTTAAAATCATTAGAATAATAACTGACACTTGGTTAATAGTCATAAATGTTTTATTCTAACTGTATTTTTGGTTTAGAAAAAAAGGGAAGCAAGGTGTCCTGTTATTTGTGATAAGAAAGCAGATATATTAGTGTCAGAATAAATATATTATTCTGACTGAATTTTTGAATTGAGAAGGTTTTAGAAGATAGAATATTAACAAAATAGAAGTCGATTTCTTGCTTCCATAAGTTTCTGGTTAAGTGTTCCAGGTGGTCATTCAGAGATCCAGTCTTTTCCATCTAGTGGCTCTCACATACCCTAGGACTTTATCATCAATTTATCCAGTGTGTTGAGATGCATTGTGGATACAGTATGTGGTGTGGTCTGAGCCAAGAATTAGGTGTCTCGGATGCACTCAGATGCACTTGAAATTTTAGTATTTAAATTCGAATATTAGAATGTTTGAAGCGCACAGAGAGAAAAGTCACTCTGATTTCAAAATAAAATAAAAACAGTCGTATTTTATTTTAGTAAAATAAAACAGTAATATTCTTTAAATAGTAAGGAATTAAAAACATTGGTATTGTAGCTCTCAAACTGAGATTTACAATAATCTGATTATCACATATTTTATTTCAGGGAGTTTGAGATATTTTCAGATTTAACCTTTGCCATATATAAATGTGTTCCACTATACTCAAGGACACTTGGGTTCAGAATTGGATCTGAGTTGTGCAGTGCTTACCATCTGAAGCAAGTAATGCCATCATAGAGGACTCTGTATAATTGAAAGGATTAATTTACAGAGTCATTCAAAGTCTGGATTAGTGTGAGGATGCTGTCTAATCAATGCAGTTATCTATCAGAAGCAGAGAGTGGCCCTTGTTTAGCACTTCTAAAAGTTGAGTTATCTACAGACCTCTTTTATAGATTTATTTTCAAAATAGTTTATATACATAGACTCCTTTTACAATAATTTTCACTAAGCTACAAAAATATATCCCTGGTCTTCTCATCTTCAGATTCTAATTTGAGGAATACATCCCTAGTCAAAATAACTAAGAGCAAAATATGTCCTCCCGTGCCTCAGCCTCTTGGTTTCTCCATCATTTTCCAACTTTCCTGATTTCAAACCCCACATCACCTATTCCCTTGGCATATTGATTTATGTTTTGTGCTGTCCTCCCCAATAAGCATCTCAGAACATGTCTCCTATCTGATTTATAAGCATCTCAGAACATGTCTCCTTCTATCTGATTTCTTTGAGCTGAGCCCTAAGTTTACTTCTTAGGGCTTGTTCTTATTTGACAACCCTTGCTGACCTGATAAACCCATTATAACCTGCCTCCTTCCCACTCTCAATGTTCTTCATTCACATTATGGTAGTCAATTCCTCACCTCAGAAGGTTCTCTTCTTCTGAGTTCTTGCTTTGGGTAGACCATCTATTAGAAAAGTAAGGGAAGAGGTCATTTGGGGTACCTTCCACGTGCCAGGCTTCATGGTGTCATTTCATTTTTCATCCTGGTCCACTTGGGAAATTTACTTGAGCATTTCATCCTTTTTTTCTTTTTCAGAAAAATGTGATGATGACAATTTCCTAGGCTTAAATAATACCTACTTTTTTTTAGGTCCTTACTATGTGCCTGCTTTTCTGTCAAGTATTAGATATATTATCTCATTTAATCCTAACAACATCATCAGGAGGTAAGTCAGAGCAACATGCCCACATTTTCAGATGAGAAAATTGAGGCAAAGGGAAGTTAAATGGCTCAATCAATTTTGGCACAGTCCTTGGAGCCTTACAGTTTCCATCTAATATTGCCTCAGTTGATTACTTGCTTCCTAAAGTACAGTAACAACAGACAACTTATGACTAAAGGCATATTTAGAATTAACACCATAGTTTTATTGTGTGCTCAGTTTAGCAGCACTTCTGTGTTGGTTCTTTACCACACCAGCCCACTTTACCAAAAGTTAAGCAATACAAATTTCAATTTGACCTAGTTTAATCAAAATGTGGGTTGTGGTTCAATTATTCGATTACTAAGAATTTAAACAGTTTTTAACAACCACTATAAATGCAGTCTTTCTCTTGTGGTCTCTCTCAGAAACTAACATTGCTCTTTCTCACTGCCATGTAAATACAATAACCCCTCCCAAATAACCTACAAATGCAGAGAGAGCTAGGTTCCTACAGACGCCATGTTTCAAATGGTGTGGATTTAAGAAGAGATCATGGAATGGATCTTGAGATGACGTTCCAGCTAATTCAGATTCCAAATGTCATCCCTTACATTTGTCTGCAGCTTACTGGCATTAGCATTGGAGCCTCCATTTTGCTCAATAATAGCATATATTGTTTACTTTCCATTTGATGACTAGCCAACCCACTTTTCTCTCCAAGTGGAGAGAAAAGCAGACTGAACTCAGGAGTGCTGATGTCAAGAGGACAATCAGACCACACCAAGCCAACACCCGCTGCCTGTGGTTCCCTCCAGCACTGCTACCATGTAGCTGAAGCAAGAAGATCAAGAGGTGGCTCCAAGTTATGAGAGCTAAGAGTCACCCCTGCCCTTCCCTGCTTGCTGGCCTCACCCCTGCTCGGTCTACAGAGCAGGAGGCATTTCTAATAAAGAGAGACAAGGATTATACACCAGATTCCAAAGCAAGCCTAAGCTCTCACTTTCCTGTTTTCTGTTTGGGTTTCACAGGCCTTCTTCAGCTATTCTGGGATATTAAAACAAGTGATCTGTTTTGAGTTTGGAAAGGTTTGATGTTTTTTTATGTGGGGGTGTTCAGTTCATTAGAAGAAGAAAAGCCAGCCTCCCGCTCTCAGTAGTGCAATGTGGAAATGTAGCACATCCCACTCTGACATTTCTTTTCTGCCTCCTTAGCCCCAATCACTAGATTGCGGTTTCCAGGTTGTTTTGCTTTTTCTTTCTTTTTAATTGTTTTTACTCTTTATGCCAAGTGTCTTAAGTCACATTAACTAAAGATCTGGTATTTTTGAAGTAACAGGAAAAGCTGGTCTTAGCCTCCTGCCATGGCTGGACAGATGGATTTGCCAGTGCTCCCCCTTCATGCTTTGCCCATGTGAGGCCCTTACTGGTGCTCCTGGACTGGAGGATTTTGAGAGTGTTTCCCCCACACCTCCATGGCTCCAGTTCCCCAATCTCAGAGAGTTAAATCAACTGCCTCCTACTTATCTCTCAGGAAAAGTCTGCCTTCCCAGACTCATCTTTTCTGATCCTTATAGCAATGATCAATAGAGATCCTGGGAATACCTGACATTGAGGCTTTGAAGCTTCAACTCTGGTCATATAACCCCTGGAATTACTTCTACTTGAGGCCCTAGGCTGTTTATATGACCATTAAATGTGTGAGAGAATTTGATATTTTAGAAATGTTGGACTCTTCACGTCAATGTTTATTAAAACAAAACAAAAACCCACTATTTCCATGTCTGTCTTTTCAATCAAATAACATTGCCTGATTCAATGAGCAAGTACTTATCACCTTCCTGCTTTGGCTGCATCACCTAAAGAGAATAAAAGGAATGCAGAGAAACAGTGGCCATGACACTCAACCTGTTTTAACACTTCCTAACTCGTTACTATTTGTATTTCTGTTTTACAAAAGAGGAAACCAAGGCCAGGAGCAATAAAGATCTTTGTTCGAAGTCACACGGAAATGTCTGGCTTTGGAGACTACACCATAAACGCCATGCTAGGTTGCCTCTAGAATTGTCCAAAATCAGCACACCCTTGATTCCAGGGCAGGCAGAGCATCAGTATCGGATATCTTTGCTTTTCTTCTACCTTAGTGAACTATACAGAGCTACTCAGCTCTAGCTCTCCCTTAAAGTCCCGAGTCTTGAACTAGCAACAAGCCACAAGCCTTCTGCTTCCTCCTTTCAGTGCTGTACTCTCAGCCTCTAGTGTCAGGGCTGCCTGCTCAGCCCTGGTTCTAGTACCAACCAGCAGCAGCTCTAGATCTGGCCCAAACCAGCAACCAAAGAATCTCTTCTCCACCCCAAAGCCTCAGGAGACTTCATCCCCTCTGGTATCTATTACTTACAACCCTCAGTCTTCTAAATAGCATCCACTTCTACCACTCCCTTCCTAGCCTAGGGAGGAGCAGAGAAAGAGAAGGCAGTAAGAGGCTGTGAGCCTGGTCTTTCTAGCCTGCAATCATCGAAGATCTTCATTGCCGCAGAAGATTTTCGTTCTGATATCTCCATTGTAAGTCTTTGATAGTTATCTTTGCACCTATCCTGGAAAATGTTAGAATTAGAGAGAGTAAAAGAGCAATAGTTATTCTCTGAGAACAGCATGAAATGTTAAACTATTTAGGAGTATCTACATGTTTAAATGAAAAATAAGTACAAGAAAAGCAATCTACAATGAGTGAGAGGAATTTTAAAGCTCTGAGATGGAATTTCCAGGTGTTTTCCAGATACAGGGTCTGATCATAGTTGCTGCAATGTAGAAATGGGAGCCCAGGAAACACAGGGCTGGTTGACTTAACCTTGACATCCGGGAAGATGGACAGAGCTCAAACAGAAGATCCCTCTCCAGACAGAATTCAAGGTCCTCTGCATTCAGAGGAGTTACCTTGAGTTCGGTACATGTCAGCGACTGAATAGGGAGAGGAAACGAGTATATATAAATATGTCAGCCTCAGTGGCAAAGTTGCTATTGAAGGAGGGTGGAAGAGGCTGTACTAAAACAAGGGAATGCTGCCTTCACTTCTCCCTAAAATGGAGGGGAAGACAGGAATGAAAGAAGCATTTGTAATCAGCTTTCTTCTCCTGGAAGCATTTCAAGGCAGGTCATGTCAAAGCCATGGGCCTAACTTGGGCCAGAGGTTTGAAGAGGTAGAGAGTCTGGATTCCTCCAGTTGATATATCTTCTACGAATTCAATTAAATTAAACTAGCATATATGTATACCCCACTAACAGTATCTATTATCGTCACTTCACATGCACAACATAATTCCAGCCTGTGGATGGTTTAATTAAGGAAAGACAACATCGATGGTGCATAGGACAAGATGAGAAAGCCTTTGTCATCAAGTGCAGAAGGAAAACAGCATGCATTATATAAAAACCATGAAAGCTCTGCTCTTGCTATGATATAACTCATTTCAATTTTGAAATGGCAAAAGAAGGAGGTTATGTAGTATGGGGCACAGAAGTGAAGACAAAATAGAAAGGAGCTATCAAGCGAGAATATTGTGATAAAATTAAAATGACCAAGCACTATCCACAACATCTCAGCCTCACCACCACACCTATGCCTTAACCATGAGCCTGAGAGTTATTCGAAAGCTCATAGACTGCTGAACATTAAATGGTTGTCCTATTTTACTGGATAGTATTTTTATCCAATACATATTTTTATCACTTGGATGAACATTTCTGTGCAATTTAGATCTGAGAACCAGGGTTCAGAATTTGGGGTTTATAGAGAAACAAGCCCAGCACCGCTTCCTACAAATGTGTTGGTGGAGGTGGGGGCTGCCAAGAGAAGAACCACATAGGGCTATCCTGCCTTCCTTGGGCAAAAGTTACACAAAGTTAGCAGTTTTATTGACCTCAGGAATTCTCAAAGTCTTTACAAATGAATGTAAAATATGACACTACGAGAGCAGGACAATAGGCGATATGTCACAAATATATACAAATATATATAACCATTGAACTGAAATATCTCTTTATTTTTTTTCCTGCCAATATGTTAATGTTTAAAATACTTAATGTTGAAAAACAGTGTTATGGTTAATTTTATGTGTCAAGTTAGCTGAACCGAATATTTGGTCAAATTTTATTGGAAATGTGTCTGTGAGCATGTTTTTGGATAAGATTTACATTTAAATTTTTAGACTTTGAGTAAAGCAGATTGCCCTTCTTAATGTGGGTGGGCCTCATCCAATTAGTTGAAGGTCTGAATAGAATAAAAGGCTGACCTCCCTGAGCAAGAGAGAATTCTGCCTTTGAACTTCAACTGCAACTTTTTCCTGAGTCTCCAGCCAGCTGACCTTTCACATCAGATTTTTGACACGCCATGCCTCCACAATCATATGAGCCAATTTCTTAAAATAAATATCTTTTTTATGTATTTATATAAGCCTCAGAAAGAGAGATGTGGAGTCACACACACACACACATACACACACACACACACACACACACACACACACATTCTGTTCTATTTGTGTTCTGCCTGGTTCTGTTTCTCTGGAAAACCCCAACTAGCACACTAAATTAATGTAAATTTGGAAAACAGAGTGGAATCTATTTGCAGGTAGTCAGATTAATTGTTATTCATCATAAGAAGAGCAATAGGAATATACATATTTCTAATGTTCTATAGAAACTAATTTTGAAATAAAAGGCAGTTAAAAGCCCACGCAATGAGATCAAATATGAAACATATCAGAACAAACAAAGTGAATCTTAAAAGCAAAAGCACTAACATAAGAACTAAAAGATCAAAACATCAAGTGAAAAAATCCTGGACTCTTAGTGAGGTCTTATCTAAGGCAAGCCAGACGGACATGAAGCTTTTAGCTGACATGCAAGCCAAGGCTTCAATTTAAGGCTAGCTTATGTGTTCATGAACTAAAAGGAAAGCCACAGAGAGAGTGGAGTCATGTGCTTTTGCAAGATAAAGACACTGTATGAGAGAGGCTGTAGAAAAACCACACTGAAGTACAGTCTGTGTAAGGTCTGGAAGGAAAGGCACTCAGACAAGGTTCCAGGACACTTGCTGATCTTTTTACCCAGCGTGAGACAAGATATCTTCTGGGCAGAGACTTCACTTTCTCTTTGTACAGGTTACCTTGATGCCTCTCGAGTTCTTACAGCTTCTATTAGCAATTTCTAAGTATGCGAACACCACTAATCTCCTTAATGGGGCTTATGGTCCACCCATTGCCTGACACATTGACTATACTTATTTGATTTTAATACTATGTGGTCTCCTAAAGAGAATTTGATGTTTACAATAAAAACACAATGACACATATTTAAAAGGAGTCAAAGACAAACGTTAACAAATAAGGGAGAAAGAGATAGGAAAACAGCTAAGTTTGAAATTCAATTCAACAAGCATTTACTATAGACTTTTTTCTAAATCCAATTTCTTCATCGGCACGGCATGGAGGTAAGAGGGCTGCCATTAGTAGCTGTGACTTTGGGCTCAGTTACTTAACTGTCCTGTGCCTCTGTTATCTATGAAATGGGAATAATGAGGAGAGGATAAAACTTTCCCAGAAATTAGTGCAACTTTAAATTATTAGCTGTTTCTCTCATTCCTCACCTAATGAAAAGTTCCTAAAAGTAAAGTCTAGGAGAGAGAGGGGAAGCCAACATTAACTGTGCACCTATTGTGTGTTACCCACTCTGTGTTATTTCATACAATCACCGTAAACATGTGAGAAAATATTTTTATCAATATATAAATACTATGGAGTTTCAGAGGCCCCAAGGCTTAGATCAGAAGCTGTGAGTGACCTAAAATGTACTCTTATGAAACATAAGATGGAGTTTTGCTTCCTAGGGTGGAATCCCTGGATCAACCTACTTTGAAATGCTTGTTAAAACTGAAGATTCTTGTACCCTCACTCAGGTCAGGTCTGTTTAATTTCAATCTCGATGGCAGCAGTTTTAATAAGCCACCCATTTCTATGATTCCTCTGCACACTCAAGAGTCATTGGTTTATTGGTTAGGATTATGGACTCTGAAGTCAATCCTGGGCCTGCTTTTGCTATGTTCTAGATATATGAGACTGGGCTCGGAGCTCCTGGAATTAGCTGACCTTATCTTTTAATTTAATTTAATTTTATTTTATTAGTTTCAAGTATAGAGTACATTGGTTATAAAACAATCCCCCTAATTGCTCTTTCTCTCTTCTAGTTCACCACCTAGCCATTAAATTACCACTAACTGCATTCCCTATGTCTTGTTCCCCATCCCCATGACCATCTATCAACTACTAATTTGTACTTCTTTAACCCTTCACCCCATTCCAGTTGACATACTATGTTATATTAGTTTCAGGTATACAGCACAGTGACCATGCATCTACACGGCTGACGAAGGGATCACCCTGATAAACCTAGCACCCATCTGACACCACACATAGTTACTATAACACCATTGACTATATTCCCTATGCTATATCCCATATCCCCATGGCTACCCTGCAACTGCCAATTTCTACCTCTTAATCCTTTCCTTCCATACCTCCGCAACACCCCTCTCATCTGGTAATTATCAAAATGTCTCTGTATCTATGAGTTTATTTCTGTTTTGTTTGTTTGTTCATTTTGTTCTTTAGAATCCATATATAAGTGAAATCATATGGCATTTGTCTTTCTCTGCCTGACTTATTCCACTCTAGCTGGCCTTATCTTATACAAATTTATATCCACAGAACATCATCTGACGTCATAGCCTGAAGCCCAGAATGAATTTGTTGGATTTAATTCAATTTAATAAAATTAAGAGCATGATACCTTCAGAGAACTCATCTTACAAACTAAGCCTTTGTCTAATTATGTGCTATCATATGGATGCAGATACAGCAAGTTACACCCCAGGGATATAAAAAATTTACCCTAAATAGCTATTTAAGCCCAGCCTTAAACCTAAACCAGTCATGCCAAATATAACACCTTTCTTATCTACTTCTCACTTCTGTTTTCTTCCTGGCCAATGTGGGGCCCATATGTTTCTGAGGAACAAAAGAAGAATAAAGGGGGTTGGGGAGGAAGAGACACTTCGACAACTTTAGAAAGTCTTCCTTCATCTCCTTAATGAGGATAGGGAGGTGGCGAGAGATGCTATATGTGCTGGAACAAGCATGCTCAGGCTGGTTTGAGTTCTTTCTAACCATGTGGCCTCGCATAGACAGTCCAAACACCAAAAGACAAATACCAATAATATTAAAGTCATAGCAAGCTGTCCCAGAACAACCTTTGTAATAGAACCCATGATTTTTACCATGCCCTTGTGTAGGAGCAGAATTTGACTTCTCTCATGCTAATGCAGAAGGTACTGCTCATTCATTTTAAACTAAAATCATTTCATAAAGGATTTAGATCCCTGAGGGCAAAGTTAAAAAGGGCTTTTTACTCTATTCTTTAATCTCAAGGCAAATGGGCATAGCAGGAAGAACTTGGACATGTATAAGCAGACAGTTTTTGGAGACAAACAGATCTGTGTCCAAATCCTGACTCATTCACTTTTTACTTCTATGCTCATTAAAGTTAATAATGAAGATGACGATAATGGCTAACACTTATGTGTATTTACTACAAGCCAGACTCTATCCTTTACATTTATTAACTAATTTTATTCTCAAGAAAAATAAAACGCACAAGGAAGACATTACTATTATATTTCAGAGTGAAAGAAACTGAGGCACAGAAAGATTTAGTATCTGGTACAAGCTAGTCAACAGCAGAGCCAGAATTCAAACCCAGGCAGCATGGACATAAACCCATGGAGTCTAGGCTCCAGACATCCATGTCTGTATCTGCCGCATTTCCCTGCCCCTAGATGCCTCAAGAGCACATCATCTGACTTTAGAATCTGAGTTCCCTTGTCTGCAAAGTGAGTGTAATGAGGCTAATCTCAGTGAGGTATGAAGGAAACATGTAAATAGAATCCTAGACACCAAAGGGGCACCCAGATTAGGTCAAGTGCCTTTCATTTTCAACTTGTAGACTCATAATATATTACCAGAATTCTAAGTAAATTTCAACAAAATTCTGAAGTATGCAGAGTGCCCAAGAAGAACATATGTGTGGGTGTACTGAACGAAGTGGAGGCTTTAAAATTTACTTTCAGAAACTCTAATCTATCCAGAAGACAATCTTAACCTATGAAGCCGACTATCTCGAAACTTCTAAATAAACTCGCTTTTGCCACCAACAGAGCCCACCGGCCGGCGTCAATCAGCTGGATGTATGAGTCTAAAGCTAGGAAAGCCCAATTATTTAGACTTGGAGGGGCCAGTTAGAAAAGTCCTTGAAGGATGATGAGAATATTTCTAGGAAAAGAAGAGGGAAAGCCAATGTAACAAGAGGAATTTGTATGATCAAAGGCGTCCAGGCATGAGATTTCACTTCACACAGGGTTAGAGGAGGCCTGGGAAGCTGAACTGAGAAGAGGCTCTGATGGACCTTGAATGTGACACTATGCAATTTGTGCTTGATTCTGGGAGCCATCAAGAGTTTTTGAAAGGAAAAGACATTATCAGGCTTGTGCTTTAGTAAGTGTTGTGTGTGAATTAAAGTGGGAAGTACAGGTGTCAGGGAGACTGCTTCTGAGGTAGAGAGTATAAAGGACTACTCGGTTTTCTTTTACACTAATATATTAAAATACACACCAAAACATACCAATATATTAAAATCTTGAGAAAGAAAGGCCAAAAGTTATTTGTCACTAGACTAAAAGTGGAAATAAATCATTACAACCTCTAAGGAAGTTTAAACTAAGAAATTGTAGTTGTAAGCAAAACTGCCACATAAAATTTCAGACATGCAAAGATATGTAATTGTTGAATTACGTACATATTTCCACCAGAGAATGGAATCTGAACACAGTGGGTGAAGTAAGTAGAGAAGTAAACACAGTGTTCAAAGCTTAAGAAGAACCTTGCTTTTCACCAAGAAAAGCCAACATAGTTTTCTTTGAAACAACTCTCATATTCCCTTAAAGAGAATTTAATAGTATTGTGGAAAACTCGTCTATTGAAGTCACAATAAAAACTTCAGCCCAATATGAATAAACTGATATTATGTCAAAGTGACAAGTCACTGAACTTTTGACCCATACATCCAAAAAAGAGGAGTGAAAGAATGTTTCAGAAGAATCGAGTTTGAATAATAAAAAATAGCATACCACTTCCCCATCATACACATTTGACCTTGGGGGAACGTGAGCTCGGGTAATGTAATGTGGCTGTCCATAGTGGTCATAGATTTTGCCACATAATCCAAAACCAAATATTTCTTTGAAGACCCTCCCATGACCCTTCTAAGTGTCATGTCCCCTTATTAAATCTCTTTCTCTATATCGATCATCCTCAAGTATGCATATGGGTAATTAGTCTAAATGTTTTTTCTCATACACGGCCTTTTAACTATTCTTTAAAATTTTTGTGCATACATAGCTTGTTTGTCCAATTTAACTGTAGACATTTTTAAAATGGAAATATTTGGGTATAGTTCTGTAATTTTTTCATCATGCCTTATATGGCATGTAAAAATCAAAAAACAACAAAACAGTAGCAACAATAATAGCTAAGACTTTTTGAATGGTCAGCATTATTTCAACAGCTGGACATGTATTAACTCATTTAATATCACAAGTACATGAGGTAGATACTATTACGCCCCTCAGTTTACACATAAGGAAACTTAGTCACGAGAAGGTTAATCATATTTACCATGGTCACATTGCCAGGTGGTATGTGATCTCAGGCAGTCTGACACCAGAGCTGTACTTCTATATACACTTTAAACATATATTTTTCTTTGAATTCAAATTCCAAAAGGAAAATAGATTTGAAAATCAGAGGCCTTACCTGGAAACTGCAGACAAGATTTAGGGTCAAGTAAGGTTTGCCTTTTCAAAAATTTGAGAAACAATCTTCCCATGGTCTTTGCAAGATTTTGTGGCCCATCATAGCACAGGGTCATCTTTGACATGGCCGACAAAAGAAACATAGCTTCCCAGACCTCTGCCTCTACTGCATTGCCTCTATTTTTATGTGTTGTCACTTACTGGGATCTAAAGATGAATGTGAGTAAAGTAGATACAGTGGTAGTAAGTAGAAGCATCCTAAACAGAAGACCTACCCACTCCTTACTGAAACTGAATTCCTCTTACTTTCTGGTTAGCCAATAGCTGTGATTGGTGTGTGAAAAGAGGGAGAAGGAACAGCCTTGATGGCCCCAGAGGAATTCAGAGCAGAGAACATTACAGCAGCAGGTCTTTGATACCAAGTTCCCCTGTCAACAACTGCAGTAAGTACCTGCCTTCCTTTGGGTCCTTTAAGCCAGCACATCATGCCCCACTGTAAAATGGGCCTGAGCTGTGAGTACCTCAGGTTCTGTCTGCACCCTGCCCTAGTGTTTGAGGCTCTGCATTTCTACATGGACTGCTCACTGTGTTTTGAGTTCTTTTTCTCTAATATACAACCTTGCCTTGGCTTATCCTTTCCAGCTCTCAGGTCCTAGAGTACTTTCTTTTCTGGCTCTATCCCTTAAACTCGGTCCAATTGGCCAGCTACCCATATTATAATGAAGGAAGATTTTGACAATAGATAATATCATATCAATATAAAGAGCATATGAGCAGAGCAGGTGGGATATTAAAGAATGCTCTTTTGGGGTTTCATTTCTCAGGGTCCATATTGCTATATTTCCAAGTCAACCCTTTTAACCAGCCCCATTCCAATATATTCAGCTCCTCCTGTCAATGAAAAGTAGCTATTACTTACTATGTGCCAGAAACTATTCTTCTCCATCGTCTTATCAGGCAGATCACCATTATTTAGCTCATTTTATTTATATGTAGAGAAAGCTGAGGTACAGCAGATTGTCTACTCAAAGCCACAGAGCTAATAATAGGTGATGGAGGATTTAAATTCAGGCAGGAAGGCTCAACCCCTTACCCTTAAACACTACATTGTGTTGGCTTTACAAATACACTCTCTAAGTGACCCCCAGGCACTCCAAACTTTTCATGTTTAAAACCACTCATATTTTCTCTCACAAACCTCAAATTCTTCATATTCCCGACTTTGATAAATGGTTACCATTTACTTACATGCTCAAAGAAGAAACTGCCCCAAGATGCTATGAGTAACCACATCATATGGAATCCATGCTCCCTCTTCCATCTTACTATCATTGCTTTATATTAGGATATTATCTTTTTCTGAAATAATTGCAAATAGGCTTGTCATCGGTCTCCTTACCTGTGATTAAATGGATCAGTCACTCTTCATTTTTACTGTCTTTTCCTCTTCCTCCAGTCCATGTCCACATCACTATTAAGAAGGATATACAGTGTTGGCAAAGTAGCTTACCTTGAGAGGTGCAAGATAATTAGCCACAGTGGTGTGATCATGATTATGTGTGATGGTTAGTGCCTGTGTATGAA
>NW_006443138.1:6064945-6089632 GCF_000325575.1 Pteropus alecto
GAAAGAGAGTGCTTGTAGAGGTAAGTGTTGCTTAAGGATAGGGTAACCAATTCCTTCTAGTTTGCCCCAGATTTTCCCTATTTTAACACTAAAAATTTTACATCCCAGGAAACCACTCATTCCCAGGCAAACCAGGACAACTGTCACTTTTCTTGAGGGAAATGTTTAACTAAGTGATTAAGTGTGTAAAGGAGGCTATGCTGATGTTCTGCCTTTATTGAATCTAGTTGTAATTGTGGCTTTTCTCTTCATTTCACAAAATTAACCCAAAAGAGAGGCGATCATACCACCAATTTCATATACCCTCATAAGTCAACCAGCCAGCATCTTTTGAAACAAATGATCATGCCTTTTTTCTTAAAATATTTTCTTCCCTAGGTTTACAGCCATCACGCTCTCCTAGTTTTCCTCTAATATTAATTTCTCAGTCTCTTTTGATGACTCCTCATCCACCTCTCTTAATGTTAAAAAACTCTAATTTTCTATATTTGACCCTCTGATTTTTTCTCCATCAGTATACATTGGGTAGGTGACTTCATCTAGTGAATTTTCAAAATCAACTGCAGTATAAATTTAGACTCAAAAGAAGAGATCAGAACTTTACCTTTATTACAATTTTAAAAATATTTATATTGGAGAATACGGTTGAGTCAGGGTAACTAGACTTGTTCATATTTTGCTACTAACCAATTTAATCATAAGAACATGGGACAACCACAGGCCTCTCCCAATACAAAGTGATTCCTGAAAAACTCACAGCATAGAAGATGATAAAATATATATTCTCTGAAAGCAGACATTCCAAAAAGATATAAGAAAATTAATGAACCATGAATAATGGCTTCTTTCTCCCAAACTAACCAATCAGGTACATCAATCCTCCCACTTTGGGAAAGAATGACTAAGAAAATAGTGAGAAGTCAGGAGTGTAACAGGAGTTTCTCATAGGAACACAGAGACTGGGAGAGGTGTTCCTCTATAACAAATACCATTTTTATGCTAATGACTTTCCATTATATCTCTAGCTTCAACCTTTTCCCTGAGCTTCAGACTTACATATCCATCTGCCTACTCAGTCTCTCTGCTTGAAAGTCTAATAATAGACATTTCAAACTCAACATGACTAATAGAGAACTCATTTTTTTTCACTATCCTCTTCACTTCTGTATTAGTTTTCTCAGTTTGCTAGAGTAGTAGTGCTGCCACAATAAAATACTACAGGCTGAGAGGCTTAAACTACAGAAATTTATTTTCTCACAGTTGTGGAGACTAGAAGTCTAGTATCAAGATGTCAGCATTGCTGGTTTCTCCTGAGGTTTCTCTCTTTGGCTTTCAAATGTTCTACTTCTTACTGTGTCCTCACCTGCCTTTTCTCTGTGCACACACATCCATGCTGTCTCTTCTTATAAAGACATCAACCATATTGGACTAGAGTCTTGAATAACCTTAATTTAAGCTTAATCACCTTCTTAAAGGCCCTATCTTCAAAAATGGTCACATTAGGGATTAGGATTTCAATATAGGAATTGAGGTGAGCAAGAGAGACAACTTAACCCACAACTTAGCCCACATCATCTTCCTCGTTTCAGGAAATGGCACCACCATTGACCAATTGCTTAGACCAAAACCTTAGAAATTACCTAGAATTCCTCTTTCTTTCATACCTCACACCCAGACCATTAGCAAGTTATGTCAACTCTACCAATTCCATGTCCTACCACCTCTACTGCCAACCCCAGTTTCTAACATCCTCTTATTTCTACTCTACTGCAATAGCCTCCTAACTGGTTTTTCTGCTTCTCTTCTTGCCTTGCCATAGTCGATTTTCCATATATCCACAAGGATATATGGAAATCTTTAAAAGTAAATCAGATACCATTGCTTCCCCAATTTGAACCGTTAGTGGCTTCTCACTACACTTAGAATAAAACACAACAGTTTATAACCCACCATCATCTATCGCTGCTTACCTTTCTGTCCTCATTTCTTACCACTCTTCCCCAACATTCACTAAACTCCAGTCACTTGGGCGCCTTGATTTTCTTAAAGCAGACAAAGTTCATGTGGTGGTGCTTGTCCTTCTGCCTGGAACTCTGTAGACTTGTCTTTTCCCTTTTAATTTCATTTATACCTCTTCCCAAATATAGCTTCCTAAATAGAGCCTTCCCTGACCTCCCTATTTAAAACACATGCCACCCCATGACTCAACTCCCTTACTCTCCTTTATTTTCCTTCAAAGCATTTACAACTGCCTGAAACTACAGTGTATTTTTACTCGATTATTTGTTTATTTTTAGTCTTTTCCACTAGACTATGAGCTTCATGGAGCTTTTTTGTTCTATGCTGTACCTCCAGCACTGAGAAGGATCCTTGGCACAAAACAGACACTCAACAAATGGTAGAATCAAAATAATGTGTGCAATATAAATCTCTCTAATTAAAAAATTCAACCATGTCACTTCCTTTCTTAAGCCCTCCAGTGACTTCTTATTGCTCTGTGGGTAAAATTCAAGCATCTGGCATGATGTACAAGGCCCTACTACCTTTCAATTTCACCTCTAGAAATTCTCACCATGCAGCTTGAGCTCCAGTCCTTAATAACCTTTTAAAGGCCAGAGTTGTGCTAACTTATCTTGGAATCCTGGCACTCTAGTATAGAACTGGGCACAAAATGGCTACAAAGCAGCTGGCATTAAGTGGCAGGAATTATTATATAAAGCAGAGAGCATTAGGTCTTGATTTTACATTTTACTAGTTGCTTAAAATGTTGATAAAATGGTGGTGATAAAATCAGCTCTACCTATCTCACAGGTTTATTGGATATTTTAAAAAATCAAATTCATTTAATATTTATAAAGTAGCTGCTATGTGTTTTTGCACCGTTCTAGGTACAGGGAATACATTAGTGAGTAAAATAGACAAAAATTCCAGGCTTCATGGAATTTATGCTCTATTAAAGGAAAACAGTTTAGTTAAACACACATGCACATGCATACACACACACACACACACACACACACACAAAGTACTAAGTGCAACAGAAAGAACTAAATCACAAAAAGAGGATGAAAAATATCTGGTGCAAGACATATGTACATTTTATTTTTGGCGATCATGAAAGGCCTCATAGAGATAATGACATTTGAACAGAGACTCAAAGAAGGGTTTGAAAGAACAACCCAAATGGCTGTCTGGGGGAAGACTATTCCAGTCAAAAGGTACAACAAGTAAGTGCAAAGGCCCTGAGGCAAGAGCGTGTCTATAGTATTCAACTGGCCCATATTTTGGGCCATAAAATAAGTCTTAGTAAATCTAAAAGGATTAGAATCACACAAAGTATGCTTTCAGGCCACAGCTGAATTAAATTAAAATAAATTAAATAAAAATATATAACAGAAAACATTTCTGGATAATCTTCAAATATTTGGAAACTAAGTAACACTTTTAAACTACCCAGGAATCAAAGAAGAAATCAAAAGGGAAATTAGAATATATTTTAAACTGAACGAAATTGAAAACACAAAATACCAAAACTTGTAAGATGCACTTAAATTTATAGAACTAAAACACCTGTAATAGAAAAGAATAAAAGTTTTATATTAATGCCCTCAGCTTCTACTTTAAGAAACTAGGAAAAAAAGAGCAAATAAACCCCAAAGTAAGAAGAAAGTGTATGATAAAGATCAGAGTGGATCTTTTTCATTTAAAACAGAAAACAGAAAAATAATAGAGAAAATCAATTAAATAAAAAACTTGTTACTGAGAAAAAATTAATAAAATTGGTAAACTTCTCAAAAGAGAGTATCAGAAAAAGAAGACACAAACTACCAATATCAGGAATGAGAGAAGTGATGCTACAAATTCTACTAATAGTAAAAGAAAAATAAGGAAATGTGAACTTTATGCCAATAAACTCAACAATGTTGATGAAGGACTAAATTTCTTTAATAGTATGAGATTCTATAGCTTATTTAAGAAGGAATAGATACATATTAAATAGCCCTGTATCCATTAAGAAATTAAATCTATTTTTTAAATGCAATCTATTAAAAAGTTGAAAGAAAATTCTTTCCATAAAGAAAATCCTAGGACCAGATGATTTCACTGGTGAATTCCACCAAACATTTAAGCAAAATATTATACCTTTTATAAACAAACTCTTCTAGAAAATTGAAGGAGAGGGAGTACTTCCCAACTCATTCTATGAAGCTAGCATTTCTTTGATACCTAAACCAGGCAAATACAGTAATGAAAACTAAAGACCAACAACCCTTGTGTAAATTTTTAAGAAAACTTTAGCAAGCTGAATATGACAATATATAAAAAGGGTAATAGCTCAGGACCAAGTGAGGTTTATCTCATGAGTACAGGTTGGAAGAAGAACACAGAGGCCATTGTGGTTAGACTGAATGAGCCAGGAAAGTGAAATGAGATCTGAGAAGTAAAGAAAATTAGATCATGACAGCCGGAGCATATGTTTCAGATCATCTGACTTAATTAGTTCTAAGGACCCTAAACTAAATGAATAATACTAATGATGACAATTTTAGGCCCCTTTATAGGCAGGTGGGGAAGACTTGGTGGAAGAGTGAACACCAAAGAGAGAATTGTCACCCTCATTGTAAGGATTTGGACTTTTAATCTGAGGGAGATTCCTGAGAAACCATTGACAGAGTTTTGAGCACAGGAGTGATAGATCATCATTTGACTGCATTTTAACAATATATTTTGTTGAGAATATGTTTTACTAGAGTAAGACTGGAATCAGGGAGGACAAATAATAATATATAAATAAAAATATTTTGTAAATCATAAAAAAAATTAATCAATTATTGCAATAACTTAGTCATTTTCTTAGTCATTCCTGTGCACCATTTCTGACAAGCTCCTCTGTATACACTTCTTACAAATAAGAGTCTTTTGATAAAATGCATTTGGTGAGGAAGGTTCTCAGAGGAATGTGGGATCCCTGCTTGGTTGTGGGGTGATCACTGAAGTACCATGGAGTTTACCAAACCCTTTTATTACACAAACCTCAGTTTTATTGTCAGAAACAAAATGTCATGCCAAATGGTAAGACCCCAGAATAATATGGCATTCCTTACTGTGATGTGCTTGGTCCTGACTTGACTGTAATGCCAGACATACACATTATTTCACATTTTCCCAAAGAAGCAGCCACCTGCAGTCATCGCTCTCCTGATTGATGATATCAGAGACCCCTTGCAGAATTTAATGCCTACATATGCCAGAGTAATCCAGAAGAAGCTCCATATGCTACTGGGCACACAGGGCAGTAAGTTCTCAGGGCCTAAAGATACTAGAAATTATATTCATCTGTGATGGCTGGAGATAACTTAAAGCTGCCAGGAAGTGAAGAACCAGAAAGACTGAGAAGAAAAAGCCAAGGCCATAACCAGGTAAATGGAATCAAGGATCAAATCCAAGAAAAGAAGCACAAGAGGGTAACAAACTCCAGGAGGGTTGCAATCAGGTTGTGTTCATAGGTAAGATTGTTGATATAGGCTATGCAATAGAGTTTTCTTTTACAAAGGATTGGAAATATGCTTAGGGATGGGGTGGCCATTTGTACTGAATGGTTTAGAAAAATGTACAATCAAACACATGCCTAATTCATAGATTTAATTTGTTTTAACACTCCTAAAAGAACAATACAATGGTGAGAGTATTAGGTACTTTTGCAGGTGGACAGGGAAGATTTTTTTTGACAGAAGTAAATACCATTTAGAGAATTGTCAAACTCATCCACATGTAAAGTCAATTCTGCTGACATGTAAATGTTTTTTACAGGTAGACTCTGCAGTTTCTATTTAGCACATAGGCCTTCCACCTGGGAAAGTCCAGCTTGGTGGTGACATTTCTGTGTGCTTTAGAGTGATGTTTTCTACAGCTGAGAATTATTTGGAAAACAAAAGTGATGAGCCATCCAACCCACACGTGTCATGGTGAAATCGTAGGAGGAAATTACTGCCTACAAAACACACACACACACACCCCCTACAACCAGTTTTTAATAGTTTTGAACTTCGCCAATTTCTCTTAAATGGCTTCAGAATGTTTGAGACAAATAGAATTTTCTGAGAAAAATTTTTTCAGTATTTTCCTTATAGAAATGTTTGTGAAATAGAAATGTTTCATTTTATTCATTTATATATTCATTCGTTTAACGTATATTGAAGTCTATCCTCAATACTTAGCACTCAGACACTTTATAATGATGAAAAACCTAGGTTCCTGCACTCAAGGACTTTACTTTAATGACAGAAGCATATGCTAGTAGCTACAATTCAAAAACACAAGACGATCAGAGAAGTATAAACAAAGTACTCGGAGTTAAAGAGAAGGAAGTGACTAATTGCCAGGAATTTTTAAAGATTAACAGAGACCATTATACATGCCCCAGATCTTGATGAATTGGAAATAATTTATGAAAGAGAGAAGCGAAGTGACATTTCAGGCAGAAGGAATTGGAGGTATAAAAAAAGCATGTTAGACCTTATAGATCATACTGAAGAAGTCTTCTGCTTCTGACACCCATAATATTTAGCACCTAACCAGTAATTAATTTTAGCTATTGACCTTGTGGTTGTAGTTGGAAATGATATAATCGTTTTATGCTTATTATGAAATTATGATGGTGATAATAATGATGACAAAATAGGATCTTGCTATGGAACTTAACCAAAGTGTCCATGTGGCTGTATTAATGATTATGTACTATATTAATCAACCTGCATGCATTTTCCATTTCTAAACCTTTCAGTGTACTCTGAGTAGTATTAGAATATATCACAGCTATTTTTTGAGCCTGAAAGATTAAAAAAGGTTTTCTTCTTTGACTATTATCAAGATAGCAATTCTTCTGAAACAAAATTACATATTCAAAATAATTTCTGTCAAAATTTTGGTGATAAACACACACACACACTCGACTAAATTGTTCTAAAATAAATCAGGAACATAACAGAGATGAGAAAATAAAGAAAACGTACAAAAACGAAGATTGGAGTAATCTTATCAGATATAACCTATTATATATAATATGTTCTATAGCCTCTGAAATAAAAACAATTTATTTCTAGGCTAAAATAAACAATGTGTATCCTAGAACTAGAACTTATTATATATAGCACTATAATATTAGATAAAGGAGATACCATTGATCAATGAGAAAGTGAAAGTTTCATCAATAAGTGCTGTCTGAGTGATCAGTTAGCAAATTAGAAAAGAAAAATCTGTTTAGAACCTCATTTCATTTCACACACCAAAATAAATTTTAAGTAAATTAAGAAAGTAAAAATGAAAAATCAAACAAATTAGTGTGGGGGGGAGGGAAAGTAAAATGAATATTTATCAAATATCTAGAAGCAAAAGAATTTACTAAGCTTAGAAAAGAGAAAATTAAAGGTTGTACTATATGAAAATTAAAGGTTGTACTATATGAAAATATAAAACTTTAATACGTAAACTCTGAAAATCATGAGACTAGTAACGAATTGTGGAAATGCCTGCAGAATATACTAAAAACATTAATATCATTACTGTATTATAAGTTCGTATTACTTGACCAAACACTCCACAGAAAATAAAAGAGCTGGGGGGATACAAATAAATACAATATTAACTTGTAAATACAAAAGCGAAATTAAAAATAATTGTATTTATTGATTATAGCTAATCGATAAACATACAAAATTTATATGCATTATTAGTATTAGAAACAGAATAAAACAACACTGAAATAGTATGGTTTTGCTGATATAGTTTTTTTCTAATTAATAATACTCAATGGAGATGCAGAGATGGTACAGTGGAGAATCTTTGTGTTTGGATAATGGGCTGTCATTACTTTTATCTTCGAGCTTTTTTTAAATGTCTTTTATGATGATTTATTACTTTTATAAATGAAAAGAATAAGTGACAACACATATCTATAGCAATTAAGAAAAATATCTTCTCCAAATCGGGGTAAATTTATAATCCTGTACACTGGGCCAACAAGCATCAAATATCCCACTGCCTGTTGAAGAGTCTGCTTGAGAGCAATAGGATCTCTCAGTGAAAAAGGTGATTTCCATCTATCAGCATCTGCTGAGGCAGCAGAGTAGAGATGTCAGTTGTCTATCAGTTTGAAATGCTTACTAATAAAATAGGTGTCCTTATATGGCCATCATGAGTCAAAGCCAAAATTATGTTTTACAGGAAAAAAATACAAATAATTAAAATGTGTGCATCCAGCAGAGATATATCTTACAGAATTCTAGGAAATGTGATTGAAGAAACAGTGTGATTGAAATACTAGGAACTTTGCCTAGAGGGGGATCACATGTGGGATAGTCCTACAGAAAATTTTTTCATCTATTTCTCTTTGCCTTGAAAATAAGCACGGAGGTATTTGAGTTTATTTTAATTTAGTTTTAAATGCTTACAAAATAACTCTACCTCTACACAACTTTTTGTTATGTAATGGGGTGATTTTTGACAGCTCACTGCAATCTATATGAATGGATAGATAGAATGATAACGGTGACTACAACATGCTGATGGAACAAAAATCTAAGAAGTTCAGCACAGGGGTTAGGGAAAAAGAAGAGACATGAAGGGTCACAGAAAACTCCACACGCTAGTTCATTCCTTGGGCTAAAAACCATTAATAAGTTTTCTTTTGTCCTTATAAAACATGTAAGAAATAAAATCCAGGTCTTTCTTTTGAAATTAGTTCACAAAATTGTTGAGCCAGCTACACTGAATAAATTGACATCTCTCTTTTTGCAAAATCTTTTTGGAGAATACTGTCTTGTGAAGATGTTTGTAGAATAAATGGCCATCAAGATCAGGTCACTATGATCCTGGCTCCAACTGGGAGTAAGGAGTATTGGGGATGGGTGAGGCTGGCCTCCAAACCCTGTATCTGACTACTTAAATCCATCCTGTAAAACTGAAACAAAACTTATACCTTCCCCAACACCTATCCACCTGATAGAATATATAGAGGACTCGCAAGGCTGCAGATCCTCGTACATCAGCGGCTGGGGCTTCTCCACTGACCGTGGGAACTTCCAGTTCAGGAATCTGATGGGCACGTTGTTCCACAGAGAGAGAGAGCAGGAGGATCCAGTAACACAAGTGCTTGTATATTTTCCTTTCTTCCCTCAGAGGTTGGAAAGGGCCTTTAGGAATGGCAATAATAGAGAATACAAGTGAAGCTAACTTAAAATTGATCGTAAGAAAGTTTTTCATTTACTATATCTTTTCTGTATCTAATTCAGGCTTAAGAGACACGATAAAATTTTTCCAACAAAGCTGAGAGAGACTCAATAAAACATGAAAAAAAAAAGAGAGAGAGAGAGCAAATAAGAGTTCATTAAATGGCTTGATATAAAATAAATTAATTCAAATCAATACCTTTCCTTTATAGTAGCATCAATCAGTTAGAAAACAAAAGAAGAAATAGCCTATTCTCACAGAATAGGTGTAGGAATATAGAAAACCTTAAGCTTATACTGAGGGACAGTGATCAGAAAGACATTTCTATAACATTATCAATCTTGTTCAAATTAATTAATATTTAATGCAATTTCAATCATATTAAAATATTTTCATTAAAAAACAGATAAAAGTGGTAAATTAATATTAAAATAAATGTAGAAGACTACTTGGTAATTTTTATAAAAAAGAAAATTGAGCAAGGCCAGGTGGGTACTTACTGTAGAGCTATTAAAACTATCTACAAAAGTATTGTGATCAGATTAGTATGATGCTACTACAGAGAGAGATAAGTCAGCATCCAGAAAAAGATTTAGTTATCTATGGTTACTTGATATATGATAAATTAACATTTTCAATTTACTGGGGAAAATTCAGACAGTTTAATAAACAATATTATGATTGTTGATTCACCTAAAAGAAAACAAAGTTTTACTGTTTAATCTCTACCTCACAACTCTCATAACTAAGCACAAAAACTTATACATACACATATATATAAAATATATAAGTGTGTGTGTCAAAAGTATTTACATATGCAATTTTTAACCTCATATTGGGCATTTTTAATCAGTACATATAGATCTATCTCTTTCTTTTTTAATAGCCTTGAATGTAACAATGTATTAAACTAAATTTTTTGATAGACATAGAGCTTAGTTCCAAATTTTTAATGATACATTGATAGAAGTACAATTAGTAGACAAAAAGGAACATTTAAAGTATTCGTAGTTATTGCTAAATTCAATTCCTGGCACAAAATTCTAGAAGAAATTTCTCCTGAGGTTTCTTTTTAAAGGTCTTATTTTCAGTTGATTCATAGATATCTTAACTTACCCGCTACTGTACTTGATCAGGATAAGAAGTGCATATTGAACACTTTCTTTCATCCTGACAATGAACAAGGGACTGGGACAGGAAGCGAGGGGATGATCATAGGATGCGATAAGAAGTATCTACCCTCAGGACCATTCAAAAAAAAAAAGAAAAGAAAGAAAGAAAAATAGACATTCTCTCGAAATGATTATGACTCCAAACCTCTTTGGATCTTAGAAGTCATGGTGATTATTGTTGATAATAGTGTGTATGGCTGACTGAAATAAATTTTTCTGCATCATAAGAAAGTTCAAAACACATGAATGATCCTGAGACAAAGCTATTAAAAGGGAAGGAAGAAATGTATCCAACACTATGGACCATGTACCATGTGCCAGGAGTTTCGATTGCAGTCTGATTTTTTCACTTCTGGCATGACTTGGAAGCAGAATACTTTGCAGCAATTCTCTAAAATGGGAGATAGTTTTAAAGATAGAAGATTTAAAAAAAAAAAAAAAAGCAGGCATTCTGATAGCCCCTACTCTCCACTAAGCACTGTGCTAGAATCTTGAAGCACACTGCTTCTTTTCCATACACGCACAATACTCTAAGGCAGCAGTCTCCAATCCGGTACTGGTCCGTGGCCTATTAGGAACTGGGCTGCACAGTAGGAGGTGAGCATCAGGCCAGCGAGCTAAGCTTCATCTGTATTTGCAGCCACTCCCCAGTGCTAACATCACCGCCTCAGCTCCAGCTCAGATCATCAGGCATTAGATTCTCAGAGGAGCACCAGTCCCTGGTGCCAAAAAGGTTGGGGCTGCTGCTCTAAGGGAAACTCTAAGATACCTTCTAACTAGTCCCCAAAGTAGGAAGTGCTAAGGACAGAATGGAGTCCACAGGGTCTCAGTCCTCAGGGTTAGAAGTTTTCACTTGAGGAGCAGAGGCTAAAAGTGTGTAAGAATGGCCTCCGGCATACAGAAGTCATACCTAGAAATGCTTAGGAGGTTAACCTACACCAACACAACCACCACCTGTCCACCATCCCCCAGCAGCCAATGGCTGACTCATATGGAATATGAAGGCCAATCTGCCTCAAAACATGAGGCTGTAACTCTGCTGTACCCCACTGGTCAGGCCAAGACTAGACTTTTCCATCGACTATATCCTTGTTGAGCAATGTGCCCTGAAGAGTACTCCCTCAGTGAGTCACTTGTCCTGAATCCATCTCAGGTTCTGTTTCTAGAGAACCCAACCTAAGACAAAGGGGATTTGATATCCTGGTTATATTTCTATTTATTGCACTTAACAATTTCTAATCTTCACAATGACTCTTCAAGGTGGGTGTTATTATTCCCATTTTATGAATTGGTACATTAAGATTGGCACTCTGAGCTAGATTCAGCAAAGAGGCAGATCCCAGAGAGAACAGGAGTCAACTGCTGAAATAGATCTCCCAAAGGAACTACCAAAGGCTGCCTTTAATAGGGAGGTATTTTGCTATTCCACACTAAGGCCATTTATTCTAACTTGCCATAAATTTACTCCTTCAGAGCAAAGTCATACATGAAAGGACACAGGCTATATCCTTTTCAATCCACGTGATAAAGTCACTGTTTTACATCTTTAAAATTAATGTCACTCATTTTTGTCTGGTACGTGGAACATGCTAAATAAATATTCTTCAAATTAAAACGTTCAAGGACCCTAGGATCTAAATAGAAGTGTAATTCCTCTAGACCTGGAATCTTTGTTACTTGTACTTTCTAGAAGGAGAACTCATAGCCCTGTCATAAGTCTTTTAACCTGAATGCAGATAATTTTCCTCTACCTCACTTTCCAATTGGGTGGGTCAGGACCAATAACAGATTTGTAAATGTACAAGCCTGGAAATCTGAGACTGAACTCTGAATAGGTTGGAACTTTCTGAACCAATCTTTCAGCCTTGAGGTAAGCCTTCATGTGACTAATAAGAATAGCAAGTGTGCACTGAATCGATAACTATGTCAAACTTGACCAGGTGGGAGAAAACTAAATTGAACACAGAGTGGAATTTTCAAAGTTTAGATTATTGTATGTTATAGTCTACTGGTTAGCTGATATTACTAAAGGGGTTTACTTATTCACATTGATAACTAAATCTGGGCTTCTCTCTATAAAGCTACCCAATTAAGTCCTACTGCTTAAATCTCAGTGATCCCTTGAAGGACCACCTCTAAAATCAAACTAAGTGCCTTGGAACCCTATGGTCTAGAAAAATGAAGCGAAGCATAGCAGCTGGAAGGAATACTCCATTATGAGTGAAGCCGAGTGTCTTCAGCGCTAACCCACCGCTCCATCTCGGCATCCTCATGGCTAGCTCTCAGAACATTATTTTCCGTCGACATGCTGCAGAGTTAGAAATGTAGTGGAACACTGGAAACAATGGCTTCCTAAGGCTTTCGAAAATTCCTCATGGTGCTACATTTATACGGTAGTGACCTTGTCTTCAGCCTCTTCAACATGTTAAATTTCCGAAGACTTTTGGTACATGCTATTATGCCTTTAATACCAGAACATGTGTATTTTTCCCCTTCCAACTTATTTCCTTACAGTTGTCACCATGAAGCAGGGATGTCAGAGGTGGGAGTAATTATATTGTCACAAAAATATCGCTTTTTTCTTCCAATGCTAGAAGGCAGAGACAGAAATTAGCCAGAAATGGCATCAGTCTAAGAGACATGAAATTTATAAGTACAGGTTTTTAAAGCTCATAGTAGAAAATGAAGAGGGGGAAACGGCGTAGCAAGTGAATGCATTCAGTGTATTACAGAACGAAGCAAGAGTAAATCACTTAGATCTTCCAGAACAAATGGATCTGGAAATAGTTCAATCCTCAGGGCCAATGTGATCATAGTAATTTATCTCTCCCACAGGTCTCAAGCTTGTTTTGAAAAAAGATAAACACAAACACACATACAGAAAAAAAAAAAAAAGCAAAAACTTGATAGAAACCCAAATGACCAATATTAAAAGAATAACACAGGAAATAATGTTAAAATTATTTAGCAAGTGACAACTTCTCTGGTAGACCTAACGCCAACGTTGCGAGCACGAGACCTGCTCGCATTAGAATCACCCCGAAGGCTTCCTAAAACAACAAAAACAAGTCGACAAATATCTATTTAGTCATTAAGGAATCTTCATCTAAAATCAACTACCCCAGTGATCTAGATTCATACTGAAGTGAAAAGTGATTTTTTCTCTTGGCTACAAGGACTGGGGAGTCAGGAGCTTGGGAAAGGTTGTTTCGATCTAAGAACGCTTATTGACTTTCTTGCTGTCTCTTTTGACTCTTTTGGCTCTTTTTTATATAAGAATTGACAAGTCAGCAGGTGCACAGGTCTGATCCCAGAAAGAGACCTCCAGAGCATACACTTGATGAGCTGCCAACTCATAGGCACCTTCTCTCCCCATTCCCACCCACCAGACGTGGGGGCTTAAACCTCAGCTGAGTCTCTTAATGCTCAGCCTGGAGCGGAAAACCAACGAGCAAAGCTGGAGATCACGTCTGGAAGGTGCCACAGTTCTATAGATCTGCCCCGAAAAACCCAGATGAGGTAACAGGGTAACTTTATGGGAATTTTGACATTCTTATTTTTCCTTCTCTTTGATGTGACATAGAAAACTAAGGTCAGAGATAAAGAAAGGAACTGGGGAATGTTGGAAACAAGTACAAACATCGATTATGGATTTGCGATTGACAATCTCTCGAAACGCTCCCTCACCACCACCCATCTCCATTGTCAGTAATGGCTCTTCACCACACATGCTATACAAAAACATCCAGGAATGTTTTTAAACCTGAGCCTGAGAGGTTTCTCAGCTATGTTTCCAAGTCTTTGCAGATAGCCAAGCACATACTCCCTCCTATTATTGCCCTCTGCTCATCTTGAGCAGCTTTATCTATTTAACATATTAACCTTCTGTTTCAGGTGTTAATTAAAAGGTTCCACTGCACACTTCTGATTCAGGTTTTGAAAACTACGTAGGTTTCAGTAGTCATTCTTCTACTCTAAGCAATAGTCCCCACGCTGTGCCATGTTTATTGTATGACTTTATCTAAGCCAGAGCACTGTTTCGTAAGGTAGAAGGTCTTCTCATGAAGTAGAGATGTTCTTTCTTCCTTGCAGGGTAATTGTGATGGTGAACAATATAAAGGCTAAAGGGACTCAGAGAAAACACTGCATATTGTAAGTATTATAACCACTCATTAATAGAGTCTATTTTAGATTGCAGTTTCAGGGTGTTAGGCTATTTAAACCTAAACCCTATTTGCTAAACTGACTAATCTACCCCTTTCATAAGACTGGTTCTTATATCTTTCCTGTATAGAGAAGTGGTGAAAAGATAAAGTAGTCTTTAGCTTATGTATTAATTTATCATTTTTAAAAGATCATTCTTGTTACTGTGGAGAAAAGGTTAGGTGGGAAAAAAACTAGCAATGGGGAGACCAGTTTAGTGCCATCACCCAGACAGGAGGTAAAAACTAACATTGCAGAGCAAATTTATTTTTACAAGTTATGGATGTAAACAAGTCTCACGTGGATGCCTAATGAATCTACTTTGCCATAATGAAGAAGAGAGAAATAGTGTGACACACAGACTCTAGAACGAGACTGCCTTAGTTCAAATTCCAGCTCTAGCCATTGCAGGACTTTGGACAAGTTAGTTGATTCGTGTATCTATGTTTTCTCATCTTTAAAAGGTTATATCCTACCTCGTAGGATTGTCAAGAATAAAAGAATAAGGATATGTGGAGTGTTTAGAGTAGTTTCCCCAAGACAAGAAAATCTAATTGTTTTTTACCTGCTACTGTGGGATCTAAATGGGTTCATGTGACTCATGGCCTATAGAGGGCAGCAGAGGAACGAGAACAGAGTGGAAGCACACAGTGCCCAGTTTATATTAGTTATCCAAAGATGAGGAAAAAGACAAGAGTTCCTGTAGAAAGTGCAAAATGGAGGCTGAGCTCAGGGCCACTTGTAGCCTGCAATTTTGTTCTTTTTAATAGGTTGAGACACCAGTGTAGACAATAACAATGACTTCAGGGAGTCTAGAAATGAGAAGGATACAGGCATTTATCTGGGAACGCACTTCCAATGTGGCTCACTCGAGTGGCTAAGGGGCTAATACTGGCTATTGGCTGGGAACTCAGCTGAGGTTGAGGGTCAGGGGCCTTGTTTTTCCTCCATGTGGACCTCTCCATGGGACCTGGACTTTCCTACATCCTGGTGGCTGGGTTACCCGGGTAAGCCTCCCACAGAGAAAAATAGGCAGAAGTGGCATCACCTCTTGACCTAGCCTAAGAAGCCACATTTGTCACTTCTGCCATATTTTAATAATCAAAACTGTGACAAAAACCTACCCAGTTTCAAGGGAACGAGACATAGATGCCACCTCCTGATGGGGCAGTGGCAAGGTTCTAGAAAAGCATATGCAGTAGAAAATATTCTTACATCCATTTTTGTAAAATATAATGAACAACAAAGTAGATCCCCAGAAATTTATACTGGATTCTTTCTATCTCTCGTTTTCACATGCAAAGCCAACCTGTTTCTCTACCTGAATTACAGAAAGCCTTTTAAGAGGCTTCCTTCCTTCCCATTTAGCTCTGCATAATCTATTATTTATACTTCAGTGAAAACTTTTTCAAAATGTAAATCCAATTATTTCACACTACTCATCTTAAAACCATCCAATGAATGGCTTCCTATTAATCTTAGAATAAAAACTCAAACTCTAATGGTTGGCCTTCTCTCTACCCTGTCCCATTATTCAGATTTCTGCTCAAATATCACCTTCCCAATATAAATGAACGTTTTCTATTCCTTAACCTTTTATTTTCCTTATCATACTTATCACTATCTGAGATTATGTTATTTATGTATATGATTTCTTGTTTGTTTAGAATATAAGCACTTTGTGGACAGGGCTTTGGTTTTATATACTGCTTTTATTAACAGTACTTAGCTCCATTCAATGAATAGCTAAGTTGAACGATGCATAAATAAAAGAAAAAAGAAAACTAATAAACAGACTTTTTATGGCCTGATTGGTGGCAGTGTAAACTAATACTTTCACTATAATGAAAACATGTTCATGCTCTCTAAAAGTTATGGGTGATCTTTGCCTGAGCCCCTGCGGTTTTATAGACTCTAGTTTGGGGATAGTTGGCTGTTTTAGTGTATACATGTAAGGAAGTTTCAGCTTGAGCCTGGACGTTTAACTGCTGAGGTTGTAATATCTGGTCATGTTTGATGAGTTGGTGGAAATAGGCCTCAGAGAGTTCAATTCTAATGAAGTTTTTGGTTTTCAATATAAGAGAAAGGAGACTGTGGTTGTGGTGGGGGCGGGGGCGGGGACTGGGGAAAGGAAGGGGATCTGAGTAGCAATGGCCAAATGAACATGTTGTCACTCTTCTGAGCTTCTCAGCGCAATCGAACATGCTTCTTACATTTGCAGGATTCCCTACCTTCTTTACAGTAAAGACACTGGGCTGTGACACAGGCTCCAACAATCACATCCATCCGAGCAAGGTTTTGAATCAGAAGCATATGTTGCAGAAAAATAATTGCTATCTGGGGTCCACTCTGGTGAGAGTTCGCCCTGGTGAAAGCAGTTAAATCCAGTTTCCAGAACGATGGGTGGCCAAGATCATGCACCAGCAGTGAGTTTGTGCCCAGCTGAGGCAACAGAGCAGTTTCTACCAGATCAGTTCTTTTGTGTGATTCCGGGCATTGGTCCTGGCTAGGAGCCTCCCAGCCTGGATACTGGCGTCCTGGAAAATCTTATATTCTTTAACAAGTTCCATTTCTGCTCACACTAGATTTCAATAGTTGCAGCTGAGGACTCTGATAGAGACGGGTGGGAGGTCTCCCCAATAGATCAGCCCTGAGACCTTGGGAGAAAGGAGATGGAAGCCAGAAAGTTAGAAATATTTTAAAAAACAATTTTGTGAGACTTGGGGTCTGCACGACAATATTGTTTCCCAGGCAACAGAGTTCCCCACTGGGCAGGAAAATGAGCCCTCGCCCACTTTTCCCTGGAACACAGCAAAGTCCGGGTACAGGGAGGCTCTGAAGAAATCGTCTTCAAACAACTGTTAGAAGTTGAAATTCTTTAATGAAATCCAACACAGAAACAAAACCCTTATGAACTTGACAAAAGTAGACCGCTTTGGTTGAGTTAGGATTCAGAGCTCCTACCATGTCACTGGGGTCCTTCATAGGTCCCTATGCCCACTTGGAAATCAATCTTCAGGACTCAATGGTGGTGCCCGTCAGGAGGCTCATAGAATCTGTGACACTCAGGAGACCATTCAGAATCCCTTGACATGACACTTGGCAGATGCATGACAGAAAGACATAGGTTCCAGGTGAGCAGATTTATCTCTGAGCACATTCCCTAAAGGCTCTCCAAAGGCTGGTGTGGAGGGAACTTTGCAGGCACTTTGGGCTTTGCTTCAGGAAATGGGGACAATTAACCAGAGGAATTGGAATATTACATAATTAATGTCTTTTCTAACACAATCTAGTGAAGCCTGGGGAAATTTTCGTTGTAACCTGTTTACTCAGCTGTATCTTAGCAGTGGTACATTATATATATATTTGTTTAAGTTGCTCTAAACCTTAGTAAACTTTCTCACTAATTTCTTTTGTAATCTCATCCTTGTGGGAGAGCAACTTAAGTTGATCACAGCTGTCTCTCTGCCTGGATCTCCAAGGGCTGTCCATGCCTTTCCACCCACCTCACTGGCTGGACTTCTGCAGACTTCTCAGAAAGCCTTGGGGATCTCTTGGCACAGTGTTCCCCTGATTCAGTCTTTGCCTACTGGACTGGATGCCCTTACGTCACCTTAGCTGCCTTTTTTAATCAAATCTCTGGGTATTAGAGTGGAAAGGGCATGAGGGCGGGATAGATTCTGGGTTCATATCCTTACTAGCAATGGGATTTTTAAGAGACTTGTTTAATCTCCTTGAGCATCCAAATGGAATTAATAACACTAGCCTCGTTATGAGATAAGGTATTTAAAGTAACAAGTCAAGAGCCTTGGACCTAGATGTTGTACAAAAACTCAACCCACTTTTGTGAGGGTATTTACATTCTTAGGATTACTCTCACTGTCCAGGATTGGCCCATCTCACTGCCTATTGTCCCTCAGTTTGATAGCCAGGATCAGGTGATAGCAAATCCTAGAGAGTAAAACAAATAGTAATAATTAGATAAGAAGATCTAATGCAAATCCAAAAAGAATAAGAGTCTAAATAAGGAAGTTTGCCCAGCTGAGAAAATGTACAAAATCTAGCCATTAGTCATTAAGACAGAATTGAGAGATCAGAAGCTTGTCAAGTGGCTTGCAGGGGGAAAAAAAAAAAGCGCTGTAGATAATTTTGGGGTGACCGTATGTCACCAATTTCCTCAGAGACAGTCCTGGTTTATTCTTGTTGCCCAGAAAAACTACTAATAGCACCCCATTTTACTCTCAAAAGAGGCCCACTTTGAATGATGAATTAAATGGTGATTCCTGTCATAATGCTGGCAGGATCAAAAAGCACACAGATGGCCTAGTTAAGGAAGTGGTTTGGAAACTAGACAGGAAAGTGGGTAAGCCCAGGTGTAGCAAGCTACTGGAAGTGCAAAGACTTTAAAAATGAAGCAGTTTATGTCTCAGCCAGGAAGGCTCTCATAAGATTCCTTTAATGGTAAAAACGAGAAGATATAACTAGACGTAACCTGTGCATACAAGCTGATGAGCCACACTCAAAAGCAAGATAGGTAAGAAGCCTAGAGAGCTGAGTGCAGGTACAGAGCTAGAACTCTAAAGACCCCTACTGCCTTATCATAAAGTCCAAACTCCTTAGAATGGCATGCTCCCTCTGCTGCCTACTGCTACAATCTTTTTATAAAATTAAATTAAATTAAATTAAATTATATTAAAATAAAAGCTCCCCTATACCCCTATCAGGTATTGGTCACGAAGAAGTAACTGTAATGTCTCAAATGAAATAGCAGGCTCATTACTCATTCTTTCCTTTCCGTAATTTGTATTCTTGACCTAAAGAGACCTTTTCTACTGTCTCTTCTTCTGGATAACTTCTGCTTCTCTAAATAGGAATGTTCCAGAAGGTCCCCAACAGACTGAATTAGGCGACCCTTCCCTGCACTTCTAAGCACCTTTGTGCTAACCCTCCTTATCATGCTGATGACACTGAACTGTAGCTGTTAGTAACTTGATGTTTTTCCCTCAACAGGTGAGAAGGCCTCTGTATTTCATCTTTATATTTTTGTTGTTTAACATAGATAGCACTTGACACATAGTGGATTCTAAATATATTTTTATTGTTTGGATAAATGAATTCTGGCTCAAGCTGATCATGCTGGAATTACTTTTAATGATTCTTATTTTTAATGACCTCCTTAATAACCAAATACAATGACCTAAATAATTGGTCAACCAAACTCATTGCTTACTCTCTAAATTAGGATCTTAATTCAAACTTGGATTTACTTTAATAGCCTTCTAACTGGATTTTCCAATTTAAGTCTTTACTCCTTCAAATCCATCCTGTATATAAATATCAGGTGTCTCTTCTCAAAATGCCATTTTGTTAGGTCTTTTCCCTGTCCAAAACCTTGAGAAAAACATAAAGCTTTATAAGCAGTGGTGGGACAATGAAATGGTAACATTCAGTCTAGAAAGCAATCTTACATTATCTCATACCCTATGACCCAGCATTTCCATTCTTGGATGTATCCCCAAGAGAAATTCTTGCACGGGGCACAGGAGAGATACATAAGAACACTATAGGAGCATTTTGTAATAAAATAAGAAAAAATCTCAACTAATATGAATGTGCCCCAATAGAAAAAAAAGTGATATAGTCTCAAAAGGATGTATCATGCAGTGGTGAAAATACACTGTGGCTACGTGGACAACATGAATATGTCTTAGAAAGGTAATATATTGAAAAAGCAAGTTCCAAAAGCCTACTAACAGTATGACACCAAAACAAGCAAAACTGTGTAGTTATATATGCATATGTGCTAAAATTATCAAGGGAATGATAACCACAACATATAGCAAAGGAAATATCATGACACAAGCAGACATTGGTAATATGTTACTTTTTAGTTGGGAGGAAGAATCACAGATGTATATTTTATTACTATGTTACTGTATTCTTTTGAATATGCCAAATATTGCAAAATAAAAACATTTAAAGGGGGATCAATAAAGCCAGAGTAGTCAATTAAAATCAGTAGGGAAGAAACAACCTTCTGGAAATTGCACATTCTATGTCCTCTAAGGGAAGGCTACCTGGATCCAGCCATCACTTCCAGGTTGGAGATCAGCTCTTGACTTGGAGGGAGAGATTTATTCATGTTCACTGAAACATGCATGCGCCAGAGGAAGACATTAGAATGCCAAAGGATATGTTTATAATGAGAAACACGACTCTCACATACTGGACATACTCATCTATCATGAGTAAAACACCACTTCCCTGTAGTCAAACTACATAAAAAGCCAAATTATAATCAGAAGACTCATTACTGACTTGTCAAAAAAATACTTGGTCAGAGGAGCTGGCTTACTGGTTTTAGCAACATATCATACACCAGTGAAAATAAACTGCAGTAACACAGAACCATATGAATATATCTTAGAAAAATAAGTTAATACAAAAAGTTAGCTTCACACTCATGGGAATCAAACATTTGCTTCATGAGCATGGATTGCCATTAAAAGATTAAGCAAAATGACAATAGAACAAAGCAAAGCCTGGGCTTTCCATTATCCCCAGTAGAATCTAATATACCACAGCAGATATGATGCCACTCTTACTTCTCATGCCCAGGACAGACACCATTCAATGATTATGATGGCTTTTTTCCAAGAATTGCTTCACGATCCTTCTCAGAGCATTTCAGATAGCCATTATCAATTGGATTGGCACATGAACTAAAAGCTATTGTTTACAATTCTGGACTAACGGCCAAAATAAAAATTATTTATACTGTCATAAAATGCCTCTACAATCTGGCCACAAACCACCCAAATTCCCTTGGCTACATCTCACTTAAATGTTCTGTACTGTTCTTACGTGCTCATCTGTTCTTGCTCAAGTGCCCCCTACACACCCCTACATACACACAAGCACACCAACCTGACATGGCCTTTCTTTCTTCTCCGTCCTGCTTGAATCCAGCCTCTTCATAAAACCTCTCTAACCACCCCTATCAGAACTGATGTTTCCCCACTCAGAATTTTACATGTCACTTGCATTCACGGTCTGGCATGGGTATTTACAAGTATTTCTGTGTTATTATCCATGTGGATTTTAAGCTTCTTAAGGACAGAATTATACTTCTTTGAATTCCCTACAAAACTGGCATGGCTTCTCATATTGGAGATGCTCAGCGGATAACTGTTGATTGATTTTTCCTGCACTTTTACCTGACCTGAAACGTGAAAAAAAAAAAAATTAATCTCTCTAATTATAAGAAAGTCCCATGTAGTCTTCCACTCTAAAAAGAGAAGAAAGAAATGAGTAAAAAAAAATTCAGAAGATATATGTTCTAATTCTATTTTTGAGTTTTTCATTAGTAAATTTGTAGTGGTGTTCATGGGTGTGCGTATGAAATTAAAGCATTCAAGAGAGTAAATGGGTCAAGTCCCAGAAGAATTTTGCATAATTTTCCCATTTTCTTTTTTATATATAATGTATTTTGAGTGAAAATAACAAGATAATGAATTAAGTAAGGGGAATTTATGCTTATTCTTTTGTATGTAAAAGTTTATGATCTTTATAATGTTCACTATAGAAAATTCAAAAAATACAGAAAAGATAAAGAAAAAAATATAATAGGAGTCTTCAGAAATCTCACCACCCAAAGTTGGCCATATATCCTTCTACTCCTTTCTAAATACACATATACTTCTGAAATATATACTCTTTTATATATAGGGTTATTTTTATTTACAACTTGCTTTTCTGCTCAGGAATCCATTACGGAGTTTTTTCTACATCCATGAAACATCCTTTCTAATACTTACATTGTACTATGTTGTATGTGCATTTGGTTTCAAGTGACAGAACCCAAATATGAATGGACTTTAACAAAAGAGGAGGCTAACTAGATTGTGAAATCTAAGGAAAGGTTGAGTCATTGAGAAAAGGGCAATTCTGCATTGTGACTTCAGGAACACTAGAAGCAGGGACTCAAACAATATTAAAGTGTTTGTTCTCCTGATTTATTTTCTTCCTTGGGTTCATTTCATGTTCTTTCGCTATAGCATGAATTTTCCCACGCAGCAAGGAACTTTGCTCCAACTGTACTGACTATAATTTTTAAGGTTCGGTATTCAAAGTCCCAGGGAAGGAGCTCATTATTTAATTTCTAGCCTTGTGCCAATTAGCTATTAGCATATGGCAACTCCCACAGTGAATGGGCAAAAGCAGGTCCTATGAGAACAGAGCTACTGAACAAACAAAATTATACACGTTCACAGTAATTCAGTTAATCACTGTTCTATTAATATATATAGGAGGTTTATAATTTTATTACTATAAATAATACTCGATATTTTAAGCTACTATGAACATTCTTATACATTTAATGTTTAGCATATATCTGATAATATTCTTATAATATATTACTAAAATCGTATTCATTCAATTATTTACTAATTCAATAAATCTTTTTTTTAGTATCTGCTATGTGCCAGGCTCAATTCTGGGTACTAGGAAAGCAATAGTGAACAAAACAGAAAAACCCCTACCTTCATGGAGCTAACATCCTAGTGTGGAAAGACAGACAATAATTGCTATTGCTATTTTTAAATAGAATGGTGAAGGAGAACAGTATTAAAAGCAGACATTTAACCGAAGTGTCCTTTGATAGATGAATGAATAAAGAAGCTGTGATATATATATACAATGAAATACTACTCAGCCATAAGAAAAGATGAAATACTGCCATTTGCGACAACATGGATGGATCTTGAGAATATGCTAAATGAAATAAGTCATGTGTTGTTTACAAAAAGGAGTGGGAAATTCTCTGTATATTTTGAAATTAGAGCTCTCAGGATGTGTTAAGGAATTGGACATGGTACAATGAGCATCAAAGGTAATTCAAGGGTATTTGGCCTGAATAAATGGAGAAGACCAGGAGAAGAGCAAGTCTGAGGAGTTCTGTTTTGAATATGTTGAATTTGAAATACAAATTAGACTCCTAGGAAGAGTTTAAATTCAGGGGAAAATTCAAATATATAGAGATTTGGAGATTGGGAAAATACAGAGAATCCAGTGAAAGATTCTAAGGTGGCCACTGAGGTAAGGGAAGCCAGGGTGATGATGTCTTGGAGGGAAGTGACGAAAATTCAAGTGGCAAGGAGTGGTCAATTACATTAAATGCTGCTGATAGATAAACAGGGTGAGGATGGAGAAATAACCATTAAATCTGGAGAAATTGGTAGTTATCAGTGACTTCTGTGGAGAGTGGTGGGGGCAAAGGCCTGATTAGAATAGATTCAAGAGGAAAGGGGAAGAAAAGAATTGGGACGTTGAATACAGTCGACTCCTTTGCTAGGTTTTGCTTTTAAGGTAAGCAAAGAATGGGGATAGAGCTAGGGGGAGAAGTGGGTTTAAGAATTTTCTTTAAGATGGTAAAAATGATATGTTTGTATGCTAATAAAATAATCTATTATTGAGGGAAAAGTTGTGGATGAAGGATGAGACAAGGCTAGAGCATATCACTGAGATAGCAAGAGGGAAAAAGGTTGAGAGCACCAGGTGTGTTTATGGGCACAGAGACAGATGGTGGGGAGATAGGGTGTGATATTCTTGTAAGACATTTGACTGGCTTTCCACATCACCCCAGAGATAAGGTCTGGAATAAATGAGCTACCTCACTTATTATTTACTGTGAGGTAATTATAAGAAATCTATCTCTTACCCAGAGCACTTCATATGAACATTCAGGTTTAAATAAATAAAGATGAGTCTTTAAAAACCCAACAACCACTCCAAAATTATATAATTAGTCTGTCTTCTGGTAATTTATAGCTTCATTTCATACATTTAAATGTTGATCCACCTGTACTTGATTTGGTGTGTGGATGGATATGGATTTTTTCCCCCCACAAATCGCCATATGCCCATTTTTGGAAATAATCAATTTTTCCTCTGTGATTTGAAATCTCAGTAAGGTGAGATGCACAGGCAGAGACATTTTATTCTTATTTTATAATTAGCAAATCCAATAGCCAAAAGGGTTAAATGATTTAAGATTGCCAAGAAACATTGATGGAGCCAAGAC
>NW_006443138.1:6089654-6090055 GCF_000325575.1 Pteropus alecto
ATAGTTTCTTTCTAGCAACCAATGGCTTGTTTTACCTAAAAATAACCTACGGAAAACAATTATTTGAAGATGATGAAATGGTGTGATATGTAGTCTTGATCAGCAGTCACAGCAAAACACAATGTCAGCTGCAATTTCTCTTTACTACAGATTCTCAGAACCAGTTCCAATGTGACTTTGTACATTTTTGCTACCTATAAGTTGTCTCTTCCAATGGTAAAAGCTTAGGAAATTTGTAAATATATAAATATATAAACAAGTATCAAAAACAAAAACTTTGACTTTTATATATAAAATGTAAGCAATTCTAAAAATAATTAACTTATGAATTATTTTTCTCAAGAACCATTATTCGAAACTCCCTAAGAAAATGGAATTTTCCCCATGATTAACTTCATACA
>NW_006443138.1:6090092-6096287 GCF_000325575.1 Pteropus alecto
ACCACTTTTCTTTAAGGACCACATAAGATTCTAACTGAAATGGAGGAAAAGCACCGTGAAAATTTTCCCGCTCCAAGCTGAATGTGAAATTCGTAGGGAATATCTACAAAGCAGAAACAGAGGTACATTCATACTTAGAAATACCACAGTCTGTTGAAGGTCACTAGCCATGTGAGCTGTCGATTTGTAGAGCTCACCATCCATTTGCGCCTCTGTCCTGTTGACTTAACTTTAACTCACAAAGTATAGGCGTGCCAGTTTAGTTTTTGCTTTCTTTCTCTATTTGTTCAGATAACAATATAACATTTAAAAATATTAAATTAAATCAAATAGAAAAAGTAAATACATACCACCCTTATGACATCATACAGTTGACCCTTGAACAATACACATTCTCAGATTCAATGAACCAAACACAGCAATTTCTATCAGTGGATGGGATTCTGCAGTTGGGAAACTGCAGTTGCGAATATGAAGATACTGTTTTCCACCTGCAGTTGGTTGAATCTGCGGAGGCAAAACCCACAGATAGGAAGAACCGACTGTATATATAGAAAAAAATCAGTGTATAACTGGACCCGCATAGTTCAAACTCATGTTGTTCAAGGTCAAATGCATTTCTTTTTGTTTTTAACTTATTCAACATGTGTCATTGAGCATTTGTTTTGTTTCATATTTATGTATGTGTATATATTTGATATAGTTATAGAGTATAACTATACAGTAATTATAGAATATAAATAAATAAAAATGTGTTACTCATTTTCAATTAACATTACATTGAACATTACATTTTCCTAGTGGTTATATTTTTTTATATTATCATAAATTCAGTATGATAAAGTAGTGTATTTCATTATAACAAATTTGCTTAACTGTTTCCCTTTTCTGTTTGTTTAAATTGCTCTTGGGTTTTTGCTATTATAAGAAATGTTACAGTGTGCATTAAGTATATTAGCCCACATAAGTAATTTTTTGAATAACTAATTTAGACTAAATCTTCAGAAATGACATCTAAGAGTCAAAAGTTCTACACATTTTTATGGCTCTTAATAGCAAATTCTCAAGGACTGATACCCTTTGTATAGCAATCAACAAGGTATGAATATGCCCATTTCCCTGGTAATATGTTGACTTTGGATTTTAATATTAGTTTTTTTGGAATTTTAAAATAATTTTTATTGTCTAAGTTAATCTTTTAAAAAAATTATTGGTAAATTTAAATGTTTCCCAAATATTTATTTTCCAAACTTCATTTTAAGTGAATTGTCCATATCCTTTTTTCTGTCTATCTACTGGGATCTTATTAGAGTTCTTGTAAAGTTTTATGAGCTTTTCACATACTACAGAGCAGAGTTTCTCACAGTTGGTGCTATTGATATTTTGGGCCAGACGATTCCTTGTTGTGGGGTTGTCCTGTGTTTATAAGATGTTGAACAGTTCTCTACCAACGAGATGCCATTAACACTCCCTCCTCCAAGTTGTAACAACTAAAAATGTCTCAGAAATTGACAAATATCCTGTGAAGGCAAAATTGCCCCAGGTTAAGAAGCACTGCCGTAGGTCGTAAAAGTAATAGCTGTCAATTACTAAAGAGTCACTATATGTCTGACATTGTTCTAAGTTCTTTATCTATATTCATGCATGGTATACTTACCACAATGCTACAAGTTAAATACTATTAGTCTCTCTCTACAGAAAGAGAATCTAAGGCACAAATGAGTTAGGTAACTTGACCATCTTCGTTCACATATATGATAGAGGCAGGATTTGGACCCATCAATCTGACTTCAAAGCATACTTCCATTGGCACTCCAGGACCCTCCTCTTCCCATTATGGGCTGCCTTTTTTTAAATCATATCAAATCCTCTCTATTTGTTAGTTTTCATTTTATAAAAAAATTTTCAAAATTAAAACTGTTAATCTTTTGCCCCACGATTTTTCCCATTGCTTTAATTCTCTCAAAAGTATTCATCTCTTTGACATATCTGGGAATTATTCTCTTTCTACTTTTAAAAAAAAGTTAATGTTTTACTCTCTTATGTCTTATTTTGGCACATAGTTATAACTTAAGTTTTCTCCATATTACTCTCTACTTATTGTAACATTTAATAAAAGTTTTTATTAATTTGATTATATATGTGCTATTATAAATTAAATTGATCAGAATCTCTACTATTTTTCACTAAATACTTACATTTTTATAAGATTGACTCATTATCCAAAACTACTAGGAAATTTTACAAAATAAAAAGAATAAAATAATGGTGTTGACATGATACATGAACTAAAAAAATGGATATTATTCTACCTAGAAATTTAATGTCCATAGTGAGTCAATACCTATAAATGCTCTTACTTAGAAATTTGAGTTCTGAATATTCATTTGCAAGTTGATTTTTTAGACATCAAACTTTTTGTTCTGAAAAAAGAGTATTATATAAATGTCAATTGGGTTGGGTTTCTGAGTAGCTCATAAAAAATAAAAATAAATAAAAATAAATAAAAAACAACTCTTTTGACATAAGGAAATACTCAGTGAGGACCATTACTCTGTGAAAAGGATACTCAATAAAATGGGTATCATTTGGAGGTTTCCAGAAATGAAAGTCACAACTTGAGACCAAGGGCACCTGTGGTTCAATTTCTATTGTCCTTGAGAACTCCATAAACATTGCCTTAGCCAGACACAGTTTAGAGACCTCCACCCTCCAGAATCAAATCAAAGAGCTTAGATCCAAGAGAGCTTCTGCTACATTCTTGGGACCTTATTAGACCAGGACACATGACTGGAGAAGTTTGATGAGGCTTCATAAGCTTTTTAATTGTTCCACGTTGTATTTACCATCCTTCGACTTTTTCCTATTTCAATTAGAGTAACCCTTAAAATGAAGACAGAGTTTTCAGTGGACCAGTTATGTCCCCTTCTCCCAGAATGGTGAGAAGAGGCTGAAGAGAAGGTGAAGCTCTGGAGGTCCAGCGAAATGTGGTCTCCACTGAAGCCAAGACATTTTCTATGCCTCCTGGGCCTATGGCAGGCAAGTATCATGATTCTATCCACCTCATAAAATTAGGGTGGTGATTAAACTAGTTAATGTATGCTAACCACACTTAGAACAGAGCTTGACATGTAATTGGGGCTCCATAAAGTTAGGCGGAGTTACTTAGGAGTAATCAAGAGGCCGTGGGGGCAGAAACAAACTTCCTGATTCCCCCCTACTAAGATAACTGAAATTAATTTATAGTCACCTTTTAAGCTGACCCAATAGAACTGTGGCTTCTTAAGCTAGAGGAGAATGAAGGCAAAATGAGCTCAAATGTATTGATGTGTCAAGCTCTGTAGGAGGCATGGACATTTCTTAGCTCATTTATTTTCTGTAACCTTACCTGCCCCAAATGCCTCATCTTATCTGATCTCTGAAGCTTAACAAAATCAGTCCTGCCTGGCCCTTGATGGGAGCTCAGTCTTACAGAAGGTTAAACGGGATAGTGATTAAGTGCAGCTGTGTGGCCATTATTAAGTTACTAAACCTCTCTGCCTCGATTTCTTCAGCTGAAAAATGGTGTTAACAATAGTACCCACCTCATGAGGTCTTGTTAGTAGTAAGTGAAACAATATACATCCCTGACATATATAGTCTATAGCTCGTCTATTATCTTTATTATCATCATTTCTACAATTCTGTGAGTTAGAAATCATAATTTCCATTTATAGAAGATGAAATAAGCTCAGAAAATTTAAATAAAATAATAAAGTCACATATCCATTTAGGAGATAAAGCTAATATTTTACCCCAAATCTGATTTTTGAATACGGGTTTTTATTTTGTTATTTTTCTTTTCTTTACTTGAAGCTTCCTTAAGAGAAGACTTTCAGGAAGATGTGAAATCTTCATAGACGCTTTAAGGATGGGCTCACAGATGGGTAGGGTAGACTTTCTTTGTTTCCTTTAAAAACAGATCTGTATCCTACCAGTGGAAACTACAGAGAAGCTCTATTGGGCTTATTATAAGGAGAAATGTTTTACCAAAAGAAAAGCAGTTAAAGCAGATTGGTCTCTTGAAAAGGGTAGTATATTCTACTATGTGCTTCCCTGACCTTTTAATCTCTCTTGGTATGCAAACATAGGTTAGACGGCAGCTTGTTAAGGGTATTGCAGAAGAGATTCGGGTAACTGCTTCCAGAGTGTCATTTCTCCGCCCTCAGTAATATCTTGGGGACAAAACTACCACACCAATATACCCTCTGTCCCCTATTTCAAGAGCAGGTGGACTTCTTGGCTAGCATCTAGAACTAAGGATGAGTGAGGCTTCCCTGACATCTCCAGGAAGAGATAAGTCTTTCTTCTTTGCTAACTTTAGAGCGTTTTTGCATATCACTTATCAGGTGACTGAGTTATGGTATTTAAATGTCCAAGGATCCTCTAAGTCTTTATGTAAAGAAGTCTTTATGGCTCTAGTCTCAATACAGCTTCAGGACCTTTTTTGTCACAACTGTAGCTCTGACTCTTGCTATAAGGAACCCTAGCAGAAGGAATGCCCAGATCTCGAGACCAGTCTATGCCTATACTTTGTTTTCTCGCCAGCTCCTGCCAAGGATCTCATGTGTCTCTGCTGCAGATGCAGAGAATTCTGCCAGGTCAGAAAGAGCTGTCCTCAGGGAATGACCACCCTGAGGCCCCAGGAAACTGCACTGTGATCTGGGACAGAATGAGGGCAGGAAGAGAATGACCCACTACACAGCTCTGTGTTGATCCTTGTCATTGGTATCCCAAAGCGACACTGCTTGACCCCAGATTCTCACAAAGCCATTACATTAATGTGGCATTTTATTTTTCACAAAGTGTTTCCCAGCAGTTCCTCTTTTATTCCTCTTCAGTCACACAGTATTATTACAGATAAAGTATCTATCAATTATGATAGGCTAGATACATATAAGGGAAAACTCAACCAACAATAGCTTAATCAAAATAGAAGTGTATTTTTATTTCATGTAAACAAGAAGCCTAGGAGTGCAAGGCTGATCTGGTGGCTCCATTAAAATCAGAGGCTCAGACTCCTCTCTTTCTGCTTCGTAATTTTCAGTGGGTGTTTTCCATCCTCCAGGTAACCTCATGGTTGCAGGAGATCCAGCTATCACAATCTCACTCTAGGTAGGAGGAAGGAGAAAAGAAAAAAGAGAAAGAGTATATGTTCCAGCTGAGTTACTTTCATTTAGAGATTTCCCATTTGAACATATCCCTCAAGAAAGACTGGAAAATGTACTTTGAATTTTTTTTTAAATCTGGATACAAATTTTATCTATCCCTATTGACATAGGGGTCTATTAATATGAAAGTAGAGGAGAATGATGATTGTGTAGCAAAATAATCGTTCCTAACCAAGGAAATCGAGGCTAATCAGAATTAAACCACTTGGCCAGCGTAGCACAACTAGTTTCTTATATAGGTCCTAAGAAATCTTTATGACTCTGCTGTTGTTGCTGCACAAACCTCAGAGACATAATGACATCATATTCTATGTAAATGAAACCCTTCTACACCCTACAATGATGTAGTACACAACTCGTACCATCATATACGGTAACCTGTTCCCCCTCTGCACTTAGTAAAATTTTCTAGTACTACCTTCCCTGCTCTAATCACTTGGTGCCTAATATTAATTACTGCATATTTTGCTAGAGAAGTTATTTAACTGTCCATTTGTCAGAGGCCCTTTTTCTGTCCAAGAGCAATAAGCCCTCTCTAGGTTTCTGCACACCTGGCCAGGGACTTCCTCATTAGGAGTAGAAATGGGAAGAGACCATCTTTTCACTTCTTATAACTGAATAGGTAAGTCAGGAAGTTCATACTGCAGGCCTATTTTCTTCAATTTGTATGAAGAAAAGTATATATTAAATGTTGGTTTTTAAGATCCACACTTTTTTACTAGAAACTCTCTATTTTAGGTATTATAGGGTTTTCGCTAATTTTAATAAAGTAACACTTTGATTTTCATCTGAGTATGATCCTTGTGTGCATGTTCCCTTATTTAGAACTCTAAAGATTGAAGGAAACAGCTAATAATACCATTTTATTATAAATAAAAATAACTAAGTTTGAGTCTTAGTTTTAAAAATTATTGTATTTCATGAATATATATCATAATAGAACATTTTAAAATTAATTAATTATATTCCTGAAACAGTTGCTATT
>NW_006443138.1:6096335-6115281 GCF_000325575.1 Pteropus alecto
TTGGGTTAGGTGGGTTGTGTTTTTAGAAGTTTCATTGTATTAGGTCATACATGCAATAAGCTGGGCTCTTGCTTTCCTGGTGGAATAGGACATGGGTATACTTTCCTAAATATAGAATTCTAATCTTGAAGATGTGATCACTGCAGCCGGAAGTAAGGAAATGAAGAGACCAGCAGTCTTCCTCGGGTCATCTTGGGGTCTTTCAGTAAACTGAAAGTAACTGAGTGAGAAAAGAATCTCCAAGAGAGGCCAGGGGAGTGCCACCAGCCTACTACTACAGAGAAATTCAAAGCTAAGTCACTCACAGAAAAAAATGCTCAACCACAGAGCGGATGTGTTGTTTTTCACACCCAAGTCATTTACTTGAAAAGCAAAGGCAGTAAATTCTTGAAGTCTGTACTATATTAGGGTTACTCCAACAGAACGGAGAAGATAAAGAAACACTCAGCTTCCCCTTCCACTGTAGTCCTTGATCATTTGCTTCTCTCAGGCAGATTCTTTAAACCTCATTTCCTTACTTTTCAACAGGAAAATATAAAATGAAGGCGATCATTATTAACTGTTAGGGGTATTCATTTAACTATAATACGTTCGCAATTGCGTCTATCGTGAAAATAGGAAGTATTCCTTGGGAAGTGAGTGTAAGCCCCACAAGAACAAATGACAAGAGTATTAATTGGTTAACCACACCACTAAGACTTTAATTCTAATAGTCTAAAACAAATGAGTAATGAAAGAAATATCCAAATGTCCTTTGGTATGTTGGTGTCATCAAGTTTGCACTGTCTCCTTATTTATTGCCTGAGAATTAATGTAAAAACATCCTGAACCTGTGTCTTGTTTAGAAAGGGCTGAAGTTTGCTAAATTACTTACCCTGTTTGGATAAGGCTTAAAATCTACTTAAAATATTTCTGTTGAAAGCTTACGTAAATGAGAAGGCACTGGAAAAAAAAGTGGTCTGGACAGGGTGTTTGGTGCATAAACTATCACTGGACAGTTTTAGCACCGTTCAACTCCTCCTGCAACCACACTGATGGGAATGGAAATTATATACATTCAGTTAAATGATTTGCATGCTGGAGCAGTATGCAAATACTGGAACAGAGGCCTCCAGCTTAGGTCTCTTGCATTTCCCACACTCTTCTCTGAACTCCCATCTCACTTATGGTCAATACCACACAACTTACTGCTTAGTCATGCAGTGCTCTATTGTTTGGGCCCCCAAGCAGATTGGGAGCTCTAGATGCAACAGGGACCATTGTTATATTTATCAAGTATCTCCTACAGTGCCTTTTACAGAAGTGGTCATGCTCGTATGCATTTATTCATGCATTCATTCACCTAATGTGTATCGGGAGCCTATTGTGTGCCCAAATCCATGCTACAGATATACTGAGGATATGAACTATTCAAGATCTCTACTCTTGTAGGGCTTACATTTGAATAAGATGTGATAGCAAACAAATAAGAAAAATACCATCGGTGACAAATATGATAAAATTAAAATAGGGAAATATGATGGAGAGGAACTGAATGGCTACATTGAATTGGGTGATAAAAGACCTTTCCAAAAAGATCGTATCTATACAGAGACCTGAATGACCAAAGGCCAAATGATGAACTGGATTGGCATGTACAAAGGAACCAGCAGAAGCCCCACATGGCAAGAGAACTGTGAGAGAGAAGGAGTATGATATAAAATGAGATGGAAGAATAGCAGGGAAAAGTTCTTAGGGTTTTGGAATCGACATTTAGCATGTGGATTTTATTCTAAATGCAGCACAGGGTTTTACATGATCTGATTTACAGTTTTAAAAGATTGTTCTAGCTATTATGTACATCATAAAGCAGAAAACGAAACAGGAAGAGTAATTAGGTTACTGTAATAATCCATGAGAAAAATTATGTTACTTGGATAAGGGTGGAATTAACAGAAATGAATAAAGATTGAGGATTTGTTTGGGGGGTATTATCAAGAGAATTTTCTGATGATTGGGTGTTGGAGAATGATGAAAAGAAAATCACGGATTACTCGGATTTCTGGCTTAAGCAACTGAATAAATGATGATGACTTTAAATCAGATGGATGAAGAATGGGTGTGTAGGAGGTGATGGTAGAAGGGAAATCAAGAGTTCTCTTCAATTTGAGATGCTAACTGAAGACATCTAGGTTGAAAGCTCAACTGAGCAGTTGAACATAGATAGAGTTCTTGAAAAAAGGTAAAGCTATAGATTTAGGAATCATCAGTCTATAAATAATATTTAAAACCATGGGACTGAAAGAGATCACACCAACGGTTAGGTAGAGAAGCTAAGAGTGGCCCGTTTAGAGGCTGAGGTCCTTTCTTGTTTACATTAGTTATTAGCAGAGGAACAGACAATTAAATAAAAGATCAGACCAATGGGTTTTCAAATATCGATATCAAAAGGTAAAGAATGAGTATCATATTCCCTTCTCCCTTTTAGCATAAAATGACATTTTAATTAATGTTATTAATAAGCCATGGGTTGCTGTCTTCACCAAAACATTCAACAAAAGAAACTCTGGTCAAAATCATTGAGTACCAGAAGAATGAACATTATCTATTCATTGGATTTCTGTTTTAGTAAATATGTGTATATGTTTCTCATATTTCACAAATTGAACTGTGAATAATGATCATATTATTATTAAATAGAAACTTGGAATGACATCTGCCCAAGAAAGACTGTTCTGTAATTGTATTGAACTATGAAATACAAGGGAAAAAAGCTCTCTGGAATCTTAATGTGGTTCCCTTGAATAAATTTTATTTGTAATAAGTATGAGAAAGTCAAGGGAGACTTGAGGAGGTGGGTTATTGGAGTCTTTTCCTACATGAGAAAGTAAAATGCTTCTTTTTAAAAAGTTTGTTTTCTAATTACATAACATATTGTGATTATTAAAAAAATATATAAAACTAAAGCTCACTTTGACAACACCCCTCAATCTCAGCTCTGTCCCTAGAAGTAACCATTTTATCAATTTTGTGTCTTTTGCCCACTTGTGTGTGTTTGTTCATATAAGTGCATGCGTGCATGTGTGTATGTGTGAGTATGTATGCATATGTGTGCACACACATGTGTATATGTGTGTGCATGTGTGTAGTAGGTGCTGCCCTGCCCAGATCCCCTTTTCTGGGGCTGCTAGAGTTAGCTGATAGTAACTCAGAACTTCCCCTTTGGAGAATCGCCCTTGGCCAAGCAGGAGCTATGACTACTCCCCATACCCTAGGAGTTGCGGAGGCCGCACTTGGTCAATAATGGATGGACACAGTGGGAAGAAAATGGCCTCGAGGTGGGACCCACTCTGGTGCAGTTTGTGCTCCAGAATCTGACTGAGTTTGTCTCCACCCAGGACCACATTCTTGCTTTGTCTTCTTGCCCTATCCTACCCTGCTTGCTTCATTCCGCTTTTCCTGAGAGAACTTTCCCAGTATTGCTTGAACAAGAATCACCATCTCAGGCTCTGCTTCTATGGAACCCAACTAAAACAGTGTGTATCTATACATCCATACATGTACGTGAGAACAAGTTTTACATAAATGTTAATATAATGTGCATATCATTAGGTCATTTTCTTAAGTAACAATTTTCTTAAAAAGCTTTTGTATCAATATACATAGATTTATTCCGTTGTTTTTAACTATAATACAATATTACATGTAGGGGAAAAAAGAGATAACTTACCAAAATTTAAAAATGTTTCAGTGCAGTAAACGAATGTCCTCATCATTGCTTACATTTCCTTGATTACCAGAAATAGTTATCTTGTATGTTTACGGTCCATTCATATCTCCGCTGTGAATCATATCCTTTGCTTGTTTTTCACTTGGATTCTTTGTCTTTTCTTCATTTTTATCATTTGTTCTTTATAAATTCTGAATATTGTTCATTTGTCTTGGTATGTTATAAGAACTTCTTTCTAGTTATCATTCTTTATGTTTTTTTGGTGTGTGTGGTCTTTTGTGTTGTTCAGAAGTTTGGTAATTTGTTGAAAAACTTATATTTTATTCTTAATGCTTTTGCATATTTACTTTAAGAAGATCATTCCATGATAAATTTATAAATATATCCTCCTATATTTTCTTCTAGTATTTTATAGTTTTTTAGAATTATTCATTAATCCATGTGAATTTTTTTATGAATGGCATCGTGTTGATATAATTTTATTGTATTTTCTATAACAGATAGCTAATTATCTCAGTATACACAGGCTCATTCCTGGACTCTCAATTGTATTTCATTTATCTTCTTGATTTTATTTTCTGCTTGAATACCATATTATTTTTATTATCATAAGTTTGTTAAATATTTTGATTCCTGGTAGGGTATGATCTCCTTTTATGTTCAGTTTTTTGTCTTTAATTTTCTTGCCTATTCTTGTGCATTAATTCTTCCATATTAACTTTTGGAATTAACATAAAATTCCATGAAATTTCTCCTTGGGATTTTGGTTGGGATTGTGTTGAATTCATAATATAATTTTGGTAGCAGTGACATCTTTAAAATACTGAGTTTCCTATGCTCAAATATTGTATATGCTTATTTTAAATACATTAGATCTTTTTTTAGACTTCTGTAAATTTTATTAGTTTTTCCTATAAATATCTTGCATATCCCTTATTGAATTTATTTCATTTTTTTCCCTGCAATTACAAATGAAATATTTTTCTGACACATTTTTAATTTGTCATTGTTGGTTTTTTTTTTAAAGCTGGTGATTTTTATATGTTGATCCACACTTCTTAATCTCTCCAATTAGTTTTAATAATTTTTTATTGGTTCTCTTGGAATTTCTACGTAGACTATCATACATGTTATATAAATAACAATGTCTTATGTCTTTCTTGATAACAATCACATCTGTTGCATATTTTTACTTTCGTATTACACTGGATAGGCCCTCCAGCTCAATATTAGAAATGACTGTGATACAAGGCATCTTGGCATTGTTTCTAACTATAATAGAAATGCTTTGAATGTGACATCATTGAGTATAATGCTAATTGTAGGTTTTTAATGTACTTTCAATAATTTTCTTCTGTTTCTAGTTTATCAAGAAGTTTTCACTTACAAAAAGTGAACAAATGTCTTGGCCACCATGAATAATGCTGCTATAAACATCAGGATGCATATATCTTTGTGATAAATGTTTTCAAATTTTCTGGGTTAACGTCTTGCAGAGGGATTGATGGGTCATATGATAACTCTATTCTTAATTTTTTGAGGAATCTTTATACTGTTTTCCATAGTGGCTGTACCAACTTATATTCCCATTAGCAGTGTATGAAGGTTCCTTTGTCTCCATAGCCTCTCCAACACTTATTATAACTTGTACTATTTATGATAGCCATTCTAACAGGTGTGAGGAAGGCTGGTAGAGGGGAGGTAGATGGGGTGGAGGGAGTCAAATATAAGGTGACAGAAGGAAATTTAACTTTAGGTGGTGAACACAATAAAAAATTGAACAGATGTTGAAGTTTAACAAATACTTGTTCAATATTGATTTAAATGATTTTCCTCCTTTCATCTAGTTCATATATGAAATTTCATTAGTAAATTTTTCTGACAGAAATGTTAATATAATTTATTAATCCAGCAGCAGCTTTTTTTGGGATCTTAATATGGCATTTATGGTCTATTTAAGTAGTTACCCAAAATATTGTGTTCCCAAAATGGTAAATAATTATCTAATCCTTATAGATATTTATGCGTGGATCATTATCTGCCTTTTTTCTTTATTGCCCAATGGGAATTTTCCAAATCTTCCCTTTGGAATAGACATAAAGTTTATTATAGGAAATGCTTTCCCTGCAGGCAAGTAATTAGTACAGAGAGCTAAAGTTAGTTAACATTTTAACTTAAAATTTTTATTTTTAAACTTTCCATCAATTTGTTTTAAAATTTTTTGTAAATTATGTTCACTTATTTATGTAAAGCTAATAAATAATAACACCATTGCAGCATAAACATTTTACTTATCATGCTGAAGACAGATAATACAAGAGGATTAATTTCAAGATCAATTAGAAATCTATATTCTCGGCAGCTTAGCCTCTAAAAATGAACACTACTGTTACCTGGCAAAAGATTCCAAATTTCTTCCAAGTGCCTTGGCCTCTAAAGTATCATTGTTGAGACATCTGCCAGCCAACGTGGATCTTCCCTTATTCTCATCAGTCTTTTCTACTTTCATTTCAGATCTTCTCCCTGAGAAACACTTCCTTACTCCCAGAAATACATCCTTTAGACATTTACATAAGAGTGGTCCACTTAAGGTAGTAAACTCTCTCAACTTTTCTGGAGAATATATTCATTTTACCTTTATTCTAAATATATAGTTTTGCTTTCTTTCTTGTGGCACTTTAAAGATATTACTCCATTTCTTCTGGCTTCCACTGTTGCTCTTGAAAAGTCATCCATAAGTCTAATAGTTGATTATTTGTAGATAATTTGTCTTTTCTATTTTCCTTTAAGATATTTACTTTAAACATTGGAACACTCAAGGCTCAGGCTTTAGGCCCCTTCTCTTGCCACACCCTCTCTTTAAGTGGTCCCCCTAACCAATCTCAGCCAATATCACGGCTATACCACTTACATGATGATGACTCCAAAAATTATATCTCCAGCCCAGACTTCTCTCCCTAGCTTCAGACTGGCATGCCCAACTTTCTACTGAACGGCTCCTCCTGACACATCTCAAACGCAACATGCCTAAATCTGATCATATGATTTTTATCCGTTCTCCAAACATTTCTTCAGCAGTCTTCCCCACCTAAGTAAATGACCACATTATTTTTCTATTAAGACAAAAATATTCATTTTTCTTAGACCCCACATTTAGAAATTATATCAGCTCTACATTCAAAATTTATACAAAATCCAATCACTTCTTGCCACCCCCTTTGCTCCAGAATCTTCCACTTGACTTATTAGAATAGCTTCCTAGTTGTTCTCCCTGTTTTTATACTTGGCCTCCCTCCAATTAGCCTATTAACATAGTAACCAAAATGATGCTGTTATCTGCGAATCAGATAACATCGCTCATCTACTTAAAAGCCTCCAATGGTTTTTCTTTTGGCTCTGAGTAAAAGTCAAAATCATTTTAATGGTCTGCAAGACTTACATCACCTGGCCACCTCTACCTCTCTGATTTTATTTCTTATTTCTCTTACCCTTTATTATTCAGATCTAGCCTCACTAATGTCTTTGCTACTCATCCAGCACACAAAGCATATTTATTCCTCGAGGCCTTTGCACATGTGTTTGTCTCTCAAATAATCAGATAACTCACTCCCTCACTTCTTCTAGCACTTTGCTCAATTTTCAGGTTCTCAGAAAGACTTGCTTTGATAACTATATTTAAAATTACAGCTGCTACCCCTCCAACATTCCCTACTACTTTTCTCTGCTAAATATTATGTGTAGCATTTAGGTATATAATCAGACATACTATATATTTTAGTTATTTATTTATTTAGTGCCTTATGTCTCCTCCCCCACCACATGCACACTAGAATGTAAATTCCACATAATCAGGGTTTTGTCTTGTTTTTTATTCTATTTCTTTATTGTTGTATCCTTGATGCTATAAAATTATCTGTCACATAGAGTAGCCCCCCCCTTATCCATGAGTATTCAGTCCAAGACCCCCAATGGATGCCTAAAACGGTAGATATTACCAAGCCCTAACCAACTTCTTCAACTCCACTGGAAGTATGGCAACATCTTCTACTTTGGCAGACACAGCCTCTCTAGTAATTTTTATATTTTTTAGTCCAAACCTATTCCCGAATCTGTGTAACCACCCTTTCTTTACTGGCAGTAGAAGATTTGGTGTCACTGGTTTCAGGGGACTTCTTTCTGAGTCTTTGTTTAGGCTCAATGCTTTCTGGTGCAACATATTTTCTGTTCCTGTTCCACCCACGAGTTTAAAGTCTTTTTCATTTTAATTAAGCACTCATTAGCCACTGTGGCTGAAACTTTTGCAATTTGAGGTATGACATCAAAACTAACACAAATTTCTTTTTCCTTCCTCACAATTTCACAAATAGAAGACTCATTCTTACCACAGGTCTTAGGACCTCAACATACAAATTTTTTCTTTCCTTATTAAGTCCAGAACTTTTATCTTTTCATTCAAAAAAAAATTTTGTTTTCTCTTTGGCATACCTGAATAGCCAGCATCTCTAGTCTTGCACTTTGGGAACCATTAGTAAGTGAAATAAGGATTACCTGAACACAAGCACTGCAATACTGGATAGTCAATGTGATAACTGAGCCAGCTACTCAGTGACTAACGAGTAGGGAGCTTATACAGTGGGGAGACGCTGGACAGAGAAATGATTCACATCGCCCAGCTGAATGGTGCAAGACAGCATGAGATTTCATTATGCTATTCAGAATGGAGTGCAATGTAAAATTTAAGAATTGTTTATTTCTGGAATTTTTCATTTAAAATTTTGGAACCACAGTTGACCGCCAGTAACTAAAATCCTGAAAAGCAAAACCAAGAATAAGGGGAGACTACTGTAGTAAGTGCTCAGCTTAAAAATTTTTGTTCCTTGAATGAATGGTGTTTTGCAGTTTCTATACAATGTATTCAATTATGGATTTTTAAAATTTAATCTTTTAAAAATTTTACAAAATGCAAATCTGTATTTTATCAAGATCACTAGATGATTCATATGAACATCAAAATTTAAGAAGCACTTCTCTAAGGTGTATGCCTATAAGTATAGTGGAATATGCATAGCTTTATAAAATAATGCCGAATTGCTTTTCAAAGTGATTATGCTAGTTCCTCTCATAAAATGTTAACATACATTCTCTCTAACAGTACCATCAGACTTCTTAATTTTTTTTTTAATTAGTAGATGTAAAATAATATCTAACTGTGGTTCTAACTTGCCTTTGCAGATTACCGGTGAGGTTAAGCATCCATTTTTTTCCATAGGTTTTATCTATCACAAATATTTCTTCTGCAAAATACCTTCTTTTTCTTGTGCTCATTTACCAAGTGAGTAGTTATTTCTTTATCCATTTTAGTGTTCAATATATTTGAGATATCATGGCTTTACTGGTAATACTGTAGTTTATGGTTTTTCCCCAGTTACAGTACATCCTTTCACCTTTTTGTGAACCCTTTGATGAAGAGAAGTTCTTAATTCTAATATATCATTCTATTCTTTAATAGCTAATGCTTTTACTTTAGAAATTTAAGATTTAAGAAACTCTTCCATAGCACACAGTGATAAAAGTTTTTCATTTATTTTCTTCTGAAAGGTTAAAACATTCTTTTTCACATTTAAGCCCTTAAACCGTTGTCCCTGCACCATTTCTTCATCTGGAATGCCAATTTTGTAATATATCAAGTTTATAAACATATTTTAGTTTGTTGGCAGAATCTCTGCCATTGGTCTTTCTTTGCCCTGAACAAATATCACACTGTCTTTATTATTGATATTCGTAAATGATGATATCTTATAACCCACCTAGTTATTGTTCTTCAGTAGTGTTTTGGTTTTCCTTGACCCTAACGTGCTATATTTATTTTAGAATCTGTTTGTCAAGATCCATTAAAAAATATATGTGAGATATTGACTGGAATTTCATTGATTTGACAGATTAACTTGGAAAGGATGGATATGTTTAAAGTGACAAGTTCTCTGGTCTAGAAACATTTAAAAACATAGTATATCTCTTATTTTACTCAGATCTTTCAGTATAAAGTTTTATAACTATATATCTTTCAATATAAAGTTTTATAACTTTCTCAAACAGGCTTTATGTATCTTTTTGTAATAAAATTTCAAATGGTCTTTGTACCTCTGACTTTCATTTGCCTGTCTTTACTACCTACCCATTAATACTCAATCAATCTTCCTAAAGTGAATTTTACATTAACCCTAGACTCAAAAATCTGTGGTAACTACCTATTGCCTATGGAATCAAATACAACTTTCACAGGCTGAGATTGAAACAGCTCTGTTTACCCAACCAACATCAAGTCTTGCTTGGACTCTACTCCATATATATACACACACATATACATATATATATATATTCACAGCATAGGAGACAGTGCATGTAAGTTATGTAGTCCTTGTGATTTACTAGCATTAATTGCTGTTATTGTATTAATGTTATTGGCAAATTAAAAAAATCAATAATGACACTTCTTCTTTGAGTGAGTAAACATCGTCATGCTTATATTTAACTCTTTTTTGCTTATTAAAGTGTTTCCCTGAATGTTTTTAAATGCTGAGTGAAATCTGGAAGAGGATATAGTCACACTCTAAATGGACTTGTCCCCCGTATTGAATAGGCAGTGAAGAGAGGAAACTTGGAAGAGGTAGGGGCATAGGGTGTGGAAATTAAGCTAGTTTATAAGTGATCCCCAATAGGGAGGCAGCCAGCATCCCCACATCATAATTATAAAGGAACATGCATGACAAATGCAGATGCAGTTTAAGCTAACTTCAACAGCAAGAGAAGCTGAGTCACCTACTGATCACCAGAAAGCAGGCATCACCTGATAATCATAATGCTAAGAATCTGGTGAGTGGTGACATTGCTGTTCTAAAGTCTGCTTGATTTAAAAGAGAGTTCTATCCAGGGTTATGAGTTGGTAATAGCCAGGCAGTTTGCCAAGTTCCAGTCCAAGTAGGATTGGCTTTAATGTAGGGTTCCCAATAAAAGGAAACCAGAGTACCATTTTTTAATTTAAAATGACAATAGCTCAGCCATTCAGATCCAGCAGTCATGAGGGGGTTAGTACAGACTGCAGCTTCTGTGGATGCCAAAGCTGGTCATTCCCTTGCTTAGCTTTTGACGTAGAAAAAAAGTTGCTTACTGAACCCCTCACACTATTTTCTTTTTAGTAATAAAACATATTTTGATGATATGATGAAGATGTGGCACATTATATGAAATTACTCTATGTATGACACTTGTGACAGGCAGTCTGCTGATAATATGCCTCAGGAAATCTGTCCATATGTAACAGGAATTCCCAGCAGAGGCAAAACTTGAATCCAGATATATGGAAAAAGAGCTTGCAAGAACTAATAGAGGCTCCAGAGTTCTAGTCCCTATGGGATTTATGGTGGCCCACCAGTCATAGAAGGGACCCTGAGCCACCAGGCAGAGAGGCAAGGCAGACTAGGATTAAGGAAGAAGCCTAAGTCTGCACTCTGGGCTTACCTAACATGAGGTGAAGTCAATTTGTGACTCAAAGACTGTGGCAGCATGCAAGGTTCACCTCTGATATGGAAATACATTAATACAGTGAATACAGGATCTGGTTAACGAAGTAGAAACATCCTTCTCTTTAGATAATGAGATCACTTCAGTTTGATATTTAAAATGACTTTAGTGGAAATGAATGAAGACTTGTAGCAGGACCATTTGTTCTTTTGCTTTTTCTCTGTTTATTTTAAGAGGACGGAGACTGGAGCACATTTGGAAAGTCAGAGGAATGATCTAGAAAAAGCCAGGGTCTAAGCATGCAGAAGAGAGCACGAGCCCTAAACAGAGGGAAGAACCCTGTTATCACAAGGGCGAATTAAGCATCACTTTATAAATAAATCTTGCTACTAGGACTAGAGACATGCAGCACCTGATCACAAGCTACAGTAGCGTTATACAATAGCGGCATTTTATCCTGGGCGCGGATGATGAAAATTTCTCTTACTTGTCTAGAAGTCAGGAGATGAAAACTCAAACTGATGTGGATTCTTGTTCCTTAGATGGTAACTTAAACCCACATTTGAAAAACAGTAATTTCGTATTGTTTCTGCAAAAATGTCAGTAAATAGAGTCCAAAACAATGGCCTAACCCCAATAACTGGGGTTTGGGATTTCCCCCTGTACCTTTGACTGTTTATCAGTAACACAATAAACCTCAACCAAAAAAGTGTTTTTTAATTGATTTTAAGAAATCCCACCAAGACTGTTTTTCTTCATATTTTACCTGGCCCTCGTAACATTATTTCAATGACAGCATCTCAGCAGCAATAGCTGGGGCAGTGGTTGGTAATTTTTCCTTCTTGCATCTTAAAGCCAGAGCACTGTGGTGGGACCCACTAAAAAGTTTGTTTCCTGTCAGTGCACAGCTTGCTATAAGCAACCCTTTCTCTGGGCTGCCAGGGCCTGTGGTCTGAACTGTGTGACAGTAACGTTCAATTACTGTAAAATGTCTATTTAATAACTGACATTTCCAGTAAACTTGTTTGAGTTCAATATGCCTTGAGGCAAATTAGAAGGTTTCAGAAGATACTAAAAAGTACCTTATTGACAAATAATTTACACTCCTCTGATTTATTCTGACCCAAATTATTAAGGATTCTCCTTGGAACTGCTTCAGACATAACTGAAAAAGATTTGGTAAGACTTCAATATTCAAACCCTGGGTGTTAAGAACTTTAAAACTACTTTTGTTGGGCGGAAAATATTTTCAGCTTCTGAGTTCAGGTCCAGAGAAGTACCTGAGAAGTCCCTTCAGGTTTTCCATGGTCTGGTGACAAACACATCTTCTCATGCCTATCCTTACTTTAACCAAACCATAGTGTTTCCTAGCAACACTGCCCTCCAGTCATCGGCATAACTCACAGGCAACAGAATTTTAGAAGTTCTTCAGTTAGTGTAATCAATGGGATTTGCTTCTTTGGGAACTAATGTTAAGTTTTTCCGCAAACTTATCAGATTCTAGATATAGGCACTCATCTACTTAACAAAATAACTAGAAATAGCTATCTTATAAAGTCTGAGTTTTCTTAGGAAGTTTGAATCATTTCTCTTCTTTTTGACCATCTTGGAGAAAGGAGAAGTCATCTCTTCTCCTTCTTTCAGTTTTGATGGCATAAAGGCCAAGACATAAAGATTAAATCAGAGCTACCCACAGGAACTCATGGATCTCAGCTTCAAAAAGTCAAATGTCAATCTGGAAGGCTGGGTTGGAGAAATTCAACACATGATAGTATATTTTTCTGTTCTCCAGAGATAGAGATCTGATAACTTTAAATGAAAATGTCCTCTAGATGCATGAAACTTTGTGGGTAAATCCGTGGAATTTAAATATTGTTTTTGTCTGATCAGTTAGGAATCACTTATTATATTACATATCACTTCATAGTTCATTGTCAAATATATCGTTTAATTTGACACTCAAACATCCCTGTTAGGTAAGCAAGACATATATTTCCAACCCCATTGTACAGATTGGAGAGTTTAGACCAAGATCAGATTGCTAGTAAGTAAAGAATAAGGAAAAGATTGCAGAATTCAGTCTTTCTGACTATACCAAAGATGATAGATGCAAGCTTAAGGCATTAATATATAATTTGCACACACACACACACACAAAACGTGAAACATCTTTTCAGTGAACCATCTTTTGTATAAAGAAAGAAACACCACATCTTACCTCTTAAAAGAACAGACTATCTTATACTACGCTGAAATTGTTCTCAACAAAATTTATGACAACCTTCTTACTGCCTAGTTCAATGAACACTTTCTTGATCTAACTTTACTTGAACTCTTGGTGCCATTTGTCATTCACTCATTCAAAAATTTCCTTCTTCCTTGACTTTTTCCTTGGCACCATTGTATCTGTGTTTTCTTAGGCCAGAGAGCCTAGGGAAATTGAAAAATCATTAGATTTAGAATATTATAATTGGTTATAATTCCAACTCTGCCACTTACTAGCTTGGGAAAATTAACCTTAACAAGCCTTAATAAATATTATTAATATTACTAACATTATAAGACAGTTTGGAGATCAGAGAAAACATATAAAAGCATCTAGTGCCCTGCCAATTAAAAGGCACTCAGTGAATGGAATCTCCTTTTCAGTCTGTTTTAGTTGGGCTTTTTCAATGACCACACACATATTAATAATATCAGGGTTCTGATATATTTTAAACCTCTGTTGTCTTACTCTATATACCAGTGCTGTCCAATAGAACTTTCTGTGATGTGGAAATGTTCTGTAATCTGTGCTTGTGCAATGTGGTAGCCACAAGTCTCATGCAGTTTTTGAGCACTTGAAATGTGGCTAGTATAACTGACAAATTAAATTTTTAATTTTATTTAATTTTAATTAATTCATGGTTAAATTTGAAAAATCACGTGGGACTAGTGGCTACATTATTGAACACTGCAGCTGTATACTTCAGCTACTACCCATACAAAAAGGATTCCCAGACTTATATTCCAGCCTTGATTTCCACCTGCCTATTAGCCATAACTGACATTTCACGGATACATGTAGTTCATTATATGCATAACTGAACTCATCATGTTTTCCTTCAAACTTGTTCCTCCAAGGCCCTGAATCCCACTGAAACATAAAGACACTAATTAGTAACATGAAAACATGTGAAAGTATAAAGCTCATTGGTAAAGGTAAAGATATAGTTAAACTCAAATACTCTAATATTGTAATGGTAGAAGGTAAATCACTTGTAACTTTAGTATGGGGGCTAAAAGACAAAAATATTAAAAATAATTATAATTTATTTGCAGATTTTGGCTCAACATTTGTAATTGGTTGACCAATATGATGTTTGTTATACCACATTAACAAAATGAAGCATAAAAATTATATATTTATCTTAATAAATGCAGAAAAAGCATTTGACGAAATTCAACAACTTTTTATAATAAAAACACTCAATAAGTTAGGTATATATGGAATGTACCTCAACATAATAAAGGCCATATATGACAGACCCACAGCTAACATCATATTCTATGGTGCAAAGTTGAAAGCTTTTCCTCTAAGTTCAGGACAAGACAAGGATGTCCACGCTCACCATTTTTATTCAACATAGTACTGAAACTCCTAGATAGGGCAATTAGGCAAAGAAATAATAAATAAATAAGGCATCCAAATTGGAAAGAAAGAAGTAAAATTGTCTGTTTGCAGATGACATGATATTATATATATGTAAAATTCTAATAATAAAAATTACAAAATATAAGGAAAATTAGACAGAAACTCAATAGTTATAAATGAGTTTCATTGACTTCTCTCAATGAAACTCAAATGAACCAAAAACTTAAAAAATATAGAGTATTTCATAACATAGTTAAGAAGGTAGATCTTAACATAAAAGAATATATTTTTCGTCGATCACCTTTAATCATTTACAAAATTTAGCCTTATATCATTAGGGTATGTATTAGTTTCCTAGGTCTGTTGTAACAAAGTACTACAAGCTAGGCTGCTTAAACAACAGAAGCTTATTATTTCATAGTTGTGGAGCTAGAAGTCCCAAATTAAGTCAGCAAAGGCCTTGCTTTCTCTGAAGGCTCTAGAGAAGGATCCTTCCTTGCCTCTTTCTAGCTTGGTGGTTGCCAGAAATCCTCAGGGTTCCTTGGCTTGTAGATGCATCACTTGAAACACTGTCTCTATTATCACATGGTATTCTTCCTGTGTGTCTTTCTGTGCAAATTTCCTTCTTTTTATAAGGACACCAGTTGTTGGATTAGGCCCACCTTAATCTAGTATGACCTCGTTTCAGTTTGACTATATCTTCAAAGACCCTATTTCCAAGTAAGGTCAAATTTACAAGTACCAGAGGTTATGTCAACATATCTTTTGGGAGGACATAAATCAACTCTCGACAGATCACATTGGAAACCTCAGTACCAAAAGCAGGAATAGTATAGATCAGATTCTTTGGTCACACTGCAGTAAAATTAGAAATTAATAACAAAAATAGGAAAAAAATCTTTGTTACATGGAAATTTTAGAATATCTCTCATCTCTTGAGGAATTCAACTTGAAATTAAATCCAACACTTCAGAATACCTTAAAAACAATGATAAATAAAAGTTTAATGTATCCATAACTCAGATGACAATTCATAGCCTAAAACAAAAATTATTAGCCAAGAAAAAAGGAATCTAGAAAGGAACTTCAAAATAATGCTAAGAAATGTAGAAGAAAGCAAATACTGCAGACAAAAATCCAAAATTAACAAATCAGAAAACAGAAAAGAAATTGAGCTAATAAATACATAAAAATCTGGTTCTCTGAACTATGAATAAACATTAAAATATATAAACCACACATTATCTAAGCAATTAGACTGGGAGAAAATAACACTGAGAAATAACCATGGTCACAGAATAGTATCATAATTTATTCAATATTATACATATAAATTCAATGACAAAGAATTGGATTATTTTTAAGAAACTAAAAAGTTCTCACATGGATTCTAGAAGAGATTTACAATCAATCAGATCAATTACTGTGGCAAAGTATTGAGAACTGCCAAAGTGTACCTTTTAAAACTCTCTAAGAATATACAGTTTTATGGGTAAATTCTATAATTTTAAGAAGCAAGTGATTTAAATAGTATTTAAACTGTTTCAGAGCATAAAAAAGGAAAGCTTCCAAATTATTTCTATAAAATCAGCAAAAAGGTGAAACCTAATTTAACAAAAATGGTACAAAAAAATCTAGAAGTAATGTCACTTAGTTGTTATACAAAGAAAAAAAATCCGATAATAGTGAACATTAGAAAATATTCAGTAGCATAATAAAAGAGTCCTTTACCACAAAGGAAGTGATTATTATTACTACAATAATAACCCTAAAGTTCTAAACATCTTTGGTTCTAGGAAAGAGTAGTACTACTCCACAACTCTCCAACACCATCTTTTTTGGGAGGGCACATTAATGAGGGGATCAATTTATTATCGCTCTATTGTGGTCCACTCTACGAGAGACGTTGCCACATCAATAGTACATCTGTTCTCAGATTTATATTATTGACAATACTTTTGGATTGGGGTCCCTTTTGTGGAATGACTACCTAAGATCAAAGCCTGGCTCCACTACCATTATCTGTGCAACCTTAGGCATAGTATGACCTTCTATCCAGTCTCCTGAAACATATTCTTTCTCTCTTCACTGAGAATTACATTTTTGGTAACGCTGGGCAACTTTTCCTCAACCACTCTTCACACTGAACTGATGATTAAAACATAAGAGTTGCCATGTTAAGCTTGGGACTTTATTTTCTGGATTGAGAAAAGGAAGAGTATAGTTATTTTTTTTAAGTAATGTATTTATTTAAATTAGTTTCAAGTATACAGTGCATTGGTTAGACATCTATTTAGTTCATAAAACCATCACCCCAATTGCTCCCTCCCTCCTCTGGTCCTCCATCTAGCTAACATATTAATGTTAACTGCATTCCCTGTGCCATGCTCCCCATCCCCATGACCATCTATCAACTACTAATTTGTACTTTAACCCTTCACTCCATTTTCTCAGCCCCCCAATTCCCCTCCTCTCTGTCCAATACCAAACTGGTATATTTCACTATATTTGTAAGTCTGTTTTTGGTTAGTTTGTTCTTTTTGTTCCTTAGATTTCTCATATAAGTGAAATCATATGGTATTTATCTTTCTCTACCTGACTTATTTCACTCAGCTTAATAACTTCTAGGTCCATCTATGTCATTGCAAATGGTCGGATTTCGTTTTTTTAATAGCTGAGTAATATCCCATTGCATATATAAACCATAATTTCTTTATCCAATCATCTGTTGATTGACATTTAGGTTGCTTCCCTATCTTGGCTATTGTAACAGAATGAAAGGAAATAATTAACTCTTCTCTTCTTGCTATCTCTGCTTTTACTTTCCTCATTTTTTCTTGCTTCTTTCTGTCTCTGTCCTTCTGTCTCTGTCTCTGTCTCTCTCTGTCTCTCTCTCTCTGCATCTCTCTTTCTCTGTGTCTCTTAAACACACACATGCACGCACACAAGTGCACAGACACACATACACTACCCTAGGTGATATATGTGTGTCATTTTTCAAGGTGCCTAGCTGAAATAAAATTATTTCTAGAGATAAATTATGCTATATTCAATGTCTAGACTTAACAGGATATAGAATTGCAGGAAACTCATCAATGCATCTGAAGCTAGCTAACCTGCTAAGGTGATTTATAGAAGTATTTCGGTTAACACACTGGACTCCCTCCCTAGAAGTCACAGATAGCCTTGGGGATGCACAAATTTAGAAATGGCTGAACAAAAATCTCATACAAGGAAATTTATAAAATGTCCAATTAGAATTCCATGTTCGAACATTATATAAAATATAATGTTCTATCAGATCTAGATTTAATATAGAATTTTAATCCTAAAATATTATGGCGTTCCCGTGAGCCTAATATACTTTTGTATGTTGAGCTAAAATGATATTTATGGATTAAATTCTTTAAATAAATTATGTTGTGGTTGAAGAAGAGATATATCCAAAGAGCACGCTAATAAATATTAAAACTTTAAAAAACTTTCTATTGGAAGAAAATTGCAAAATGCTGAAGAAATGAATCAAACAGGCATTTAAAAATGTTTATGAAAGTGAGAAGGAAAGACAAAAGAAAGTCAAGTTTGTGCCGATAATAATAATGCCCAACATTTATTTAAGCACATTACATAGGTTATCTAAGTGGATCTTTATAATAAGGTCATGTTGAGATAAATAGTCTTAGCATCCACATTTTGCAGGTATGGAAACTGAGATTGAGAACAGTTAAGAAACATCTGAAGTCACCTAGCTGGGAAGTGATGGGACTTGGACCCAAACCTGTTCATACGTATTCCAGACAGAACTTGTGAGCTCAGATTTGGATTCCTGAATTGGGGGAGATGCTCATGCCATCTACATCAAGGAAGACACAGAGTCTGTCAAGCTTAAGTTTCCTCATCTTTGCCATATTGCCCTGTAATGTATCTATATACATGTTCATTTATCATATATGCACCTCCGTCTCCAATTCCGTCTATAAACTTAACACTTGAACATGTGTTATTGATCCATCTTCTCTACCTGATATCTCTCCATAACCTTCTTATATCTTTATCTTCATTGTCTTCCTCTCCAGGGACTC
>NW_006443138.1:6115306-6148792 GCF_000325575.1 Pteropus alecto
CCATTATTGGGGGAAACAGGCTTCTCTCTCTAGTGACTACACAATCTCTTTATTTTATTTATAGTCAAACTTCATGAAATAATAGCCTGCATTCATTTTTTTTCTTATTTCTCACTCACCCTCAATGCTTTCATCTGCTCCAAACTTCACAGGCCCTACAAAATTTCTCTTAATAAAATCTAATATTACTTTCTGCTTGCATGGTCCAATGGACTTCAGGATTTATTTCACTTGACACCATTGCTAAGTCCTTCTTTCTTGATATCCTCTTATCTCTTGACATCAGTGGCACTCTCTTTCTTCCTTTTTCTTCCTACTTAGCTGGCTATTCTTCTCAAATGTTAGAGTCTCAAGGGTTCTAGTTCTGAACATCTCTTTCTACACAATATGTTCTCCATAGACGATCTCTTTCTTATGGTCTGAATAAGGTCCGGGTCTGAATTCTAATGGCATCTGACCTCACCGCAATGTTCCAAGGACTACTCAAACAACATGGTCCAAACTGAGATAATTGTCCCCTCCCCCTCTAAATTCTTAGGTATTCCTTGTGGTATAATTATATCACAGGGAAGTCAACCTTGATACTTTTCTCTCTTTTACTCCCTAGTTCTTACTGGTCATGAAATCTTTGTTGATCCCAATTTCCAGATATCTTTAGAATTTATATATACCTGTCTCTCCTCATTGTCATGTTTTACTTCAAAGATGTACCTGGACTATTGCTATGGTCTATACTTTATTTTCTTAAACTGTATCACATTCTTGACTCAATATGTGATCTTCAGAGTGATACTTCTAAAACACAAATCTGATCATGTCTGGTAGGCCGAATAATGGCTTCCCCAAAGATGCCCACATCCTAATTCCTAAAACTTGTATACCCATTACTTTCCAAGGAAAAGGAACTTTGCAGATGTAATTGAGTTAAGAATCTTAATACAGAGAGAGGTTTCTTTATTCCTGCATGGGTCCAATGTAATCACAAGGGTCCCTTATAGGAGAAAGGTAAGAGGATCAAAGTGTGTTCTAGAATATGTAATAACAGAAACAAGAGGTTGGAGTGATGTGAAGAAGTGGTCATGAACTACAGAATGCAGGTGGACTCTAGAAATTGAAAAGGGCAAGAAAACAGATTCTTCCCTAGAACCTCCAGAAGGAGTGTAGCCCTGACACCTTGATTTTGGACTTCTGACCTTCAAGGCTGTAGGATAACAAATTTGAGTTGTCTTAAGACATTTGGTGTGTGGTAACGTTTTACAGCAACCATAGGAAACTAATATACTCATGCCACCCTTTAAAAAAAATTGTCCAATGGATTCTCACCGCCTACAAGATAAAATTTAGACTCCTTAAAGTGAATTCAAGAATCTTCATAATCAAACCACTGGAGACAATGCTAGCCTCTGCTTCTGTTTCTAATATCTAGGGATTTTCTGCTTACACAGACCAGATTTCCTTTCAAAAGTTGAACCACATGATCTGACAAAGAATCTTGTCACATCTATGTATAAAAATTTGGCGGGGGGTGGAGGGGTGGATATAATTTAGATATCAAAATATTAGGGATTGGTTGACACAAACAATAGGACAGAATATATGAATGGCTAAGATGCATTTCCACTCCAGTCACCTGAGAAAGAAAATGTTTTTCAAGTCTCTAAATCATTTTATTGTAACAATCCTTAAACTTGCATATGTTGTCCCCTTTAACTGGATGTCTTTGTTCCCTTTTCTACCCGGTGAACTTCTTCCTACTTATTCTTTAAGCCCCAATTTAATCATCGTCTCTACTGTAAATCTTCATTGACATTCCCTGGCAGAGTCAGCCATTTTCTCTGTGCTTCTGTAGCTCTCTGATCATACATTTACTATGATATTTTACTTTATCTTGCTGAAAACTAATAATGTCATGATTTATTTATGAAGCTTTCTTTCGCATTTGACTTTTTACTTTTATGGTAGTCTCTAAAGATAGCCCTCAATGAACCACATCTTCTTGTGTGCTTGTCTTTGCCTAGTATTCTCTCACATTAAATCTTGGTTACTATATGCCAGTGAAGTGCTGTAGCCAGATCATACCAGCTCCCGAGAGCCAATTATACACATCTCTTTCTAATTCTGTGTTCAGTGATGTCATGTTAGTAGCTTCAAAATAACCAAAGTGAGAATATTTACATGAGGAAAATCAGCAAATATTACAATCAGTAGTAGGTTTTCTTTGTTTGAAGAGCTGGTTTCCCAATGCACCTTTGCTTTTGATTTAGAGTAACAAATAGAATGTAGTGGAAATGATTCTGTGTCAGTTCTGGGCTTATTCTCTAAGAGGACAAACAGTCTCTACTTCTTCCCTCTTGAAAGCTGATTTTTGTCTTGTGTAGAAAAATTAGTTACCTGATAAATGGACATGTCTATGTGAGAAGGAAAAAGCCTTGGAAATTATATAGAAAAAAAAGTCATCCCAAGTAAGCCTTCAGATGATTCCAGCTGTAGCTACCATTTCACTGCAATTATGTAAGAGACGTCAACCAAAGTCAGCAGAAGAACAACCAGGTCACCTACAGAATTAAGAAAAATGATAAATAGTTGCTACTGTTTTAAGCAACCAAGTTTGGGATTGGTTTGATTAGAACAATCATTTAATTAACCTAAACAGCTTTCCATGTAAAGATTTATATTTTATTCACCTGTTTATCCATAATACACAGTGTAATACATGCTGGATAGAGAATGGATATTAGTACTTCTTTAGAACAATACCTACCCATCTATCCTTATGATAAAAAGTGCCCCTTCATAGTAATATAATAACACCGTATGACAATAGTTAAAGCAAATTAGTTCCTAAAAAAAGATAGATCCTTACTAGACAAACATCATGTCCTTTCAAAAGTTTACTATACTTATTCAAATAGCCCTTCTAAATTGGCTAACATGTCTACCTTCTCCTCCCTTGGTAAGTATCAAAGGTCTCTACTCTTCTACCTGACTTCCTTGCGGGTCCTCCTCCCATGATGACATCAAGGCAAGATTCCTGGAGGGAGCAGATATCTGAGATGTCTGAGATATAGATAAAAGAAAATCTGTGATTTTGATTGTTAAATAACTTAGGTATGGTCGTAGTCCAGTTTCTGTCTATGCAGTTTTTGGTAAATGACAAAATCTTAAATTTGAACTCTGAACTTATATCTTTTTTGCACAACAAAATCTGTTTCTTTTATCTCTATACCACTTGCTTATTTCCTATACTTTCTGCTCCTTTCCTTTGTTCTAGTCTCTTGTTTTTTCATGCCTATGTATTTCATCTTTTATATGCTATGTTCCCTATCCCTATACCTACTAGAAATTTGTCATTTTGCAAAATGCTTTATGTACATTATCTCATATAACCCTCCTATCAATCTCATGAGTTAAGCATTATTATTTTCAATTTACAGGTAAGAAAATCTAGGCTCATAGAGATAAGTAACTGGTTCACAAAGTCACAGCCAATAGTAGAACCAGACATGCAGCTGAGTCCGGATATACCCAGATCTGTACAGTTCTAAAACACAAGAAGTGGGAGAAAAGAGTTGAGAATAAAGTTAACTAATGTCTTTAAAAAAAGAGGAAATTGAAGAAAACCAGCAAGTGTATATTTTGCATGAATAAACACAGGAACTTGTTAAACATTGTACAGACAGTTACCCAAGAAAAGTGTTTCTATTTCCATGTATACTCTGAGGTATGTGAGGAATCTATTTTTATTTTTCTTAGAATTCTTACTCTGCAGAATCAAAATGAACAAGTAGTGAGCACGTAACTGAAAATGTGGATCAAGATGTGCTTATAACTTTATTCTTGTTGTTGGCATAAAATTCTACACCACAGCCATTCCTTAGAAGCCGGCTCATGGAATCAAACAAGCAGGCAATCCCACTTCTAAATTCTACACCCAGAGTCCCATGATGTTCTGTATTGGAGCATAATGGTGAGTTACTCTGAACCCAACCAACCTCAGTTGCTGTTCCACCACAGTGACAGGGAACTGCCGAGAATTTTTCTCAAACTCACTGCCATAGACTCCACAACGAGCAGACACCTGGTGTAGAGTCATTAAGTATCCAGGACAACTTGATGAAAAGGTAGAGATCAGAACTCTTTGATAAGCTGCATAACCTCCGTTAACCACAAAATGCTGCAACACAAGAAATGGCCCCAAAAATGTTTCAAGAGGTGAGAGCCTTGTCTTTGCATTTTTAAATGATAGTTAAATATTTTGTCAAAGTCAATGTACAGACTTTCATGGAATTATAATGTACTTAAAAATAATAACGTCATAAGTCTCTGGGTGTTTATTACAGATCAGGAACTTCACATATATCATCTCATTTCATCATCACAGCACTTCAGTGTGGATGGCATCCTATGCCCATTTCACAGGAGGACACCCAGGCTCTGAGATGTTTGGTGTCTCTCCCAGTCACTACCTGGGGAGTCAGGACATGAATTCCAGTCGTTTGATTAAAGAAACAGGAAGATATGGTGATATAAAGAGCAGGATTTGGGACTTAGGTTGCTTACACAAAAATCTGAGCTCAGCTACATACTCGCTGTATGACCTTGTTCAAATCACTGTGCTTCAGTTTCCTCATCTGTAGACGGGTATCATAGTAGTATCTACCTCATGATATTTTATTATTTTATTTTATTGTTATTGTAAGGATTAAATTAGTTAATATAAATAGCACACAATGTCTAACATATACATTATGCAGGCATTATCGATTATTATTATTGATTCCAAATCCACTGTTTAACTTCTACCCACTCCCCACTCGTGTGTGTGTGTGTGTGTGTTAGAGTTTTAAAATCTAGGATGGAGGCGAAAGGCAGAACCGAGAGAGAAGAGAGGACTGAGTATGGCAGCAGGGAGTTTCCGGCAGGTTTGTTTAGACTCTGACTTGATCACTAACTAAAAGAGCTTGTGCAGGTCTCTGAAGGCAGCAGAGTAAGGAAGTTCTAAGCTCTGCAATCATGTTTCAGGGCTAATGTCTTCTCTCAACTAAGAAATAGATGGAGATTCCAACTTGTATGACATAGGCCTTTGCTGAGGTTCATTCACAGCAGAGTCAAAATGAGATCTCCAGGACCTAATTACAATTCAGGTCACAAAGTCAATATTCTAACCTCTTAGATTCAATATCTGCTCTATTGAACCCTTTAGATTAAGTAGATTCTTGTATATAAAGAAATTTTTAGTAGTTGATGTAACTATTTTAGGTCCTTTCCCTAGAAACAGAAGTAAAAGTATTTACCATTTAAGCCTCATCAGGTATATCGCCAAACTGTTTTCCAGAAGTTTTGCCAATTCACATTGGTTCTGTCAAATCCACCCATCACTGAGTATCATGATTTTAAAAGCGAAAATCTTTGTTAATGTCGGAGGAGCCATCACACATGGTTGATTTAAATTGCACTTCTTTTACTACTGAAGTCAATTTTTTGGAAGCCATTTGTATTATTTATTTTAACAGTATTTCTTATGTCTTTAAAACCTCTATTCTGTTAGGAGCTTCTTCTTTATTTAATGATTTATGCAAGATCTTTATATAGCAATGATATTATGCTTAAGTTAGTCAAATGGTAAATGCTTTCTTAGTAAGTTACTGCCTATTAATTTATTTACTTTTAAAATATTTTGTCTATAGCCATGCCAGTCTACGGCCATGCCACCCCGAACACACCCGATCCCGTCTGATCTCGGAAGCTAAGCAGGGTCGGGCCTGGTTAGTACTTGGATGGGAGACCACCTAGGAAGACCAGGTGCTGTAGGCGTAAAAAATAAAAAATAAGAGATTGTAAGCTGACAAGTTCCTTGCAATCTGTGAGGTCAATCGAGGGTTGCCTCGCCTTAAAAAAAAATAAAAATAAAAAAATAAAAAATAAAATAAAATATTTCATAACAGAGCTTTGAAGTTCTCATAAAAATTCCTATATCAAACTGAGATATTTAAGAAACATATCATTCATTTGTTTTCTTTTAGTCAAAAGTATATATTACTTAAAAGAATACACAGGAATGTAAATTTTACCAGAATACCAGCTCTTTGAGAAAACCTGTTTACTCCTTGCTATGTCCCCAGTCCCCTTAACTGTTCCTAGTACATAGTAGGTGTTCTATTTGTTGTACAAATAGGTACATTATTATTTTGCAATTTGCAGGAAAGCAGCAAATCAGACTTCCAAAGACTTTTCAGGAATAAAAGACAATTATTGCTGGCATGCAAGATGTTCAGTGAGATTGCCTAGTTTTCTGGCTAAAGTACATTTCATTGTTAGAATTTTAGAATGCGGCTTTTGTTTGCTTTGTATTTTTAATATTTTCACAACATAGATAAATGAAAATTAAGCATGTCACCTGAGAGCTACCTGCCCTTCAAAAACATACCTACCCTTCCTCTTATTCTTACCTGTGATCGTCACCACTCTAGTCTAAGCCAGCATCATTCCTACCTGGATTCCTGCAATGGCCTCTCTCCTGCTTCCTCATTTGTCCTGCCCCAATATCTTCCTCTACAGCTTGGAACATGAGCATCTTAAACCATCAATCAGATCGTGACACTCTCTTACTTAAAACCTTTCATTGCTTCCCTGTGTTTTTAGATAAAATTTAAAATCCGAAGCTCCACATGATCTGGAATAGGAAGTTCCACTCAGCCTTCCTGATCTATCCTCACTGTGCTCAGCCACTCTGGCTGCATTTTGGCTCACAGAACAGGCCTGGTGCATTCCACCTGGGCCCTGCCCACAGGCTGTTGCCTCTACCCACATGTCTCATGCACACTCATGCCTGGCCAACTCCCAGTCATCTAGTCACTTCCTGAGCATCGCCTTCCCTCATGACCCGCCCCTCCTCCAGGCTACATTAGATCTTAGATGTTTGCAGCACTATGTGCTAAACTGTAAGGGTAGGATATTCCTCACAGTTTGTCATATACCTACTTGTGTAATTCTTTTGTTTGTTTGTTTTGGAACAATTTTTTATTCCTCATTTAGCCAGGCTTTATTTGAAACAGTACTAGCCCCCCAATACAATAATGCTAATCAATGTTTTTGATGAATCTAAATACTTAGGCCAATGAAGCATGTATCCTTAATAAGAAATATAATTAAGAAAGAAGTGTTTGTCACTTCCTCTTTCTGTGCCAAGCCAGAGCAACAGGAAAGATTACTGGGTAGGAGTTTGGATTTCTTTCTTACTTGTGTAATTCCTTGCTTTACCTCTCTCTCCTTAACTGGGTAGTAAGTTCATGGATCCAGGGTTTAGTTTATTTTGCTCATCACTATATCTCTGCCACCTACCACATAGCTTTGCACCTACTTGGCACTCAATAAATACACACTAAATAAATAAATGAATGAGAACAGCTCAAGGCCAACCTCTCCCAGGGAGCCTTCCTCACTTACACCCAGACTATAGCGAGACTTCCCTTCTTTGAATATCTAATAGCATTCTTGTTTATGACAATTTATTTTGTCCTGGATGATAGATTGTGCTGCATTACATAATGTGTCTTGTTTTTATTTTTCTAAGTCTGCTTGTTTTCTCAAATATGGTGTTCTTCAAGGGTCGGTCTGGTTCAGAGCTATTTCTAGAACCTGCTTTCTGTCCACATTCCTCCTCCTCACTGCCATATAGACACACTGGCCTCTTAGCTGGTTCTCAAACACTATTGGCTTGCCTCCACCCAGACACTTTAAATTTGTTGTTCTCATTTGGGACACTCTTCCCCAAGATATTTGAATGACTACCTCCCTGTTCATTTAGCCTCTGCTCAAAGGTTATCTTCTCAGATAGACTTTGCCTCCTCTCTGACAACTGATCCTACTTGTTGTTCTTCCCAGCTCTCCTCATAGTACACACTTACAGTGGTTTATTATCTGTTTCCTCACCAAAACAAGGACCTACGAGGATACAAGAATTTGTCTGCTTGATTCCCACCACATACCTGGCACAGTACCTGGCATATAGTATTTCTTATATACCTGGCATATGAATATTTACTGAATGACTGAATCTCAGCTCCAACGAGAGTCTGAAGTTCCTGCTCAGACCAAAACAAGCACAAGTAGATTTCAGCTGTTTTAAGAAGCTGATTCAACCTTCACTTAGGGTCCTGACTCAGGGAATGAGGTAGGCATTTCTTAAGTGATAGATCGCTTCTGACGCAAAGAGACAACTAAAGGAAAAGGTTTATGAAAAAGAAGGTGGAGAATAGAAGAGGAGAAAAGTCAACTGACTTAGATGAAAGAAGAAAATGTTAGAATTAATTATAAGAATTTTGAAATCCTTCCAGCAGCTACATGTCAGCCAGAAAGTTAAAGTTCTAAGTTGCTCTTCCCTTTGACAAACATGGCTCTGAATGAAATGCCTCCTCTTCATGCTGGTAAATCAGCTCAATACTCATGTACTTGATGAGATATGTCATGCAAAGACAGTAATCAAAGGAAACTATAGAAAATAAATACAAAAGGATAAAATAAAGAGAGAGAGAAAGAATTATAGATGGTAATAAAGAAGTTAAATGTTAATATGAGGAAGAAACATTTATAAAAGTCTCATAATGAAAGCGAGAGAATATTTCCTTTGTTAAACGTCACTGATATTATATTATAAATGGGCTGATCTGTCCAGAGCTCCCAAAAGGAAAAGGGATTGAGATATTTCCACACTGAAAACTGTCCCCATATCTATACCTTTACATTTGTATGTACACGAAAATATAAAAAAGGTGTGAATGGTATGGCTTTGTTATAATACAGTGGCAAGAACTGTGATGAATTGGAATGGGGAAAGGTTTTCTGTTATTTGATTGCCTGACTCAGAAAGTAAATCCCGAAACAGTTATTTCTCTGTACCTGATCACCCCATATGAGATTAGAATTATGCTGGCAGTTTAATGTTTGCTATTCAATTCTTGGGGAGAAAACAGCTATATGTATAAAAATATCAAGTGTAACTTAGGAATCTGTGATTATCTGAAACAGGCTGGCTTCTACCATTAGCCGTTTAACTAACTTACATATCCAAAAATTAATTCTTATCTGAAAGAAGATCTTAAAGTTCTCATTTTCTTCCTGGATAAACTGAAAATCTAGGCTATAAAAATCACAAAATAAAACTGAGAAGTTTCCTTTGTTCATAAGAGGTTGGCATTTACATTACGAATCAAGAGTTTGAAAAGAAAAAGAAATATATATAAAGTCAAATTCAATAACTAAAGAAAATATAGCAGAGTATGGGAAAGGTAAGTAGAGAAAACAATATATTGAATATAACTGGCATTTATGTATTTCTGAAAAACCTAACCATCCATTAGCAAAAATCGATAGCATATATTAATTATTTTAACTACCTTCTCAATAAACATTCAATGTAAACTAGGAAACTCTTTCTTTATATAAGGACAAACTCAAAGCACATAATTTTACCTCTGCTCTAATTTGAGAAGCCCGTGCAATTGGATGCAACGTCTTTTCATCACTCCCTAGAGCTCCAAAAGTTTTATCAGTCAACATTTCCTCTCTTCCTGTTTCTCCTTTGCTAAAATGAAACTCACTAGGCCAAAGAAAGAGAAAAGAAGGCAAGAGATCGAAGGGCCAATTTTTTCTTCACTGATAATTTATAATGAATTGTGAAATTTTGTTTACGATTGGCCTTCATAATCCCCACCGTGATTTGAAAAAGTAGAAAGCAGAATAGTGAAAAGAAACATACCAATGTTAAAGCCTAAAAATAAAGCCATGTCATAACCTTGGGCCATATTAGAGATTGAGGGAAGAGCCTTTGGCTCTACACTTCTGACCTCTGAGAGTCTGACAGCTCTCCCTAAGCTAAGAGGTCAAGACCCTGATCCCTATTCCAAGACTCTATGCCACACTAGAGAGTTTTGAGCAAGTTCGTTAAAACCATTTGCAGACTCATCGCTGCTGCCTCCTGAAGGTCCAGAAACAAGTTCACTTTAGCAGCACAAGAAACATATAGTTGTCTAAGTCCCAAAGGATCCAAAAGCCATTTTAAATGAAGAGACACCGGAGACTCTATGTGGGCTGGCTGGCACTGGCAGAAGTTCCTGAGAGCCTCTGTCAAAGGAGCTGATGGTAAGAGCATGTGTGACAAAAAAAAAGGGTGCCTTTTGAGTGCAACTGCTGCAGAAGGCACTAGCAAGGCCCAGAAATGGGGGAGATGGCAGTAGCTGTGCCTGGTCAAGCGAGCTACCTGAGAACACTGGTCTCAGCTCTTTTTTTTTTTTTTTCCAGAGCAATTGTCTCAATTGTTCTTAGTTAATTATGTAATTATATGGTTTAAGTCTGTCTTCTCAGCTAGGTTATAAGCCCACAAGTTCAGAAGCAGTTTCTGTCATCTTCACATTTTCCCCAAGACCTAGATTAGTATCTAGTCTATGGTACCTGTTCAATAAATTGTTGCTCAATTAAGATATGCCAACTGAGGAAAAGGAATAACACCTGCCTTTGCTAATGTCTTTGGGATGAAGAGTACACAAGGCAGGGAGGCTAGGAAGAGGAAATAGAAATTGCTAGTATTTCATTACATTCGTCCTGGAGCAATTTGACTCAAAATATGATAATATTAGAAGTCCTGAAATGAGTAAAAGCTTGAGTAATAATAATAACAACAACAATAATAATAATTCAAAACTCTAATTTGCACCTTAATAGCTCTTTATTCTTCCCAAATACTATGGTATATTTATTATCATTTGATTTTCCTGATATAACTGTTTCCATCTTAAGATGAAGATGCTGAACCTCAGGGAGATTATACCTTGTCCCGCACCACAAAGTCAATAAAGCATGGAACCAGGATTCAAACTCAGGTCTCACAATTCCACATCCAGTGTTCTTTCCACTTCAACAGTATTAAAATAATAAAAATATTATTAGACTTAAATTTAGTAGTAGATTAGTAGATTTAAATTTATCTTTGTGGCAGATAGTCCCTTTGCTCTGGGAAAAGGAAAAAAAAAATACTTGAGAGGGGTTCTGTCGTGCAAATAGTGAGCACCTACCTATCTTTCTTGAAGAAAACCAGAGTGCAATGAAACAACCCTAACGTTAATGCTACCCATATTTACTGAGTACCTCTGTGTGTTTGTCACTATTCAGAATGAGACACTGTGTACCATATGATAATGTTTACTTGGAGTGTCTTTTGATTAACCTTTATTCCCATGAATTACATTTCAGAGAGAGAAATTTTTCCTTCCAATGAGCGTTTTGTCTTCTCTATTTAACCTATGTCCTATTTACGAAGTTGGGTGTGTTGATGTTTGAGTTCTTTGTAGGAGCTGGGATGCTAGGAAGAAGAGACCTACAAGAGGAAGTGCAGGCTTGAACCTCCCTTCATGTCATCGTACTGAAGCAAAGGCCATGAAAAGGACACTGATGGGTTTTGGGGCCATATGACCCAGGCTAGCATGCATAGTCCCACTGAAAACTTTACTTAAAAAGAGCTCAGAGGCTGGGAAGCAGTGATGTCTGATTTAAGTGTTCTGCTGATTTCTAGGTGTTCTAGAAATCAGCAGAACACTTAAATCAGACATCACTGCTTCCCAGCCTCTGAAGTGTTCTAGGTGAAGCTGGAGGCTAAACCTAGACCCTGACAAGTAGGAGTAGGGTTTTTCCTTAAGGAAATAGATACTCACAGTAGGCCATAGTGAACAGACATTAATTCCTGCACAGAGAGTGCGATCAGAGTGGCGGGCTTTAGACAGAATGTGGGGAAGTCTGCTTCTCATCTCTGGAGCCCAGGGGAATTTTGCAGGATTGCTGATGCTTGGAACCTTATTATAAGTGGGGTGAGGGGGAGGATTTTGTCTCTACTTGGTGAAGGCCAACTGGAAGCTAAGCAATTTTAAAGGCTTTAAGAAAAATACAATTAAAAGAGAAGTGATTTAAAATTGTACTTCTTATGTGCTTTGTCTCAGTCGTGTCACAGAGAATTGCAAAAGTGACTACCCCGCAGTTCAGACAGGCTGGCAAATGGGAGAGCAGGGGTCAAGGAGACTGTGAGGATGATCCCCAAGAGATGGCAGGTGTGATCAGAGCAGCCTAACCCCCAGGGTGTCCATGACTGCAGTGGGAGGACGAGGGACATTGTATTTGTTGCTGAGACCTCTCAGTGTAGTGAAAGAACAATTTCGGCAGGGGGCGCTAATTTCTAGCATTTGGGCCAAAAAGAGGGCAAGCAGTTCATACTTATATAACTCAGGCAGTTAAAAAATTAAAAAGATGTCTTTATTTTATAGTCATAATGATGAGGCCTCAGACATGAGTCAAAGCCCTCTGTCTCTAACTTCCTCACCTCCAATTGCACAAAGCCAATGTGCCCGTGAAAAAAGATTCCAATAACTCTGAGACAGAGTCAACAAAATACAAATGATTAAACACCATTCTGAAATACTAAATTACGCCATTGGAGTAATTCACTTACCTTCAGCTGTCTCTCCTTCATATTTATTCTCTCAATGGCTCCAGGACTCTCTGATAAGCTCTGTCTGAAGGACTATCTGGGTCTCCCATGAATTATGTCCCAGCCAAGCCCACACCAGCCCACAGAGACCTGCTTCTTCCTGTCAAAACAAGAGGTGATCTTTGAAACACACTTGTGTGAGGATCACCCACTTAAAAGAATGAAAAGGATTCATGTATCCATCACATCACTTCATGTTCCTAATTTAATCACGATTTTTCGCAATTTAATGCACATTTTTAGAGTAAACAGAGAAACTTTCATCTGCTATTTTGTACATATGTATGTACCAAAAATCAGGAAGCGGTATAGAACTCACATTTGCTGAACATTAAACGCAACCCATTAATTTCTTTTTAAATAAACCACAACTGAGACAAAACACATAAGTAGCAATTTAAAAACATAGACTTGGGTCAGATTTGGATTTGAAGGTCATGATACATCCCACAGGTGCCCTAGTATCTCAGGATAGTTATTTCTTATCCGGAAGCCGCACCTGACCTAACGGCAAAATGGACATGATATAATTATCTGCCTCAGAGGTTGGTTGTAAGAAGTGAATTATTTAATGCACGTAAAACATTTAGAAAAGTGCTTGACACATATTAAGTGCTCGATAAATATTACTCTTACATATTTTAATATTTTTAAAATATTACTGAATTCAGATGCTAACAAATGGGACATCCCAAAAGACAAATTTAGAAAAAATAAATAAATAACTAGCTAGATTCTGAACAGTACTGTGTTTTGACTTCGTCACTTGCCACTTCTATCTATTGCTTTTTTGATAGCATGCTGGAAATTCAACCACAGTTCACTCTAACACCGACGCCCTAGCAGCTCTCTAAATCACTTGTTCTTAAATGAGTCAGCACACACCCAAGCAATTTGGTCACTAGTCTGTTGTACACAGGCTGCAGGTTCCCAAACAGACTTCGGCTGCCACTTCGGTAAACATTTGCTGGAAGCATGCCAAGGAGGCTGGCGAGGGTGGGGGTAGGGGGATACACTGGTATGCACCTCCCCAGGTTTCCTCATGTACTGAAACTGAGCTGGTGGCTGCATGGTCCCTGCGTCTGCTACAAAACAAGCCAAAAAGGCAAGGGAGGTGCACGAGCAGTTGGCCCAAGCCGCCTGGAGGAAGCATCTTCTGCCCACATTCCGCCTTGCTGTAACCAGGGCTCCAAGTCCCACAGTTTCATGACCGCCAACTTCACACAATGAGCTGAGCTATATACAAAACTGTTTCTATCTGCTCCTACTTATATTTTTTTCCTTGAGTTACTGAACCTAACTAACAGTTTTTAAAATTGTTGATGATGATATCTGACGAGAGTACTGGGAAGGCTATATTGACAAAGTGCTTGGTGGGAAATCAGAAGATCTGAGTTATCTTCCTTGGACATATTACTTACCTCTCGCACCTCAGTCTTCTCTCAAGTAAAATGAAAATAGCCCATCACCCTCACAGGTGTCACAATTTCATGGTACTTTGAAAGCTTTAAAAAAAAAAAAATTCTAATCCTAGATGGAGTAATGCGTGAAATCTCAATGAATGCAATGCTTGGGCAAGAAAGTGCTTTGGTTTTCAAATTTAGGTCTGTTTCTAGCCTTTTACTAAAAAACTTTCCTAAAATATATTCACCCACTGAACAAGTGCATTATAATGACCATTTTTGTTTTGAGGATTTGGGATCTTGAAGTCAGTCAAGGACATTAAATAGTCTACGTCTTTTGATTTGTAGTTACTATTTCAAAATGAAACTCTTGAAAAACCTCTGATGAGCTGGTTTCCACTTAAGGTTGGTGTTTCAGCTAATAAAGATGTTTTGTTGTTTGTTGTCCATGCCCCTACCTTCCCTCCGACCCCTAGAATGAAATCGAGCTCAATTCTTCCCTTCCACGTGCAAAGGTTATAGTAACAGGGGCACCTCCATCTTCAACTCCTAAGGGGGAGATCCAGGAAGCTCAAGAAGGAGAGTCTGGGGCAAGACTATAAAGTAAATAGTGATAAAATCAGATGTCAGAATGAGTTCAGATAATTTGTCTTAAACTAACAAGGTGCTTATTAAAAGGGATGAATGTTAAAGACCTGAATTAGGTTTTTAAAAAATAATCAATTGTACACATTCTGAACAGAAAGACAATGGCTTGCTTAGCTTTAAAAAAGAGGAGGGGGGTGGGCAAGAGAGAGAGCCTGCATATGCACTAGATTACCAAAGCTTAAATAAAACAGACAAATTAGATTTGTCGCTTCTTTCTCACTTCTCTATTCAACCCACTGCTATCTTAGTTCTGCACTGCCACCCCGCCCCCACCAACACCTCTAAAATTGTGACTGCCAAAGGTCACTAGTGACCACAAATTGGCGAATCAGTGGACGTGTTTCTAATCTTAGGACTCATCTCCCTTATAACATTTGACATGCCAACCATGCCTCATCCCCTTCCGTTTGCTTCTGTGTTGTTCTCTCTTGTTTCTGTTGACACCTTAGCGACCTCTTACCAGCCTCCTCTTGTCTTTCTGTCCCTTAATGTTACCTGTACCTAAAAGTTCAGTCTTTGTCCCTTTTCTCTCTCTCTATACACACAACCTGGCAACCTCACTACACCCCTGACTTCAACTACCATCTGAAGGATAAGAAGCCCCAGATCTGTCAGTCTAGTCCAGATCCTGAGCACCAAACCTAACAGATAAAACTGCATCCTGGTGATCTGTGCCTGGATTTCTCCATCTCTCTACCTCTTGCTTCTCCTCTTCTGCCTGCTTCTGTACTTCTATCTTGCTAAACAGCACCACTATCCATCCAGTGGTCCAAACCACAAACCTCAAGGTTTCTTCAGAATCTCCCTACTCTTTAGCTACTATGCTGAATCAGTAACAAAAATTCTGCCCCTTGTCTTATTTTCTATCCATCTCTTCCACCCAGTCCTTCATTTGGCTCCATGATTTATATGAGAGCAGAAGGCACCTCTGCTTCTTATTCTGGCATCTAGAAAGATCATCTCTTAGGCCTCCTGCCTCTAAGTATATCATTCAAAATCTCTTTTCTTGAAATCTTTAAACTTCTATGTACTACTCTGAAAAAACTTTGATCAAAACTATTTTTAAAGAATGTAGGACAAATGTAGATAGAGAAAGAATAAAGAATAACTCCTGTTCCTTGATTTTAAGGCAACTTGTAGGAACTAACCAATATTAAGACTTCTCAATAACAAAAGATGAATGACCAATACTTATTCATTTCTTTCTTTCCACAAATATTCATTGACTCTTTATTTTGTTATAGGTGTTCTTAGTGCAAGCTGGCCGAGCTGTGGTGGGGTGGGTAACAGATGATAGACAACTAAATAAATGAGAAAATACCAGAAAATAGTAAATGATGTTATTCAGAGTATAACAGGGAGTAACTTGATAGCTACTTTAAACTGAGAGTCAAGCAAGATCTCTCTAAGTGGGTGCCATGTAAATTGAGACCCAAATAATAAAGAGAAGGCAGCTGGTGAGGGGATCAAGAGGAAGAGTATTCCCAGCCAAAAGAACTGTCTATGCAAAGGCCCTAACAGCAGAAACAAGCTAGGTCAGTTGGAGAATTAAAGAGGAGGCATGTAGGGTTGGAGAATTGTGGGCAAGGGATGCAAGGTCAGAGATCCATAAACTTCAAAATAATCCTACAAAGCAGTTTTTATTATTCTCACTTAATACCCAAGGAAATGGAAGTTAAGAGACATTTAACTTCATGCAGTGAGAAAGGAAGAACAGATTTTTCTTTGCGGTGTCTTTGATTCTAAAACATGCTGCTTTCTCGTGGGAGGTTATTCAAGTAAACCCAAGATTTGTGACATTCTGGAAATTTTCCACATCAGTCTAACCCCAAACTCTGCCCAGTTTCAACCCTTCACTGTAACAATAATTTGTTTCCCCCGATCTTTTTATGAGACCTCTCATAGTCAACAAAGTCGTTGAGAGGTGTGAAACTTGGGAAGCTCAATGGTTACAAAATAAGTCTAGTAATTGTATTTTTTAAAAAATGTATTTTTGTTTTCTGAGTACAAAAATAATGTACTTATTAATTAAATTAAATTAAAATAATACAGACATATAAGGGAGAAAAAATATTTCATATATCTATTTTTTAAATTGGCTTCTCCTTAAGGTTTATAGTTTATTTTGTGTTGTATTTACTTGTTATTTAATTTTATGTGATTTTTAAACATGCCCAAGGATGCTAAAAGTAATAAATTACTATATCATTACCCAGATCATGAAATAGAACATTACCAATATAATGAAGCTTTTAAAATTCCCATCTTCACTTGTACTTCTTTCTAGCAGAGATAATCACTATGTTCAATTTGGTATTTGTTACTCCATGCATTTTTTCATACTTTTATTCATTTATACATAGTTTTTCTCAAATTCAAAAAGAGTTGAGGTAGAATAATTGACAAATTGGTGAAGACCAAGTGAGGGCTAATGGAACAAAATGAAGCCCCTCGGGGTCCCAGAAATTGAGGAAATTTTCCACCCTCTAGGAAGCTCTTTCTTCCTAAAAACCACTGGGTATTCACAGAAAAGACTAACATAGAGCATTGTGGAATGCCCAAATGTTGCTGAGAATGCAAAATATAGCCACTTTGGTAAATAGTTTGGCCAGTTTCTTACGAAGTTAAACACACACTGACCCTATCATCCAACAATCTACTCCCAGGTATCTATCCAGAAAAAATGAAAATTTATGTTCTCACAAAATATGTACACACATATTTATATCAGCTTTATTCATAATCACACAAAATTGAAAACGACCAGAGGTTTTTACTGGTGAAAAGATAAAAAATCTGTGGTATATGCATTCAGTGGAATGCCATTTAGCAATAAAAAGCAAAGAACTATTGATTCACGTAACAACACGGATAAATCTTAAATGCATTTTGCTAAAAGAAGCCACTCTGGTTTCAAGGTTGCATAGTCGTTAATGGTTTCTCTATCCCTATCTTTTTTCTGTGAGTACTGTTTATTTTTGCAGTGTGTTTTGAGGTTTCTTTGATATTTCTTATATTGAGTTATAACAGAAAAATCTGCATTTCTTTTTAAAAGCTTTTTATTATAAAAACTTTCAAACATTTACAGTAGATACTAATACTATATTGAACACTTACAAATTTATTATCCTGTTTTATCTATATTCTCCCATCTTCCCTCCCATAATATTTTGATACAAATCCCAGAAACTGTATCATTTTCTCTATAAATATGTATCTCTAAAATATAAGGAGTCTTCTTGTAACATAACCAAAATTCCATTACCTAAAATATATTAAAGTAGTTTCTTCAAAGAGCCAGTCAATACCTGTACTTGTAATAATGTGTGTGTGTATATACATACATATAAGTAAGTATTTGACATAAATTAAGGTAAAGTTGTTATTACTATTAGAAAACAAAATATGTTTGAATATTTAACTTGTGACTTCTCTTTTACGTCCAAACTGAGTTATTATTTCTATTAAATCCAACTCAGTAGATTATCTTCTTACTTTCTGAAGATATTGATCGAGAAATATTCCATCCAGACAGCAATGTATGTAAATGGATGGCTCGGAGGCTGGTATAGTCAGTTATAACTGTGGCTCCAACAGCCAAACTTCCCAGAGACCTCAGGGGAGAGTGGAGATTTCTCCATGAGCCTCTAAATGCCGGCTTGCTTCTCAACACATTTGTCACTCTGAAATGTCTATTATACTTTCACTTTTACAAAAAAGGATAATCACCTTCAAAACAAAGCATTCGGGTCCTTCTAACTTTGGCCAGTGGGAGCTCTTTGGAATTGTCTCCTGCCGTGCCCTTTCTATACATATAGAAATATATACACATATGTATAGATATGTATATACCTTTCGTAAACCACTTTCTTACTTCTTGGAACCACGAGATCCTCCAGTATCTTCTCTACACCAGCACAGGAATCAACCAGGGTTATTATATTCCTTCTCTTGGAGAATAGGATTTAGAAACCTAGATCCGAATGCTATATATACTAATTACTACTGAGTTATCACCAATTCTAGTTTCTCCCAAGGAACTGAAGTAGGAAATATATGTAGAGACACTTACTCACACATATTTCTGTATCTATCTGAATACATATTAAAAATAATACCATGAGTCATATTCTAGCCTTAACACTTTCCTTATTTCTAACTTTTTTCTCCAGCAGTGAGACATCTTCCTTTCATTATTTGCAATATGTTTATGTTAATATACAAATAAAGCAGTAGTTTTACAATTGCAAACCCATACCCTCGTGAGGAACAAATCTGTCAGCTAGAGTACAATGTTTCTATTCTTTTTGTTTTGACTCTTATAGTATATAGTCAAAACACTGTTTTCCCTTAGATTAGATTAGGGTCTTATTTCACCATTCCCTCTTATAGTTACAGGGGAGGAAAAGCTTCTTTGGGAGGAAAGAAGTTGGCGGAGATAACTAGATGACAATGATTTGTGAATCAAAGAGGCTGCTATTAAAATGCAGCTCTCCCAGGATAACATTATTGTGCAACACCTGAGCTATCAATGAAATTTGTAGGAGCTTTGTCATTAAATTAAGAGTTCCTTCAGGGCAAGAATCACCTCTTAGAAATATCAATATCACCAGTGCCTATAACAGTGTTTGGTTATTTAGATGCTCAATAAACTCTGTTAAATAGATGATAATCTAATTCATTTTCTTAAAGGCCTAAATCTAGTCGTTGGGTGATGGTGGCATTAACTGAATTTGATTGAATTGAATTCGAGGGAATTCCCAAAGTTACATCTTGTAGTAGAGATTGTCTTGGGCTGTAGCTCTTTTAAGACTTGTTTTCCCCTAAAACAAATCTTTCTACAGTGTTCACTATACTCCTACTTGAATACAGAAAGGGACATTTGTTGAGTATCTTCACTCAACGCATTATGTGGTGTAAGAAATGCATGTGAAATTGGTCCTGTCTCTATTTTACTTGAGAGCTAAAATAGAGAATAGCGCAAGATAGCATAAAACAAAATGCATTGTAAACTGTGCATCTCATTTAAAATGCTTCCCTATAAAGACCTCTCTGCTTTGCATATGAGCAAACTGATCTATCATTGGTGCCCTGCAATTTATGAAATGTGCACTAATCCCCCCGCCCCCTGCTACAGGGCCTGAAGCTTCTCTCATAGAATATTATGATCTTTGAATGTCATTGACACTCAAGAATATTCCTTGAAAACAACATCTCCAGGATAAAGTCACTCAATAGCCTGCATTCAATCCAAATTAGAAAAAATTTCCTTATTGATTTCTTCCACCTTGGTCAGCCAGGTGGGAGAGTTACAGAACAGGTGAAAGGTATGACAGGAGAAACAAAGAAGATGCATTCCAGGCACAAGGCCTTGCTGTTGGAGGAGGGCAGGCCTACGTGAACCATCACATAGAGGGATCCTGAGGAGACAAAGGGTTTTGAGGTCCGGAACAGGTTGGGGTGTGAGGATCACAAAGAGGAAGTGAGTAGGCAAGGAATACACATTTCCTACTTTGCAAATCTACCCAAGGTGCTAGTTTTCTCACCAAGCTTTAACTTTCCTCTGGGGCTCTGTGTCTAGACTTACGAAGCCCTACTGGATACCCCTGTGATCATTTCTTCTCTATGGATTACATTGCTTGCTGTCCTGCAGCTGTGGTTACTTCAACATCTGGCCAAGCTGCTTCTTTTCCTCATTTCCTAGGCAATGCTAGGGAGATACAGGAGTGAGGGGAAGTGGGGGAAGGTGGTGTGGAGGGCATATCCCAGTAGAATAAGTGGCTACTGGCCCTACCTCTGGCCTTGACCCTGCAGACCTTCTCTGCTCACAGCTTCTGTATGGGCTAAGGGATTCTCTGCTGTGTAGGGGGGACCCATTTCCTCTTCCTTTAGTGTATTTCCAACTTGCTACCCAGACACAACCCCTCAGCAGGTACCAGCACCCTCCATTCCTAACTAACTGTGCTTTCTATCCTGCAATATGTCCTGATGGAGAGCATGATTTCTGGAGCCAGACTCCCTGGGTTTGAGCCCTGGCTCTGCTACTCAGTAGCTGAGCAATCTTGGGCCTCACACTCTTCATCTGCAAAAGGGGGATAGTACTAATACCCCACTCACAGAGCTGCATGTGAAGCATTTAGAATAATTTCTGGCACATAGTAAGCCCATGCACACATAATAGTACAAAATAAGTGTTTGCTACTGTCAAATTTTATGACCGGGACCTTAACCTATACAGAGTTGGAGGGTTTGTGGGAAGAACTCTCACACTCTATGCCAATCACTGAAGTCTTACAGAAAGAACTCTGTTTACAACAGAGCTCTATGTTTGGAACCACCCCTTCCTTTAACTTCCTCTTCCTGGCTATAAAAGGGAGCTTCTTGCTTCTTCTTGCTTTCTCTTCATGCACGTGGCTCACCATTCATCGCCACATACTGAATTAGAATCCTTTCTTTTTCTCGAATGAGTCTTTTTTTGTAATGAAATATCTAGTTGATTTTTGTTTACAGTGGACACTACCATTAATATCTCTGTGACTACTCCAATTAATCATTCTATCGACAAGTGTTAATTAAGAAGCTACTTTATGCCCACCAATGGTCTGGGAATAAAACACTCCACTAAAGTAAAAAATGATAATGACAAATAATGACCTTCACTTATGAGTGCTTATTTTGTGCCAGGCACTGTGCTAAAGATTTTTAGTGACATGCATTATCTTCTTCACTCTCCCAAAGCAACAAGGAGGTAGGGGAGTGGGAGGTACTCTGAGCATCTCCATTTTACATAATCTTCACAAAGCTCCACTTGCTCCCCCTGAATTGCAAGGTCTTTCCCAGAGCTGGGAGTGATCTACTTCATCCAACTGCACTGTCCTGCCCTTGCTACTGCTATCCGGTAAAACACCTATAACCCTCCTTTATTTATTTTTGAATCTTCTACCAGTCTGCTTTCCTGTCTCACCTACCACTCCCATCTAATAAATCTAAATATGGCCTCTCTTCAATTCTGAGAAACTGTTTCCTGTCATCTCTTCAAAGACTACCTCTTTCCCACTGACTGTGTCTAGTGAGGAGCAGAGAGCAGAAATCTAGCCCTCTTTGTCAGCAGAAACAGAAACATTCTTCAGCCATGCCTGAAGTCTCTGTATTGCTGGGACAAAGTCTCTTCATATTTTGCCATTTGGGGTGTTTTTGTTTTGGTGAGCAGTATGTGAATGTTGGTTTTTAACACCAACATTCTGATCTAGTCTTTGAGATAGGAAAAAGATGAAAAATATGTTTCCACATTTTAGGGTAGAAAACCCAGTCTGTGGTTTCCCTGGCACTATTATGCCATTCAGAACTTCAAGTCATTCAGCCCTATAGGCTGCAATTTTTCTTATTTGCTAACTTGGTGTTCAAAATTTAAAAAAAAAAACAACTGGTTTCCTTAGTAGCATTTGATTTTAATTTTACTGAAACTTGTGTGGTTAAAAACATTCTTATACTAATAGCTATGTGACCTTTAAGATATTTTGCGGGGAAAAAAAATATATCTCATAAGAGTAGAACCTTGTTTCCCAACTCAGTATCTTCTCACTTCAGAAACGGAGACCCCTGAAACAATTCTCTCCCTGACTATGCCCCGAATCTTCTCCTAACCACTCTTTTCTCCTCTTCTCACATCAAGAGGGACAATGGGTCACTGTCCCATTATGGAAATGGTAGTTACTGGTCAACAACTATTTCTCTAGGTTTCAGACTTTGCCTGGCTTTCTTTGCGTCACTCAATCTGAGCTCTTGGGCAAGGGGATCAAACACCAGCGCTGAAGCAGCAGCAACCACAAGACTTATCGTTAAAAACTAAAAAATGATATTTTAACTGAAGTCAACTAGAATTACATGAGACAGCTCATTTTTCTCTGATATGCACATAGGTTAAAATCAAATAACTTGATATCCTTGGAAAAACGCAAAGTCCCAGGTGTCCAGACAACTGTTTGAAAATCATATGAACATTTTGGGGGTTTGTGGTTGTTCAGTGATTTATGGTGTGTTCCTCTTTGTTGCTGCCTTCTATGAGTATGTGTTTTTTGCTTTTCCGATTCATCTGTGGTGGCCTTGAATCAGAAATTAAAATAGAAAAAGAACTCAGGGAAACAACCATTGCTCTTAACTACATTATGACAAACTGCCTTCACTGAATGTTATTCCATAAATTGGTCAGTGTCATATTGTCCCGTTGTCATATAGACATGGGCACACTAGCAGACTGATATGGCTTTGGGATCTGGCCCTTTCAGTTATGGCCAATTCAACCCCAGTGTGTTAGCCTAAGGAAACTGACAGTGGGGATTTCCTGACTCCTGAGCCAGAGTTTCCAGCATGTCATTTTCCAGTTATGCAGCATTTTCTGCACTGGTCATAGTTCTTCAACTTAATGATAAAAACAAAAATAGCTAAGACTCAGTTACCTCAGATTTCTGGTGTGCCCCAATTCACCCAAGAGCAGTTACTCATATTCACAATTCCTAGTCCCCTGATGTTTTTCATGCCTGCTATCTTCAGTGTATATTACTCAGTACGTAGTACTGTCAATGAATGAAAAAAACAGAATGGAAAATATTTGAAACAGTCTTGCCAAACCCACTGGTTTGGCACGGATGCAATTAGAAACAAAAGAAAGGCAAGGATGCAAAATTATGATTTCATACATGCACAGATCTAGAAGGCTCTTTAAAATTCAATTAGCTCAGTGGCCCTACGGCTAAATGAGTGGTATCCATTTCCCCATGCTAAATTAATTTTAGAAATGTGCATGGGCAACTTTAATTGTCACATGATTCCAGAGGTTCTACTGGAATTTCATGGGTAGTGAGGCCAGAGATGTTAGAAGTCTTGCAATGCATGAGACCATTCTGTGCAATGAAGAATTGTCCCATGTCCCATGCAACTTACATACATTATCTCCCTTAATTTACACAGGCATTACTTTTATCCCCATGTGACAAACTTTTCTGCATGTTAATGGGAAGACTTCATCATCCTTAGTTGTTTGGAACTCTCTATCCCTAGGATTGATCATCCTGTTTCAGCATATCCAGACAGTATTCCTCTTTCAATCCTTTGGCTTCACATCCTCATGGGGCATGTAAAGACCCTCTCTAGCAACCTTTACTATAACATCAAAGATGATTCACCACCAGAGATAGCAAGAAATCATTTTGGACACCAGAAAGCTCCTAAAAAACCTCAAAGATTAATTATTCATATTGTTTTCAAATGGGAAGAATATATTTTTGGTAAAATCTGAGAAAATTTCTTAAAAGTTCATGGAAAGCTCACAATTGTGTTAAAGTAAATTTGAGGCATATACCTCAAATTTGGGATACACCGAGTACGCCTCTGTGAAGCTGCAGAAAGGTTCTTTCTACTTCCCACTTGATTTTAAATCACAAGGTGAAATCTTATGAGATATAAAAGATTCATTTATTTTTCCTACACCAATTGAAAATGTTTCTATTTTCTTTACTGCATGCAAATGTGAACAAATAAGCTATGCCTTAGTAGGCTTTCTTTTCTTTGCAAAGGGTAGGATTAACACATTGAACAAGTACTAAGCCTTCAGGTAAATTGTTTTCATGTCAGGATATGTATTAGAATAAACTGAGTTCTATCTGATTTAACCAGGAAATAATTGTGGTCTTTGAATGGCCTACAATGGAAAAATTTTCTCATTTCCTGGGTTTTTGGAAGCAACATGGTTTCAAGGTGTTTAATTAATTCCACAGTCAAGTATAAGAAATATAAAACTACTTAAGTTTGAAAAAGAGAAATAAAAGTAACCTGCTCACTCACATGTATCTTAATGACCAAACATTATAACTGAACTGAACTGGGCAATTGCTATATCAATAATTAGTAAAAGACGTCCATTGAATTGATTGGTCCTCTTCTCACTCCTCTGTGATGTGTGAGCTTGATTGGGCGCCCTCACCTTAAAGCCAAATTGAGAGTTTGCTTTTCCCTTGAATCAGCTTACTTCACTTTCTCACGTTTGAAGTCTATTCTGCTGAGACTTCTTTGTTTATTTTATGTCATCTGCTCTTCAAAGCTAAAGACAACTCTTACTTCACCAATCTGAGATAAAGTAGGACCACCCACATAACCATGTAATGATACCTGCTCCCTTAGATTTGTTCAGCATTTTTTAAAAAGTTTTCCGTAATACACAATATTGGCTCATTTTCCTTGTGCCTGAAGGCCTACATTATAGGTCATTCATTAGCTCAGCAATGGCTGCTTAAAACTTTTTGGAATATTTCCACTAGTCTAGGCAAAGTTTTCAGAACACCTGAGCAGCAAAGAGCAGTTTTGTAAAGACTTATAAGTAATATATTTGCATGCTGAGGTAGCCCAGGTCCCAGTGAATATGCCAATAACTATTACTTTCTAAAAAGCAGGAAGTTCACCTTCTTAACGCTAATGATTTTTCAAGTAATGGTAAATCTAAGCATCTGTTAGTGGGTGGTCCCAAGCAGGATGGATGAAAAGAGATAGAATTATAAACATTATAATTTTGGATTCTACCAAAAATAGACTTCAGCCCATAAAAACTTCTACTAGGCATAAGAATGATCATACTTCTATCCATAATTTTGCTAAGCCCATAAAAACTTCTAGTAGAATGATCATAAGAATGATCATACTTCTATCCATAATTTTGCTGCCGTTTGCCGTCCTTCTTTTCTATCTATACTAATAAATGTCTTGATGCACTTATAGTAGTATGTGTTAATTACATAAACATACAGAGATTTCGTTTTTCATTTTTCATTAATCATTAATATCATTTTCTCATGGTTAAAGAGCAAGTGTATTCCTATTCTTGCTTGCATTCATTGTACTATTCCTCAACTGCTGCTGTGGCAATAAATAAGAAGGATGTCAACCATGTTTGTTAAAATATAAACAGATAAATATAAAATAAATTCATATATTAAAATTTGGTGAAACATCAACAGATTTTTCTAGCCCGAAATAGAGTTGGCTTCCTAGGACCCCTTATGAAATTCAAGGAAAACGGTCCTTAGAAAAATGCTATCTGTGCGAGTCTAGATGATGAATGATTATTTTGCTCAGACAGAAGCTGGCTGACCTACAGACACTCTGTTCTGGGCCACGTGATTTTCTCAGATTCTTTGATATCCCAGAGCTCACCAACTTCTCCCCCATCACTTTATTTCTCATTCTTCCTGTGCCTTCTAGCCAGGTGAGTCCTCAATTGGTCTCGGGGTTGGAGTAAGTTTTGTTCCTCTGGCTAATGATGATGCTTCCTTTCTCAAGTTGTTTGTCTATAACATGTCTTTTTTTTTTTTTTTTTTACATCTTAAGCTTTTGAAACTCAATTGAAGACTGGTTTTTCTCCATTTTCCATTGTTACATCACTTTTCTGTGACAACAAGCACAGAATGATCTGTTTCAATGGGAGATCAACAAAGACAGAGAAAACAAATGAGTTAAAGATTCAAAACAATTTCACTACACATTCGTAACATGAACCACAAAATCCTTTTTAAGGCAAGTTTTATGAGTAAGAGTTAAAAAGTTTTAAAGAAATTAAACTTTGATTAAGCCCCAACAAAATTCAAGTAATCAAAAAATCTGCTATACTTCCTCATCTCATATGGTTCTTGAATCTTGGCACCCAAAATATTACAGGGTTCCTCCCAAGAATCATGTTAGCATCATACTATCTTACATTTATATAGAACTTTGCAATTGATAGTAACAAAAATTACATCATTTTATCCTCCCAACAAAGCCAAGGGTCTTCATGACTTTGATTAAATTTAGTTGTAAATCTTAGCTTTAGAAATCATCTCTCTCTCTCTCTCTCTCTCTACCCCTAGAGACACAGCCTTTCCCCATGGATAATCAGCAACCCCTGAGGCAGCAAAAGACAGTAGCCTGGACCCGACTAATGGTCACGTGGTCCAGACCTCTGGCAGGCTAAAGATAACATTTTGACCTAAGGTACATTTCAGCTCCTGAACCCTAAGGTCCACTGACCTCAGCTACTTTCCCATGGTACCAAACAGTGGGACTCCAGAAAAGACCTCAGAACTTTCACCAAAACCTGAAAAAATGATTCATTACCTTTACCTCATCTCAGCTCCCAACATGACCACGAACCCCTAACCCACAGTATCTTGTGATTTTGCCCTATATAATCTGTAACCTACATGCTATCAGGAAGCCAGATCTTAAGAGTGTTAGCTCACCTGTGTTTCCAGCCTTGGTGTTATTCCCTTAAATAAACCTCTATTTTCTTTACTGCAAATCCCTGTCTGTGTTTCCTTTGGCTGTGATGCGTGCAGACAAAACAAACCCCTTGAGTTTGATAACACTGATACCTTTTGGGTTAGCCAAGGTCACATAGCTATGAGTGATAGTGTCAGATCTTCAAAAATATCTGGTATTTCTGAAAAGTGAGTGTTCCTTGAAAGGTCACAACCTCAGTCAACTAGAGTTTTTATCTCAATGTAGCCGCTGAATCATTTGGACTCCTTACAAAGCTCATTGCATTTCATGATTATTTTCCCATCTGAAGTATACTGTCAGGTCCCTGTGTTGGCCCTTCCTAGCTTTCTGGTTTAAATCTCAGCCTGTCCATACCCCAGGGCCTGAGCCAATACTGATATGGACAGGATATAATAGCCAAATCATTTTTATATCCACAGCACCCTAGTAGGGAACTGATGTGACAAAAGTTTTGATAATATTTTGACTTCTCCCTGCCTCTTCATCTTCCCAAGTTATTCCAGTGCACTTGACCAGAAATCCTGATCAGTCCCCATTTCCCACAGGCCAGTTCCCTGTTCAGGACTAGATGCTGCCAAAGAGACCCAGCTCACGAGTTGGGGTCCAGCTTTAGTGGACAGAGCTCTGAAAATCATTCTTGCCACACTATTCTCCAAATTTTGGATTACAGTCTAGATGACCCCCAACCTCCCTCCCCAAACTGCCGTGTCACAGCCTCTCATCAACTTTCAGAATACTCTGCGCCTTCCTAAACTAAATCCTTGAAACTGGGCAGGTTTTATAAGTCCTGTACACGCCAGTCCTAAATTTCAGTTCTCCCTGATAAGCCTGAGATATAAAACCTCACAAAACTTAGACATTAGCCTACGTAATGATACTTGATGCCAATGAAACCACAATTTAAAAAAAGCAAAATCAGTGGCTTCTGACTGTCTTCCTTTGCTAGTTGCTTCCTCTCTCTATTCTAGAAATGGAAAATTCTTCAGATCAAGAAAAATTAAACAGAACTTGTCACAGTTGGAAAGCTAATGACAATGATTCACTGATTTATTTGACAAAAATAGCAAGAATAATAATAGTTACAGTTTATACACAGCATATTTTCTTTTCCAAGCATTTCGCATGCATTTTTTAAATTTAATCCTCAAAATGACCTTATGATTCCCATTTTACAGAAGAAAGAAATGAGGCTTGAGGATAGTAAATAACATTCCTAAAATTTTGAAACTAACGAAATCTAGGTCTAACTGAATTCTGAACAAGGGCTCTTAACTATAGCACATGTTCACTAGTTGCTAATTAGTATTATTTAATACAAGCTTATTACACGTCCAAGGGGGTGGCCATATCCAGGATGTCAATGGTTCTCTGATGTGGCTTTATATGTACAGCTCAGATGGTGATGGCACTTTCACCTTTGATCTGTCATCACCAACTGCCCAAAAGACCTATCATAGGGCTGCCAGATTCTCATTCTAGGTAAAGAGAACAAGATAAGGAACTCTTGCCTTTATATTTTCTTCTGTATAATGAGGTTCAGGACCTCCTCTCCCAAAATATAGCATCTTGATATTTTGAATATTACAACCTGAAGGAATTTGAGAAAAGTCATGTGCAAGAAGGACTTTCTGATCTTCTCCTGAAGAAGGTCATAAAACCCTATACCCAAAGAAAAAGAGCATCCTTATCTCTGAAGACAAAGGATACAGAGATGAATCTGAACAGGACTTGCTAAGTTTCCTCCAATTTACTACACTTATCTCACCTTTGTCCTGTCATATATTCCCATGACTTTCCACTCTTCACCAAACCTAGCATAAAAACACTCAGTTATAATAGACTCTTCAGGTCTTTATTTCCTGTGAAGTCTCTCATGTCAAATAAAATTTAAGTAAACATGTATGATTTTTCTCTTGTTAATCTGTCTTTCTTTTGTTAACAGGAGTGGAGAGTGGAGAGTGCGCCAGTCCAGGATTGAGAAAAGGATATTTTTCTTTTCCTACCAACACTCAGATGCAATTACATTCCAGACAAGCCAAGATTACTTCAGTTCTTTCCAATTCTTTCAATCAACTATCCATTCAGTGAAACTACTTAATAATGTCTAACACATAAAATTACTGTTAAAAATAAGACAATAAAACTAAAAAGGAAAAACATATTTGTTTTAGTCACTCATATAAAGATTTTTTTGCGGAGAAGCCTGACTTTGTTGGAAATGATTGCTAAAACTTAGACTGGAAGCTGAGCCCCAGGAAATGGATTCCATTTCAGTCAAAATTAAAGAATGAAAGAAAATAACTCTGTATAATAAAAGAGTGAGGAAATGAAAAGTTCCTGGGAGGCTATCCTGGTAGGGGAAAGAAACTGGGTACTGTATAGAGAAAAGAGAAAAATGCCTATCCCCTGTGATGGTACAGCTGGGGAAAATCTTTGGAAAACAGAAATCTCTTGACTGTGGGATAGTCGATCTTGCCTTAAATGTCCTATGAAATCTTCAGAAAGCATTCTAAATTAATGAGTATTAATGCCTTGGTGTGAGTGTGTTATTTTGAGGAGATAAGCTCTCTGTCTAGGTTTGAACATGTCAAAAAATAGACCCCACACATCAATACAGGAGTCAGAGGTCATAGGGGAGGCTGACCTCTAGGTCACTATGAAAACCGATGTTGCCTGCATCTACATAGCTTAAGTAGCAGGACTCAGACCTGAGACCACCTGGATCAAGATGATTTAGCTATATAAGACTATATAGTCCTGGGAAAAATTAGACTACAGTCTTACAGACTATAAGACTATAAACCAGTAAATAACTTCACTGTTTACTTCAGAAAATTATTAAAAATTGATTTATCTAAAAAATAGTTTGCTTAATTGGACAAGCAAACCTTCTTCTCAAGACAATGTGTCGCTCACCTAAGTAAACAGATTACCAAATAATTGCTTATATATCAAGACTTCCTTCAAGAACCTTGCCTCCCTGTTTCTACTAGACGAAACATATCACATACAAATATCACAAAATTCCCCAAGCTCAATCTCCCTTCATTGAAAGACTCTCCTCACAGCACTCGAGTCCATACCCACTTCAAAGCCCTATTAATATCCCCCTTTCTGAGACTTTAGTAAGACTTTGTCAAGATTTCTCTCCCTTACTGCAATAGGTTTAAAAAACTTAGCTTTGGTAATCAATGGATGATTTTTTCTACATACTTAATAGACAAGGCAGAATAAAACCTATTTGCTTCGCTATTACAAAATGATGGTGATATCAACAAAATGTTAGGCAACAAATAACAGGTTACAAAATAGTCTGAGCTCAACTGAAATTTTTCCATCTCAAATAAGGTATAAATATCTTTTTTTTTTAGGGAAGTAGGTCAAAATAGATACACAGGTACATAAGAATTATTTTACATGAACACCTAGTATAGACCTGTGACCACAAAGTGACCCTTGTACTGAGCATAAAAAGTACCAATCTTTTTTATTAAGTCATAAATCCATGTTATTTCCAACTTAACTGTTAATTTTCTCTTTCTCATAAACAAGAGTTTATAATCTATTTTTCCATTCACTAATTTTGATATACCATATTACATATCATCATCTCAAACAGGAATGGAAATTATAGTATCATCCCCCCAGAGTTGGTTGCCAAGTCAGCATTAGTCCAGATGATCCATCCCATCAGCATCCATCAAGCACCAATGCACAAATATAAGTCTTCTACTGTCCAAGAAAAAATGCCATGTAATTAATAGACAACATCAAAGCAATGAATAGAAAAAATAACAAGTTCCATATTGGATCTACATTTTTTATTTTTGTGGATACCCATGCTATAATTTTTGTCTAGGATAATTTTTTTGGCATATAAAAATCCAATTGTTCCGGCACTGTTTGTTGAAAAGGTTATTTTTTCTCCGTTGAACTGCCTTTACTCCTTTGTCAGAGATCAACTGACTATATTTGCATGGGTCCATTTCTTGGCTCTCCATTCTGTCCATTGATCTATGTCTGTTCTTTTACCAATACTATACTGTACTGATTATTGTCACCTTAGTAAGTGTTGAAATCAGTTAGTGTGAGTCCTCCAACTTTGTTCTTCTTCTTTAGTATTCTGTTAGTTATTCTGGGTCTTTTCCCTTTCCATACAAACTTTAGAATTAAAATACTTGCTAGGATTTTGATTGAGATGATGTTGAATCTATAGATCATATTAGGAAGAATTGACATGTTAACAATATTAAGTCTTCTAACCCATAAACATAGAATATTTCTTCATTTATTTGGATCTTTGATCTTTTTCATCAGTGCTTTGTAGTTTTCCTCATATAGATCACATATATTTTGTTAGATTTATATTTATTTCATCTTGGGGTGCTATTATAAATGACATTATTTTAAATTTGAAATTTGAATTATTTATTATTGGTATATAGAAAAGTAATTGACTTTTGATATTAACCTGTATTCTGCAACCTTGTTATAGTCACTTATTAGTTCTTGGAGTTTTTGTTAATTCTTTAAGATTTTCTACATAGATAATCATGTAATCTGTGAAGTTTTATTTCTTCCATCTCAACCTATATACCTTTTGATTTCTTCTGTGAATTTGTTAGATTAAATAAAAAATAAAAATTAAGGTTGCTAGTGGAACTAAGATTGGTAACTAGATGATCTTGAGATGGAGAAATTATCCTGGACTATCTCAAGAGGTTAATGTAATCACAAGGGGTCTTATGAGTAGAAAATGGAGGCAGAACAGATAGAACTGGAAGATAGCTGCATGAGAAGAACTCGGCCCAATGTTTCAGGCTTTGAAGATAAAGGAAAAGGGCCATGAGTCAAAGAACGCAACTTTAAAAAGACAAAGAAATAGATTCTCTCCTAGAACCTCCAGAACGAACACAGCCCTGCCAACATCTTGATTTTAGCCCACTGAGACGGATTTTGGACTTTCAGCCTTAAGAACTGTAAAATAATAAATATGTGTTGTTTTAAGCCAGTAAATTTGTGATATTTCCTGCAATAGCAGTAGAAAACTAATAAGACATGTTTTCTGACAAGAAATCTGTTGTAATTTTAATTTTTGTTCTTCCATGGGTAAGATGTTTTTCCCTTTGGCTCTTTCAAGATTTTCTCTTTGTTTTTCTGTAATTTGAATATGATATTCTTTTGGGAATTTGTTTTGCTTGATGTTCTTGAAGATATGTAGTTTTGTTACATTTTTTGAAATTATTGCCAAGTTCTTGGATGTTTCATTCTAGGGTTGTGCTTTTTTTAAATTTTTTTTCCCTCTTTGCATTTTGGTTTGGGAAGTTTTAATTTACTTATATTCAAGTTCACTAATTCTTTCTTTGGCTGTGTCAAGTCTGCTGATGTGCCCATCAAAGACATTATCCGTTTCTGTTACTATGCTCTTTATTTATAGCATTTATTTTTGATTCTTTCTTTTCATCTGTGTTGACATTATCCATATGCTTTTTCATGTTGTCTACTTTTTCCACTAGAGCTCTTAGGATATTAATTGTAGTTTCTTTAAATTTTCTGCCTGAAAACTCCAACATGTGCCATATCTGAGTCTGATTCTGATGTTTGCTTTGTCTCTTCAGACCGTGTTATATTATATATTATCTTTATCTTTACATATTAATTTTAATATATTATCTTTAATATATTTACTTAATCAATCCCCCATAAATAACCAATCTCCCATCTACACTAATATACTTTCCTTGTATGAATGCCATTCTTACTTCACTCTGATTCCCCGTGCTGGACTACCCAACTGCATGGATGTTCTCTTCATCTTGAGTGGACTCTGACACCCCATCCCAGGTCATCCATCCACATGGACAGCTTTCTCACTCTGCTGTAGTTCTGACTTTCCATGTCAGGCTGCCTCTCTGTGGTGGCTAAATAATGGTTCCCCACAAAGATGTCCACTCCCTGATTCCCAGAACTCATGAATTATAATTTATGTAGCAAAAAATGGACTTTTCAGATATGATTGTTAACAGTCTCAAGATGGAGACATTATCCTGAATTATCCAAGCAGTCTCAATGTAATCACAAGGGTCCTTATCAGAGAGAGAAGGAAATGTTAGAATAAGAGAGAGATTGAAGGATGCTATGCTGCTGGCTTTGAAGAAGGAAGAGGAGACCACTAGCTGAGGAATGCAGGTGGCCTCTAGATGCTGGAAAAGCTGAGGAAACAGACTCTCCCCTAAAGTCTCCCAACGAAGTACAGCCATGCTGATGTCTTGATGTTATCCCCTGAGACTGATTTTTGGACTTCTGGCCTCCAAAACTGTAAGACAACAAATGTGTGTTGTTTTAAGCAACTAAGTTTGTGGTCATTTATTACAATAGCATTAGAAAACTAATATATTCTCCCCTTCCTTCTTGGACGATCTCCTCATTCTACTCAGGCTCTGAAAACTTCCACACTAGATTTTCCCCCTGCATATACACCTTTCTCACTTTGTTTGGAATTTGACTCCCCATAGTGGGCAACTATGGATGCCTACCTTATTCTGCTCACAAAATTGCTTTGATTGTATTGTTCAGGATAGGAAAAGATGGAAAGAG
>NW_006443138.1:6148816-6151158 GCF_000325575.1 Pteropus alecto
TTGACTATTAATGACGAAATTGCCTAATTGTCAAAACCACTCTGCCAGCAAAGATGTACCAGCTATTTCTGAGTCACCAAGGGTGAGACATTATACAAGAAGATTCTCCCACTGAATGTCCTGCCTGCTGCCACTGTTGCTCCTGAGCCTCGGGAGATAACTACTGTTACTGGTGTTGAGAGAAAAATCATTGCTGTCCCTAGCTTCCTTATTTTAAATCACAGGCTATCCCTTCCATAAGCCCTACAATACTTCCGAAATTAGGTATGTACATAAGGGAAGAAACATATAATATAAAGAATAATTTATAATTACTGTATAGACCAACTCAACTCAGATTCTCTTAAAGGGTCTTCTCCTTATCTCATTCCAAGCTTCCATCACTTCACTTAAAGCAGTCGATAACTCTCCATGTCACAACACCTATACCAAGCTAATAATATCCTCAGACAGAGAGTGGTTTACATAGCTGTAGACAAACACCCACCTCCTGGGACTTCATATTTTATTTCATGATTAATGACTTTTCAAGATAATTGACAGTAGAAATTTCCAATCCCTTCCACAAAGGTATGGTCTGATTTTATAGTTCAGACAAGATTATCTCACAGTAGCCCTCTATCTGTAGATATCTTAAAGTCTGCATCAATCTTAAATGCTAATAAGACTGGAGACATCAATAGCAGCTCATATCAGTTGCATTTGGGCCAAGATCGGCCCAATTTCTTTTCAGCCTTGCCTCATTAAAGACTCAAAAGTTTTAGAATCAAGTCTCACCTACTTTTACTAATAGTAATCAAAATAATTCCCCCTGATTATTGTCAAGGACTAAACTGACCCCTTTGCACAAACTATTTTACTTAACCCTACTGTAGTGGAAGAGTTAAGTGAAATAGTTGAAAAGAAAGCCCCAGATACCTGGTTCTTTCTGTCCTCACAATCTTGCCACCAATATACACCCCAAGCCAGCAGAACTAATCTCATTATATCCATTATCCTTGTTTATGTCAGTGATCATAAGAAATCCCGGACTCACAACACATCTCTATGTACATTTCCTTTTATGATCTCCTCTCTTACTCCTACTCACTGCGTCATCTGGAATTTACTACCCAGCTCTAACCAAATCCATCCTATCTCAACTTTCTCATGCGCGAAAGATAAACTGATTCTACCCTAAGGACACTGCTTCCCCTATATCCCCTTTAAAAGGTGGCTATGCTTGCCTCTCATTCTTTGGCACGGAGGTGGGGCAGACATCCTTTCGTCCCAGTACTTTTTCATCCTCCTTCAGCAACTTTGATATACTCTTTCCTCTCCTTCACTAGCTTAGCGTTTGTCACCAATTCACTAACCATTATAAGTACGCCCTTGTATATTGTCATGTCACTTTCTTGTCCTCTCTCCCTGTCCTACTGGCTTGGCCAAATTAAAGTCTGCTAAATGTAACTCTCTGCCTACTCCATATCTTTACTCACACCTCAATGTGGATAGAGACAAACATTCATCTATACCAGCTGATGTCCCACAACTTCATGATCGCTGATCTCAAGTGGGCCCTTAAAGCTGCCTGGCAATCCATATTGCACTCCTCTAATTCATTTATTCTTCTGCTCTTTCCAAGACTCCAACACCCCCTCCCTGAACCTCACTCTCAGCTTCTTAGTTCATTGAAAAAACTTTAAACAACCAGTGAAAAATTCTCACTACCACATTTAGAATTCAAATAATCCACCTTCCAACCTTCTAACAAAGATGAACTTTCTGTGCACCTGCTTAAAGCCAATTCCTCCTGTGTCCTCAGTTGACCTCTCTTACTTACTCATGGAACCACTGTGCAGTTCTTGCCTCTCTCTCCTACATCATCTATGGTGTTCTCTTAGTTAAGTCATTTCTATCAATACATAAACATGCTCTTTCTTCTCCCATCTTAAAAGCAACAAGCAAAAGAAGTTAAAACTTTTTTTGATAGCTCTTATCCTGGCAGCTACCCATTTCTTTGCTCTTCCTCACAATAAAAATTTTAAAAGAATTATCCATGCGTGTTGTCTTTAATGCCTCTTTTAATCGCATTTCAATCAGGCATTCACTCTTAGTCTACAATAGAACCAACAGAATGCTCTTCTCCAAGATGACCAATGGCCTCCATGTTGTTAAATATAGTGGTCAGTTCTCAGTCCTCATCTGCCTAGACTTATCTGCACTTGACACAGTTTATCCCGAAACATTTTCTCCACTTGGTTTTCAGAATATCTCGCTTTTTAGGTTTTAGGTCCTCTTATTTCACTGGCCATTTCTTTTAAGCCTCTTTTGCTGGTCTCTCCCTAACCTCTTAATGATGG
>NW_006443138.1:6151202-6156440 GCF_000325575.1 Pteropus alecto
TTCATTAAGTAAACCCATGACCTTTGTGAGTTCAACTGGTATTAGGTCTTTAAATACCTTCTTTATATGTCTCAACTCCCAAATTTATGTCAACTGTCCAGACTTTTCTCTCAACTCGACTGATTGAGCCAATTTCCTACTCAGTGTCTCCACTTTGAAGTCTAACGAACTTAACTTAATGTTCAAAATTGAACTTCTGATTGCCCTCCTAACTCTGCTCACTCCACTTTCCCCATCTCAGTTAATGACAACTTCACCTTTTTAACTGCTCAGCTAAAAATTTGGAGTTATTCTTAACTCACTTTACTCAACCACACTGGTCTGCTGGCTTTTCTCTTACAGTGCAAGGCAAGTCTTCACTTTAGAGCCTTTGCAAGGATGTTTCCCTTGCCTGAAATCCAAATGGCTACCTCCCTCAATTCTTACAAGTGCTTCCTCAAATGTCTTCTCTTCAATAAAGCCAACTACGATCACTCCATTTAAACTTCTAGCTTACCCACTCTAATCTACTTACAGTTTTCTCAATTCTTCCATCTTGCTTTACTTTTTTCCATAGCACCTATCACTTTCTAACACACCATGCAATTTACTAACATATTATGCATTTTGTTTATTAACTGTCTCCCCTTGCTAAATTTTAAATTCCCCAAGAGCAAGGACCCTCGTCTATTTTATTCACAAAGGTATCTCAAGTGCATAGAACAGCACCAGGCACATAACAGATGCTTCAATACAATATTTGTTAAGTGAAAAAATGAATTCTCACCACAATATTATGAGGAAGGCACAATTATCCTTTATCAGATGAGAAGACTGGAGCTTAGAGAATATAAGTAATTCATTAAAAGTCACACTACTTATAATGTCAAGACCAAGATTCCAATCTAGGCCTTTCTCCCTAAAGTTCACACTCACTATTTCACACCCAGCGATGTTTGCCCAAGGTTGACAGAGGAGATGGGGAATACCCAGGTGAAGGACACAGTGGGGAGTTAAGGGGGGGGGGCATATATATAAATAAATCTCTGTGTGCCAAGCTAAACAGTTTGGACTACCTCCCACAGCAGAAGCTCTGAGGTAAATGGTGACATGGTTAAATCTATATTTTGAAAAGATAACACAAACAGCTTCCAAATGGAGCAGTGGAAGCCAACAAATTGCCAATAGAGAGAAACACCACATTTAATGGGACATAATCTAATTCTAAGGTCGCCACAACTGAAAATGACTTTCCTCCTACTAATTCATTAGTAAGTAGTACATTTACCACAGTCCTCACTTAGAAAAAGTCTGACACAGCATAAATAGTTATTAAATTATATTTTATTCATATATATTAAATATTGATACGTCACTTAGAAAAAGTCTGACACCGCATAAATAGTTATTAAATTATATTTTATTCGTATATATTAAATATTGATAAACAACAAATGAATTACTTTGCATTTGAGTACAGTCACAACTGTCAGCAATATTCTGAAACATCAGGCATGAGATAAGATGCTATGTTTTTATTAGAGGACAAGTCATATGATCTGAAACATTTGGTGGTGTGTGACATGCTGTTAAAGCAGTGGCTCAGAATGCAGATATGATCACATATAACCAGTGATTGGATAGCATCATTTCATGTATAAATGCTCATTATATGATCAAGTGAAAGAAATGCACAACCCAGAGTCTTGCTTAGGTTGGCTGCTTACTTGGCCCCTGAGATAAAGCCTTGTAATCACATAGTCTTGCCTAGTTAGTCTGAAAATAAAAAGAGTCAAGTGAACTAGTCACAGGATACAGGAATTATAAATAATACATATATTAATAGATATTCATTTTTATTACATAAAAGTTGCTATTATAAATACTTTGATGAGTTTAAAATATATCCCCATATAAATAATGTAAAATATTAAATATTAATAAATAGATTTAGATTTAAAATTCAAATATTGCAGGCAGGATAACAATTATTTCTATGCTTTCCAACCACGAAACAGACTCTGACTCCTTTTCCTCTTCCTTTGGTTAGATTTTGGTGACAGATCAGTCATCACTTTAAAGAGTTCACTTATTGCTTTGCGCTGGACCGTCTGATTATTTACCTATTGGGAAAGAGAACAGCAAAATTAATTTCAGCAATATAAGCCATCAGAATATTCTGTCGTTAATGTCATGGTCCATGGAAATGGAAGTATTCCATTAAAAAGATAATTTTTATTGGCAATATATTACCTTAATAGACACTGGTGTTTTATTCAGCAGTTAAGACTAAAATTATAATTAAATTGCTAGTTGTACTGTAATATGGTGGGCACATGATGTAGCCTTAAATTTACTGCTACAGAATTCTCAAAATTATATAGTAACAGAAGACCTGAAGTGGAATGGCAAAAACATGTGGATTTGAATCCTGTGCACGCAATAACTCTGACTTTGAACCAGTCACCCAACTCCTCTGAATCTCTTGTTTTCTCATCCGAACAATGAGGAGAATGTTTATGTTTAAATGATTTCTAGGCTCTCTAACTAATTCTATCACCTTGTATTTTAGTCTTTGCTGTAAGTATCAAATGAATTAATATAAATCAATGGTTCTCACCTTTGGTGTATAGCAGAAGAACCTGGAGACCTAAGGTAGAACTTAGAGATCCAGGTGCATGAAGTCAGAGAGGGCCTACGCTGTAGTGTGATCACTAAGCTCCCCCAGTGATGCTGGTATCCACCAAAGTTTGAGAACCACTGATATAGGTTTAGTACTTTGTAAATACCAAATCCAAGATGAACAAATGCTATAATTTTTATTTTACCTCCAAATTAGGTCAGTCTCATCATTTTCCCATTGCAATTAAAAGTAAAAATGAATCATTTTTGTATGGCAATAATCAATTCCTGATAGAAACATATAAAACTGAGAATCACAGCTAATTACCCTGCCTTCTATTCCAGCAAGTAGAACTATTTCCTCACTCTAACCAATAGGAACATTTATGTGAATTCATGCTTACTAAATGAGGATGATTTGCTTTGATCTTGGCTCTGCCACTACGTTTCTTTATTCCACCTTGCCACATCTCTGAGAATGACTAGGAAAATTCTAGGCTGCAGAACTAATTACTAAAAGGTATAATGTGCCTTAAATATATTAGCAGTTGAGCAAAAGAGGACAATGGTTGAGAGTTCACTCAAGATCGCTCATATGAAACAGGAAGCTTGGAGTTTCCACAAGAATGAAACCAATGGATTTTTTTCCAAGGCCCAGTTATGGCAAAATAGAAAAAGTTTCTATCAGCTATGTGTTTGTAAGGTTTTTAAGTGATAAATCTACTTTCCAGTGTTCAAAGCATTACTCAGAAACTATGAGACTTATCGAGGACTGAAGAGCAAGCCAGTGGCAGCACTAGATTAGAAACACATGCTTTTTCAGTCTCTAGGCCCATAGCCAAAGATCTGTTTATCATTAGAAAACACTATCAATGGAAAGTAGTAATGGTCTTATAATTTTTCCAAGTCACTTTTGCACCATCTAAGATACTGAAGACTAGAGAAATCCTGAAGAACAAGCTCTTATTTCAGTTTCTAGGGCCTTATCTGAAAAGGGTGAGAGGCAGACCTAGGTACAGTGAGAGCTGGGCATAAATCCTGAGAGCACAGGTCATTATCAGGACCACTGCCTTTCTTATAATTATATCAAAGCAAAACCCAAAGGAATATGGAGGCTTTTCTCTCTTAGCTAAAATTTTGGAAAATGTGTTTTGTCTTTATGCTTCAAAGTTATCTTGTAGTTTCTAGACTCAAGCTTTAGACTCAAGACAATTTCATGAGATAAAGCATGAAAGCCTAACAATTTCTCCAGCTGAGATATTCTAGTATCCAAGAGTTGATAAAACAATTATTTCATAAGGTATAAATTCTACCTGTTTTCTTTTCTAAAAGCAAACAAACGCTCTCACCTCTACTTGGGCTATGCGATATGAAAGGTTAACCAGAATCTGGAAGGGGAATGCCCCTAATGCCTTTCAAAGGCCATAGTTTTCTCCTACCTCATACTCATTTTTTATCCATGGCATTGTAAAGTTTTAGAGCAAAAGAGACCAAAAAATTATAGTGAACCCAACATGCTCCTTTTAAGATGAGGAAACTGAGCCAGGCTGAGTTCATACAGTTCCTTGGCAGCTGAGCTGAGAAGAGAGCACAAATCTTCTCCCCCTCCCACTGCTCTTTCCATTAAGAAATGCAGCCTCCTATCCAAAGCAAGAGAATTTCCATCACACAAGCAAGGGGCAATGAGAGAACTGCTTCTCAATATTCCCCTCAGCTTATTCTCTATGTCCTTCTCACAGAATTTGTCCATTCACCTGTCTTTGTGCAATAGTCATAATGCCAATATTTTCCCAAATCACAAAATTAAATAATCCCCATACTGATCAAAAGCACGAATGGAATCAGTAAGGAGGAGTTTTAGGCATGGGTATATTTCACAATTTTAACAACTGTACCAGTAGCTAATTTCTACTTTCTGGGAATTAAGTACTTTGGCAAGACCCTCTGCAATGAAACCAAAGAAAGAATTAAGATAATCTCACCGGGATTTGAATCACTTTCTTGAAGTCTTCCAGTTTGCTGTTGTTGCTGTTGAAGAACTTAACACGCAGGTCCTCCTTGATGATCTGCACACTGCTTTGAATGATTGGATTATCTTTTAAGTTTTCGAAGAGTTTGAAGTAGAAGGAAACAATTTGGCTCTGAATTATTTTTTTGTCACTCTCCTGGGGAGGAAAGAGCACAAGAGAGGTTGATGTGAATTTATCCATCAGAAGATAAACAACAGGAAAATCAAGCAAGTGGAAATATTCAGCTTACCTCTCTCCAATTCTTCAAAATATCTAGGAAAAGATTCCCACCATCTGCTACATTTGAATTACTTGCATTCTGGAAAAAAAAAAAAAAAAAAAGAAAAATTGGTTTACAATTAGTCCATAAATTGCCCTGAAAGTGTACGTTGAGTTTTATTGCACTCTGATACTGACATTAGTCACTTAATTTTTTTTAACTTTCTGTTTTCTTCTAACAAGTGTTCCCAAAAGCTGGTATGTTGACTATAGCCAAAGACTACCATGCAATTTTAACTTTCATATTTTCTAGCATAACCCTTAAATTGAAATATCACAAATGAATTCAACAAAGCCAATGATACTTCAATTGTCCCAAATTAACTATAGTAAATAAATAAATAAATAA
>NW_006443138.1:6156537-6215519 GCF_000325575.1 Pteropus alecto
GTGTTTGTAAGGCTAGTTAAAAAAAAAATCAGATCCCACTATAAAATACTGCCCTCCTATGGTATAGATCTTTATAACATCTACCTGTGTCCTATGTGTTGTTATACCAGCTTTAAAAGGTAGTTCCAGATGTGTGTTTGTGAAAGATTTGACTTGATGTTGTGTGAATAAAATAGCTTGTGAAAGTTTAAACATAAGTATAAGAGCTATAATTATAATACTAAATTTTGAATAAATAATAAAATGTTTTAAATGCAAAAATTAGTTTAATTAACCATAAATAAAAATTTTAAAGCAACTCATATAATAAAACAAAAAATATTTTAAAATTCAAGCTAGGTTATAACTCCTACAGAATCTCAGCAGGTGACTGAGTTTAATGGTAATTCATAAATGACATAGATGGGGTAGTAGAATTTTAAAAGCACTTTTTGGAGAAAAACATCTCCAAATTTTTTAAAGCCAAAGCTTTAACTGATTCTTTAATTGATTAATTATTTCAGATTGTCATTTTTAATAATAACCTTAATCCTTTACTCTCACCATCATGGTCATCTAAGAAATTGGAAACTAATAGCCAGTCACTTTTTTCTGTACAACTTGCCATGACAATTGAACAGATTCGCACCACAAAACTATCAAATCATTCTGCTTTCTCCCCGTATTATGCCCACCTTTTGAGAAATTTATGAATGCCCCTTTAGTCTCTACAGAAAATTGAGTAGAGAGTTAAAGCAAAATCTAGATAATTTAGTCAAAAACTCATCTAGTCAGCAGTCAAAATAACATCAAGTCTTCTCAAGATGACTGTGGACTAGAGATGACAGCCTATCATAGATACAACTCCAAGTCAACGTTCAGTCATTTCAACCACAAACAAGCATTATTAAAAGATCATACTTACAAAATATTCCTTTAGGTTTTCTATTTCTTTTAAAAATGTAGCCTGGCAGTAGCAGCTAGAAGAACCCAAAATCACGCAAAGCTGAAAAGCTAAGATATAACTTGTATAATTCATCATTTTGGAGAGAGAGAAGCCAAAGTCGCTGAAATCAGTAGCTCCTGTATTGTTGATCAGGTCCAAAGGACTTGGCTGATCTTTCTCTTCGAATAGCTGATCTTCAGATGATCAGAAAAATGTACTGCATCTCCTTTTGCTGCTGGTATTTATACCTAATTGGAGTCTCAACGGGATTACGTATTTTCACAAGTTTTTTAAGATGAGATGGTGACAGATAGACAGAGATGCTAGTTAGTTTGTATTAACAACTATGGTTTTGTGGCATTTTGGTGTTGTAGTTAGAGTTTCCTTTCAACTCCTTGGGTCTTTCGACAATGAGACAGACCCGTCATGTCCACCATGCCATACTTGTGGGATCCTCTGAAAGCACTTTTACTTCACACTATTCAGGATTGGAAATTTTTTGGTACCTCCTACCTTTGCCCTTGAAAAATGTTGCTCCAGTGTGTTGACAAAGCACATTGATCATTTGTTTGTGGTTGGGAGCAAATGAAAAGGAAATTCTAGGGTCTCTGAAATGTTTACTAAGGGGGTGCCTTTTAAAATTTTTCTTGCAAATGGACAGAAAGCAAGGAAAAAATTGTGGTTAAAACCCCAATGTGGTGAGGAAGTCCTTCATCAGAGTTAGTAAAATATCTACCACAACTTTAAATTGCTCTGGACCAACAACACCCAATAAAAATAAAATGCAAGGCAAATAGCTAATTTTAAATTTTCTAGTATCAATACACAACATTATTAAGATATTTTACAGTCTGCTTGTCATTAAATCCTTGAAATCCAGTATGTATTTTATACCTGTAGCACATCTCACTTTAGACTAGACATATTCCAAACATTCAATAGCCACATGTGGTTAGAGGCTACTGAGTTGAAGAATACAGCTCTAGATGACCAATTGTTCCAAATAATTATTAATAATGGAGATTTTTTTTTTACTTTTTGTTTCTTTTCCTTGCAAATACAAAAAAAAAATAGGATTCTTCTTCTTCTCTTAGTAATTTGTTTATGAAGTAAAACATTTGGGGATGGTACAGAAGGCCGGCCATACTTTAGTTCCAGCCCACCTTGCATTTCAGCCTGCACTGTATACACTAGAGTATTGTGTTTATAGATGCAGACTTGAAGCCTGGCTCCACTACTATCCAGCTATGTGATTTTGAACAAGTTTCTTAACTCTTCTATGAGGCAGAAATGGGCTTAATACTAGTATCTCCTTCCAAGCTTCAGCTGAAAATTAAATCACAGAATACATATAAAGTGCTAAGAATTTTGCCAGACATATAGTAAGTAAGATAAAAGTTATCTCTTGCTATCTAGGCTTGTTGGATGGCTAGCCATTCCTATAAAAACACCCCCCTGAACCTTTGCTTATGCAATTCCTTTGGCTTTGAGTTCTCCTTCCCCTCATCTGTGCCCCTGAGGGTGGTGTCCATCTATCCAAACCCAGCCTAAAAACCATTATCTCCATGAGTTCTCCCAAAATTATCCTTAAAATTAATCTCACATCCCCTACACTGGGCTAGCACTTGGTTCATACTTTTCTTAGAATCCTCATTCCTCAATCTCATATTAGAGTTAGCTACTCATGTGTTTTCTCACATGTTGGACTGAGTTCCTTAAAATAAGAAATTGTTTCATTTCTTCTATAACACCCTTTTCTTCCCTAAAAACATTTTAGCCTGAAGATGTACCCACAGATAGCACTGAATAAGTGTAACTTTGAATGCTTAATTAAGGATCTACTTGAGTTTTTTTTTCCCTCAAGTTACAATCCTAATACTATCAAACTTAACCTGCAGGAAACTAGTTTTTAATTAAATAGGATTTATGATTATGTTGGAAACATGATGCTACATCATTAGCCAAATCCTGCTTCATTTACTATACATGGACAATTCTATGTATTATTTTATGTGAAAAAGGCCAGAAAATTATTTAAGGGCTATCTTCCCAAAGAATAAACAAGATCAAAACATATGTGCTGGACCAAACCCTCATGTTAAGCCAGCGAAAAGTGTGGAAAGTACGCTGCTGCCCACGAAACCCTAGTGTGGCTCTCCTCAAGGAAAAATATGGCCCAGGAAGTATGTTTACAGGTAACATAGTGATAAGAAACCCTTATCAAAGCCTTGAGACCTGCTACAGGCATTCAATACCATCCAAGAATCCACTGGCCAAATTCCAAGTTACTGGAAGAAATATTCCCAACTTTCTGGAAAAGAGTAAAAATTGGTTCTGCCCATCCCTTGATTTATCCACTGGACTATGGTATTGGAGGTGAGGAGTTAAGGATAGAAAGATGCGCAATTGGGAATTACATATTGTCTGGGCATTTGTAAATTGAGAATGTCGATTGAAAATTACAGATATATTTACAGATACATTTACAATATTGTCAGATATTTAAGACTAGTAACCACATGGCTAAAATCCGAGCTCTAATAACTCTTGATGGCATGCATGACCAAACACAACACAGAATTACGGAATTATAGAGATTATTTATGGTCTCGCTTTTTAGATTTGTAAATCAAGACCCCTAAAAACAAAGTGCCGTGCTGAAATTTATTCAGTTGGATAATGCAGAGCTGAGTCTAGAACCAAGAACTTTTCCCTAATCCAACTGTCCCCCAATCAATCGGTATCCATTAAAGTTACTGTATGTGCCTAAAACTGTTAGATATGTGAATTCAAATTATTATATCCTCTCAGGCTTTGGTTTTGGGGATTTTTTTCCTGTAGAAATTGTGAGATAATAGCCTCTAATGTGTGCTTAAAGGTAACTGAAAGACTACTTATAGTCAGTCCTTAACAAATAGTAAGAATGTGAATTAAATTTTTAAAATTCTTGGTGAAACATCCCAGGAGGCCCAAATTTATGGATGTGAGTCCTGCACCATCTATCAGAACTGCCACTTAGAATAGCCTACATTTGGTGTAACACTCTGTTGTTACCTTCTTGAAATTCCTAATAACTTTTTAACATGGAGCGCCCATTTTTATTTTGCTCTGTTTCCTGTAAATTTGGTAACTGGTCCTGCATCCCAGGCTAGAAGTGATCATAAGCTATTGGATTTTCATCTTTCAAAATACAATTCTTCAGTTCAGAATGTCACTGCAATAGTACATCCATCTATGATCTTTTCCTGTCTTATCAACTTTACCAAAGAAGACGTTACTCTCATTTCTGCCTGTAAAACACCTTGCGTTGCACATGCAAACTAGAGGTTTCACACTTTGTTGGTTCAGTCAACACTGAGACTGCAGAATAATTCACCACTAAGCTCTCCTTTCAAAGTTTTGTAAACCCACCAGGAGCCAAAGTGTGACCATATTATTAAAATAAAGGGACTAAAAACTTTCTTTTTTCTTTTCAACTAGACTTTCTTTCTGAAAACTGGCAATGGTTAAGCATTAAGCGTCAGCAAAGTTTTTGATCATATCTCATGCCATCCTCAGTCTTAAGTGAGTAGGTAGTCGTTAAGACAAAATTTACACCTTGGTTGCCCTTTTTCCTCTGTAATCAGCAGTCATATCCCTAGCAGTCACAACCAAATTATCTCATCCAGACTTTAGTGTAGATTTCTTCCACTGAGTATGAGTCAATATTGGATTCATTCCCCCACGCTATTTTGTCTTCCGGAACTCCTGACATCATGCAAGCTTAGACTACGGAAGAAGAATGACATACAAAATGGAAGTCGACGTGAAGTCAATTTTTCCCCGCAATTTGACTCATAAAATCCCATGTGTTAGAGGAGAGTTTTCTGAATCCCCCTTTTTCGTTTATGCCATCTGGGCAACATTGAGAGGTGGCTCAAAGAATATAGAAGACGCTATATTTATATAGTAGAGTCATCAGCTTACAATACTATCGATTTTATCTTATCTGGGATTGTGCATTAGATTTATGGTCATGCTTTAAACATCATACTTTTATACCACAAGGAATTTTAAAGCACCTACTGAGTGCCAACGACTATGATTGACCTCTGTTTACCAAAGAAAAATGGGACAGTTTCCTTGTGAACGGTTTTATTTATAGCCTAATTTCAATCAATTAGTAAGTCCTTATTGAGCACTTACTATATGCCTATAGCTTTAGGGGTTACAAAGAAATTAACAATGAGACAATCTGGTAGAAACATAAGTTAGCACGTTGGTACACTAAGGTTGATTCCTCTGTTCTGGTTAGTGAGTAGGTATCCACATTCTCCTTATCTCCTCCATATTCTTCCTTCCCAGGGGGTTCATATGGTTGAAGAGGCCTGATTATTGAGCATATCTGACATAGGTATCACCTTTTCTCCTCCTATGCCCAAGGCAGACGTCACTAGTCAGTCATGGCATTCTTTCCGACTCAGTTTAGATGTAGCCTGTGAATCCTTTTTAACACTGAAATCTAGACAGATACTACCAACTTATTAAAGTTTCATTATCAATTTCTTTCTTGGGGCTAAGGTTTATTTGTTGCTATGGCTCTTACTTAAATCTGCTAAATGAGTTTTTTTTCCATTAAAAGAAGTAAAAGACATGATCTCTTCCTCCAAGAACATCAGTACTAAAGGAAAAACACAAACAAACAAAAAACAAACAAACAAAAACAAACAAACAAAAACAACAACATTACAACCCATGAATTAATATAGAGGAAAGATCTATGACCTAAGAGGAAGGAGTCCCAAATTCTGATCTTAGATCTGCTACTGGTATAGTGTGGGATTTTGAGCAAATCCTTTACCCATGCCTTACATCTCAGCTACATTATCTTAGAAAGAAGAAATGAATCCAATGAATTGTATTTGCTTCCATTTCTAACATTCCATGTTTCTATGACTGTGGTTTACGAAGAATATAAAATGTTACTAAGACCTAAGGTTACATGAGGTAGAGACTCCAACAGATTCAGGAATTCAAAGAGAAATAATGAGGCAAAAGTTGAAGAATTTATCAATGGCTTGAGTGTTGAATTTGAACTTTGAATTTGAATTAAGCCTGGAAAGGTATATAGAATTTTTAAGTCAAATCAGGAATAAAACTTCATGGTTTGTACTTAATCCTCTGGGCTATGTGTATCTTTTCCTAATGACCTCAAGAAGTGAGCTATCCTCTAGGTGGCCCCTGAAATGACACTAAGCTTTGAAAATATGTGCATCTTTATGAAAAAGGCTTACTCTCTCTTCTATCTTCCATCATCAAAGTTCCACACAGTGGTTTTAGATTTTTCCCAGGTTAACTGGAAGAATTCTGCATCCATAACCATTCAATAAATAGTAATTTTTTAACCAAGGTTTGATAAGTTATTATTCCTGTGTCCTTACTCCTTGTACTGATTTATAAAGTACGTAAACCAAATTCCCATTTTAGCTTTTCAAATGGAAATAGTTTTTAACTGTTATAAAATTATGTGTAATTCTTTAAATGAAAAACTAGACAATCCAGAAGAACACAAGAAAAGAAAAAAATCACCTCTGATTTTAATACCCATAAGTACATAGTTAGCATTTTGACACGAATTCTTTCATATTCTGTCTATATACCTACCACAGTGTCTGGCACAAAATATCATATTATTTCCTTAATAAACTTGTGTGGATTAATTAAATATGAGGAAAAATAGCTCAGTGGTTAAATCCAAGGCTCTAGAGTCAGAGTGCCTGGGTTCAATCATAATTTTGCCCCTCATTATTTGTTGAGTAGAAGTGAGTTACTTAACATCCCTGTGCTTCAGTTTTCTAACATATAAAAAGATGACATGAATAGTAGGTGTCTCAAAAGATTTCATGACTATAAATTAGGTTAATATGTGTAATGATGCAATGTCTACATATAGTAAGATCTCAATAAATGCGTGGTCAACATTACTGGTGACTTTCAATATCCAGGCTAATTTTCTTCCTGGCACATGAAATAAAACACCTCACAGCCTCTTCCCATTAAGTGAGATCTTGTGATTTTTTCTGGCTAGCCTATTTTGAGTCTAAATAATGTGTGTCACTTCTAGATCAAAGGCTGAGTAAAGCCCCCGAGAAGACTTCCAGTTCTCTCTTCCCTTGCTGCAGTGATGGTGGAGGCCATATGTTTTTAGGACATGAAACAAGGAAGATCAAGAACATATGTTACCTCTACTTTCTTTCAGAACCCTTATAATAACAATAAAGGGATAAGGAAAAGAGAGAAAAGAAGACAACTACGGATGAGAAATGTCAATAAAGTTGTGAAAGATGAAAAGAGGATGAGCAAGTGAAAACTGACTTAAACTTTAGATTTCTCCCCTGTGACAAGTACCCAAGTAGAAGAATTTAACCAGATAAAAATCAGTTCATAACTGCAGATCTACAGAAGATTCAAGAATTGGTTTATCAACAACCTCTGAAAGAGTTAAGTTTAGGGTAGGATTGAAAACAGGACACCCAGTTTAAAAGATATATAAAATGTATATAAGCTAGATCTTTGCTAGGCCACTACCCCTGTCGCACCTTGTTTCAAATATGGAAGTTTACTTTCCAGAAAGCTTCTAGATATCTAGCACAGCTGAAGAGAAAATTAAATGTCCTGATAAGATTAAGATTTCATTGAAAGTCATCAAACTGTAGAGTGAGACTATTTGCTTCCAAAATCCTTACTATCAGGCCTAGTTCCCCAAAGCAGGTGACTAGGAGATTCATCTTAAAGGAAACTGGTCAGCCCAAAGGAAAAGACATACTGACGTTTGAGGTTTCCCCCAATGAAATACACCAGTTTCAAGTATCACCATACTAGAATGCTTGTAAGTCAAAAGCTCTAAGCATGTAATATACACATTCAAACTATTAGAATTTCATTAGTAAACATAAAAACACAAATGACCACAAAACACTTTAGAAAACATTTTAAGGTAAAAGACAAAGTTCAAAAAAATAAAAAACAGGAAAAAAAAATACAGGCAAAACAGAGAAAATAAAAAAATGCAGAAGGAAAAAATTTAAAAAAAAAGAGAAGATTCATGAAACAAAGTTAAAGAATAAGAATCTCTCAGAACTTAAAACTATAGCAACAGAAGTTTAAAAATTAATGGAAGGATTCAAAGATAAAGATGAAGAAATCTCTAAAAAATAATAAAAAGACCAAGAGTTGAAAAAAATATAAAGAAAATTAGGAAAACTAAAGAATTGATTCAGGAAACCTAACACCTAAATAATAAGAGCTCAGAAAGGAAAAAGACATAATTAAAGGAAGAAAATTATGAAGAAAATTGTCCATAGCCAAAGAACATGAGTTTCCAAAATGAAAAGCCCAATGAATTCCCAGCCAAATGAGTGAAAAAGACAGACTCCAGAGTACATCATTAAATTTCAGAGAAATCTTATATAGAGAGAAGATTCTCAAAGTTCAAAAGAGAAAAGCAGGTCACATATACAGGGTGAGGAAAGAAAATGTCATTAAGCTTCTCAATAGCAATTCTGGAAACTAGAGGCTGATGGAGAAATACTTTTAATTATCTAAATAAATCTAAATAAAATAATGTCCATACTAGAATTTCATACTCAGCCAAACTATTAATAATCAACTGTTAGAATAAGGACATTTTTCATTGATGTGAGATCCCATAATTCTATTTCCCAGGTAGCATTTCTCATGAAGGATCTTGAAAGCTGAGAAAATTTTTAACCAAAATGAAAAATTAAATCAAGGAAGAAGATCTGGGATCCGGGAAACAAAGGATCCATCACAGGAAATAAGCTAGGGGATTTTCCAGTATAGGTAGGTAGTCACAAAAAGATAGTTGTGCAGCAGACCTACGGAGCAATCAGCACTCGTTGGAATTGAAGAACTGAGAAGTCCCAGAGGGATGCCTCCAAGAAAAAAAAAAATGTAACTAATATGTGTTGCCTACACTACAAAGAAATTTCACCCCATCAGAGACTGGTGTTGGGAGATGGTAAATTAGTAATAGATACATGGAAAACTAAGAAAACCAACCAAACAACACCACTTATTAACTCTAGGAAAAACATTGTGCAAGAAAGAAATGTAAAAACACACAACAAATATTATGAACAATATATACCTAATCATAATAATGTAAACTTTACTCCAAAAAAAAAGAAAAGTAATATAGCTATAATGGGAAGATAGTAGGAGGGGATATTAAGTGTATGTATATAGGGTAAAATAAATCAATTATAATTTTCTATAGTATATACACACTAGCTAACTAAAATAGGGAAAATGCAATGCAAAAAATTTTCTAGTGATATAGAGCTAAGCAGAAAGTGAACTAAGAACTGAAGCTAAATGAATTAAAAGTTATTGCCTTGTTTCAGGAATGGAAATGCATGGATCAGAGAGCTGCTGATTTTGGGTTGTAAGCTTTCTACTATTTGCAAAGTTTTGGAGTCCCCAAGACCACCCTCATTTCTGACACCAACTGCAAGTTCAGAAGTCCCCAGACCACCCTCAGGTCTAATAGTTTGCTTGAAGGACTCACAGGAGTCAAAAAGGCATTATATGCGTGGTAATGGTCTACTACAGCAAAGATTAAATACAGATTAAAATCAGCAGAGAGAAGAGGTACACAGGGCAAAGTCCAGAAGAGTTCCATGCTCAGAGCTTCCAGTTGTTCTCCTCCAGTGGAGGCATAAACAGTACAAACTTTTCCCAGTAATGATGTGTGATAGTATCCATGGAGCACAGTCAACCAGGGGAGGTTCCCCAAGGCTTAGTATCCACAGTTTTTATTGGGGCTTGGTTGTGTAGACACGGTTGACCACCCGCATAACTGATCTTAGTCTCCAGCCCTTCTACAGGTCAAGCTGGTACCTTGTGGCTGAAGGACCCCAGTTAAGCACTGATACTCTTATCAGGCAGGACAGTCCAAGGGCTTAGAAGTTACCTCCAACCATTTGAAGGCAAGGGTCACGCCTTTCTACAGCACAGTATTATTTGATTTTTTTGTTTGTTTTTATATTGTTTTGCTCTGCTACAACATGTGTTAATATGATTACTTCATTCCCAATTCCCATTTAAGACGATGAAGTACAAGTTTTCTCACCATTAAGAGAGAGACAGCAATATTTGAAGACCTTAAAGAAAAAGTCAAAAAGTTACAAACGTGTTTTTACTTTAATGCAAGTAATGGTTGGTTCTTTGGATTCAAGAATCGCTAAGCTTTCCACGATCTGGGAAACAGCAAGTGCAGGAAAAAAAGCTGAAATGACTTTCCTTCCTGTTTAAAAACAGTGGAATAATTAAAATGGCTACACCAGACATAGGCTTTTTAATTAGATTGAAAATATTCTCTATCAAAGGCAAATGTCCTTGAGTCCTACATCTCAAAAGAGAATGCAGCAGCCCAAGTTATAAGACTACAAAAGATTGATTCACTGTGATCATTGGTGGAAACTTTCCTAGAGATTTAATGTTTGCAGTTTGATTAAAATATTTGTTGTTTTTGTTAATGCTCTGATTATAAAATTTTAGAAGTATTAAACCTACTTGTCCACAAAGGCCTTGTTATTTTTAGCTTGAGATTTTGCAGAACATGAGGTTTTCAACGTATAGTGTTAAAGCATCAATACTTCTACATGCATTATGTTGATAAAAGTAGATATGATTTTTAAAACATTTAAATGATATATGTAGTCATTATTGCTCCTTTGTTGTGGTTACTAGGAGTGAGCCTCACCTATATGTTACAGTTTCTCAAATTAGTTGAGGCCATTACAAGTCAAAACACTATGTAAATTATAAATTTACATACAAATGTGCACAGCGACCTCACAGTCCAAATATTAAAGATGGTGGAGCCACAGAATGAAAGAATTTTGGTCCTGCTAAGAGAAAGATATCCATTGCTCTGATATATCTATTTTGGACTTTATATGAAAAAAATAAACTTTTGTTAGGTTTTACCCTTATACATTTTAGGGTTATTCACATTACCTTAACTAATATAGCTACCAAAGCCCCATATCTTTACTACAGCTTTTATCTAAGTGAAGAAATAGGTTTTAAAATAAATTTTTAATGCATTTAAAGGCTTTAAAGCAAACACTGTCCCTGCTTACATGGAGGGTGGTGAACATCACTTCTACTCACATTCCAAGGGCTAGAACTCAGTTATGTACGTGTCCATATACAACTGGGACATGTAGGTGAACTCTGTGCCGGGAAGAGGAAACAGGCTTGGTGAATGTCAAGCCAGTCCCATCCCCTAAAGTCTCCCCAGGTGTAATGTACAGAAGCCGATTCGGTATCTGAGCTATCACAGCAGTGATAAGCCTCTTTGTAACTGCTTATTTGAGTGTTAAAAGGCTTACTCAGATGTATATTTCTCTTAAAACTTATTCTCTTCATATTTACTGTAACATCAAATCATGTTTGTTCATACACTTTCCTCTTAGAATTACCTTCTTAAGATTATTATTTTTTTTTAATTTGAGAAGCCTTTATAGTTACTCTGTTTATTTGGTACTCATCAAACTTTCTAATTTTGTTTTCTCACATCCTGATATTTTTCTTTGTTTTCTTGTTTTTGTTTGTTTGTTTGTTTTAACTATAATTTCCCTAGTTCCACAAAGGATTTGAAGTGACTGACATTTAAAGATTTTGCTTATTCTATTAACTTTAAAAGGTAATGGGTACCACGATGCCAAGTAAGAAAACTGAAGTTCTCATCTTTTTTTCCTTCAAAAATCTTGCTTCTTTCCAATTACAGCAGATTTATTATTCCAAACAACTCTAAGCATTTGTCAATGTCTTACAGTAAGATTTGGCATCCTCAAATCTTATATAATTTGCCCCTTTTGAAAATTGGAAACATTGTTTGCTAATTAAAATCATCAATCATGACATATGCTGGTCACATTTATGACTTCATTTTAAAACACCTATTCCACACACACACACACACACACACACACACACAGTATGTCCTGCCCTGCATCTTCTCAGATTATCTTCTCCCTAAAAAGAAAAAAAAAAAAGTCAATCATAAGAGGGGAAATCTAAATGCCTCTCAGATTATCTTCTCCCTAAAAAGAAAAAAAGTCAATCATAAGAGGGGAAATCTAAATGACATTTTACAAAATTTTCAGTCTATACTTCCATTAGGAAAGTGAGAAGGCTCAAGATGGAAATATTTCTTCACTCCAGGTTGAATGTGAAGAAGTATTTTTCTTTTTCAGCAAGACTACCTCTTCTCTGTTCTATTGGCCTGTGGTTGGGGGTTTCCCCCAAGGTGCCTTCCATCTCTTGATAGAAGTGAACAGTGACTTAGCGGGTTAGGTTTTCTTTTCAGTCACCTGATAGGATTTCCCAGGACAGAGGTGTCAAGGCAGTTTGACCTGACTTCCCCTCTCCTTCCTGTGGGTCACCCTGAGAAGGAAGGAAATTGCTCTTCTCCCCCACTCTGGCCTGATATCATACTTCCTCTCTCTTCCACACAGCATCTTGAGGCACTTACAGACACTTCCACTTCTGCGACTGGGTGAAGGCTTTTAGTGACAGCGTTGGGGGCAGTGTTCTCTGTCACAGAGTCAGGAGGTTCTTTGACTTCCTCTTATGTGAAGACTATAAGAAAACCACCTGCAGAGCTCCCAGGGCTCAATAGTTTGTTTCACACCTTCGCTCTTCTGAGGCAACCACACCACTGCCACAGCTGCAATGTCTTAAGCCAAAGAGTAGAAACTGTGCAAAAGTGTATAAATCCATATTAAATTGAATGCTCTAATAATCTCACTGGAACTTTTTCTCATAAAATAAAAAAATCCTAGTTATCCTCATACACCTGTCTCACCTACTAGATTTTAAGGTCCTGGAGGGCATACTCTCTATCTTAGTCTTCTTTGCCTATCTCAAAGTGCCCAGCTCGATGCTTGGCATGAGTGTCCCATAATTGCTGACCACCAGCCTGGAGAATGAAGCTGCAAGCCCAAAGAGATCTCAATTTTTAAATGTAGTTCAGTGTCAAATCTACATAGGTAACAGAGTAATATGTTACGCGTGCTGATTTTAGCTTTACATTATGCCTACCCACTGTTTTCCTAAGAGCTATATTTCCGCTGATCACAGAAGCTGGTTCTAGTGGTCATTCACTAATAAATACTAATGACAAACCGCTTTCATGAACCACCGACTAATGTGGGATGTAAAGAAAGTGTTCATATCATAACTGCTCTTATTTATATGGTGACCCTTGCTTCCTTAAGGTTATAGTGATCTCAAATGTCATTAATTTTCTATACTATTTATATTCATTATATATAAGTAATTTAATTGCATACAATACTTACATGATAGCATGGCATTAATAAAAACTATTATTTTAAAATTATTTTTTCGATGTAGTATCATGGTTAACAGCACAGACATAGATGCCAGACTGAGTTTGAATCCTGGTTTCTTAAAACTGCCCAAATTTAGCTGATAATAATAACAACTACCTCACAAGGCTTTGTGAGAACCAAAAATGTTATATGTGAAGCTCTTGGGACAATGCTGGCGTATGGTAAAAACTACATGTGTTCACTATTTTTATTTTAGTTTCACTTTTTTTTTTTCATTTGTAAACTGATTTATAATAAGTAGTATTTACACATTTCTTCATTTTTAACTTATTTGTTCATGTTAAATGGAAATTGTTATATATAAAAACTGATTTGAATTGGATTACACCAGAAGCAGAGCCTGAGCAAGGGTCATTTGGGTGGTGATGCCAGGAAGTACAAGCCGGGAAAAAAGAGATGACTCAAGGGAGGGAGTAAGTCTATATAGGGGATTAACAAACAAGAGCCACTGTGGGCAACTGGGATTCAACCCACATTAGACCTCTGGGTGATAGCCAATAAAACACACCTCAAAGACATCCTAACCAAGGGGCAAGGAAGCCAGGCTATTTATCCTCCAACTCACTTCATTATTATCTGAGGGCTGCTCCCAGGAACCTTGGCCTCCTAGTCCTTCCAGCCTTCCCTACTCACAGACAGAAGCCCTCAGGCCAGGAATAGTAAGTTGTTACAATTCAATGATAGTAAAGGAGGCTGCTGAGAAATTAAGGGCAAAGCACTAGCAGCATCTACTGTGGTGAACTATGTTAACACTTTCTTAATTATTTCCTAGTAATTTCTTTCTAATTTCATTATTCCCTTTATTTCCTGATAGTAGTGACAGTACACTGACAAGTTGCATTTGTCAGGACTCTCTGGGTAGCAAGTGATGGAAATTCCAGCTACACTTTTAGCCAGAGGGGCATTTATTGGAAGGAACCTGAGATATCACGGGTAACAGAGGGAGAACCTCAAGGATGGTTGACACCAAGGACTCCAGTGTGGCCAGGAGTTGTCTGTCTGGCTCTCGTCTCTGCTTCTCTTCGCAAGGCAATTTCCATCTCACCTACCAGAGTGGCGTCCTTCATTTGGTTGGAAACTAGACTGATGAGACATCCCTCCAAGGCTTCATATTTTCCAAATTTTCACCCCCAAAGATAGGCTAACTCTCTTTATCGATCCAGTTTGAAACATTGTGCTTGCAGACATTCTAGGCACTGGAGATATAGAAATAATTTTTAAAAGAGAGAGATAAAAACCCTATCCCCATAGATTTTACATTTTTCTGGAGAAGATTTACAATACACAAACAAACACATAGCTATGTGATATGTCAGGTAGGGGGTATTGTTTGAAAAAAAAGTAAATTAGAATAAGGGGATAGTACAATTTTACTTTATTGTGTTAAAATACACATAATACAAAACATACTATCTTAACTCCTTTTAAGCGCACAGTTCAGTAGTATTAAGCACATTCATATTGTTGTGCAACCATCACCATTATACGTCTCCAGAGCTCTTTTCCACTTGCAAAACTGAAACTCTGTACCCATTAAATAATAATTCCCCATAACCCCCTCCTTCTAGCCCCTAGCAACCACACCATTCTACTTTCTTGTCGTCTTTAATCTCCCCCGGTTCCCCTTAAGCCCCAGCTTCAGTCAACTCTCAATTACTATGAGTTCGACCTTTTTTTTTTTAATTTCACATATAAATGAGATCGTACAATATTTCTCTTTCTGGGTCTGGTTTATTTGTCTTAGCATCATGTCTTGTGTCCTCTGGTTTTATCCTTGTTGTCACAAACGGCAAGATTTCCTTTATTTTTAAGCTAAATAATATTCTATTAATTAGGTAGTTAGAGAGAGTTAAAGATAGAGTTAAAGAGAGATGATATAGATATAGGTGTAGGTGTAGATGTAAATGTAGATATAGATGTAGATGTAAATGTTGGTATAGATAGATATGTCATGTATCCATATATACCACATTCTCTTTATTCATTCATCCATCAATGGACATTTAGATTGTTTCTACATCTTGGCTATTGTGACTAATGCTTCAGTGAATGAGAGATAGCACTATTTTAAAGAGGGAATCAGAGAAGTCTTTTCTGAAGAAAAGACATTTGAGCAGACACCTGACTGAAGGGAGGGAGTGAATCATGGACATGACTGAGAGGAGAGTGTGCCAGGCAGAGAGAATAGCAAAATAGAAAGACCCAAGATGGAAGCATTGTTAGCAAGAAGCTATTGTGATTGGACCTGAAGAGCAGGTAGTGAGATTCAAGAGGTAGCCGGGGACCGGATCACGCAGCCATGGAAATATTTTTGGATTTTATTCTAGAAGTAATAGGGTAATCTCTGTTGGATTTTGAGCAAGAGAGTGAAATGATCTGATGAACAAAATCATGCCAGCTTGTACGTAAAAGAAAATTAGGCTCTGGTGAGGCCAGAGGAAAAATTGAGAAAACAATTAGGAGGCTACTGCAGTCATCCAGAGAAATCCAAGTGTGAGGACAAACCTGACTCATGTGTCCACCTCAGAAGCAATCAACTGTGGAGTCATATAAAAATATGATGATTCCTCAATAAATCACATATACAGTATAAGCCAGATTGTATAGAAGGAGAAAAGAAGCTGGGCAAATAAAAGGTGTCCATCACGGAGGTTTAATTAACAAATTACCTTACAAAAAGTGGTTATTTAAAACAGAGACACATACCCTAGAAAAGCAGGATCAAACTTCAATATTAGTGTGTAAATATGTTATTACAGCTTAGAAATTTCTGGTTTTTCAACATAGAAATGGATCTTCTTAAAGTAAAAATTACAAAAATATTGCTTTGATGAGAATATCATTATCCTTCGTGCATTCTAAAATTTAATTGATAATTTTTTAGTTTTATAACCTAGAATAAAAACTCACAGTATTCTCAGAACCAAACCCCACCCCCAGAAAACACTAAACTCAAAATTATTACTAGTTGTATTGGAAAAAATTTTCAAAATTAGATTTTTTAAATTCATTATCAAGTAGCATGCCAAAAATCAATGACTATCCAGGACCACTTCGTAGTATAGCAACTTTTTTGAATTTATAATCCCCTAAGATTTGGTAAGGGGAAGTTTGAAGAACCTTTGAAAAGGAAATGCTAGATTTCTTGCTGTAAGGTGAGCGAATTTTAGAGTTTGATGCAACACCCAACAAATAACATCCCTCCTTTCTTCCTGGTTCTGTGCCAGTTAAAAAATAAGACAGAAATGGAACAAATGAAAGAGCATATATTATTATTTTGCTGATTGAGCTGATATTAGTGAATGTGACTCAAATCTGTGAGCAGGTGGGAATCTTAAAACTAAACTTCAGAATTAAAAACTTCCCCAGTGAACCTGTGGTAAGATCTTTCTAGAATAAGAACTAGTGACCGAAGGATATGATGACCATCAGAGCACTAGTAGATGACATAGTCTGATGATATATTTAAAACAAGAATAAGCTAATGAGTTTTAGGAAGAAGAGAAGGAGAACAGTATAGAAATTTGCGATGAAAGGGAACTTACACTACTTCCACCTCCAAGCCCAGGAGAATAAAAGGGAAGGGAGTGAAAACAGCCACATCTAGACAGAGCTTCGAGGAAGCCAGGTTACCAGGGGAGACTCAGGTCAGTTACAACAAGAAAGTGAAGTTCAGGTTAAGTGTTACAGATATAAGGGAGCTTGGAGGACACAATGGAAGGGTTTTAAAAGCTGGAAATGAGATCAGAGAAAAGGAAGTACAGAGCCATTACAGAGATGAAAGCCTGAGGATAAGAGGTAAGCTGGGAGTCTGGGCTTCTCGTGGTATCTGTTTTAAACAGGGATAAAGTGCATCATGGGGTTATCACTGGTGGTCTCAAAGCCCAGAGTAGTGGGGAGGCTATGAATGTTGGGGAACCTACAAAGAACACAGAGATATAAGGTTCTTCTTCACTCCTTTCAATAGTATGTGGAGGTTGAGGAAGCAGTGGCCTTATTTCCTGGGGGCACAAGAGCTTCAGGTTCCTCCTGGACCACCCTGGGGAGAGGCCATCACATCTTCATTAACATCTATAGATGGGGCCACAGGAGAAAAGCCTCCTAAGAAAGAGAAATTACATAAGAACAGACACACAGGAAAGAAGCAGTGATTATCACAAATGCTCACAGGCCAGATGGCCTGGAGCCAGTAGGAGATAGTAGCCCTACAAGGGAGCTTAGAAGTCTCTGAACTGAATGTCTTCATTTCAGTGAGGAGAAAACTGGAGTTCAGAGCAGTAGCATGAACCCATTACAAGTAGGGACCTACGTAATATACCTTGGAAAGCTCTCCTCAAATATAATTACCCAAAAAGAAAATGATGAAAGGAGAGTTGATTTATTGTTTGGGAAATTTGCTAATGGGAACTAGGCAAAACTTGTTTTAAAATATTTACCATATTTATAAACTATATAAATGTTTAACCAATGTACTGTATACTTGAAACTAATAAAATAAAATTTAAAAAATATTTATAATAATTCACATAAAGTTTCTATTGGCAGTGTTTTTATTGGTAACTATCAAGAGTGCCACTAACAAATCCTCATTACACAATAATAGTATTTAATTTTTCTTGTACATTTGGTGTGATAGTCACCAGTTATGAGCTTTGAAGTAAAGTGTCCTGTCACAAGACAAATTTAAAATAATAAATTTTAGGATTTACCATTACAACACTCTCAGAGAATATTCTTTGAAAACCTACTGGTAAATTAAAAATATAAGTGGATTATATGCCTAAAAGCTTTCTTTCAAATGATGTTTGAGGAAATGAAAAAAAATTTATCATAAGATTTTCAGAAATTATACTTTTAACAACATAGAAATAGACAAAGAAAACCTATATCATTCTTAAACATATTTTGTTCCAGTTATGTTTGTAAAATTTGACAAATTATTCAATAAATCTAGATCTCCACTACATGCTATTATTTCTTAGGACTTCTCTGGTTATTTTGATGACTCTAACATTCTAATGTAGGCTTTTAGATTTCTGAATTGATATTTTGAGGCTCAAAATTGTTCTACCATAACTTAAGTTAGCTTTTGAAATAACTTTTAGAAAGCACACATATATATATATGATATTTTAAATAATTTATATGATTTATATGTATATACTTTTCATATAATTTATAACCAGATTTTTCTTGCCAAAAGAAATTAACCTATATTTAAAGTGTGATAAGCAATTGGATCACTTAATTTTTACCACAACTCACTGTTATCCATTGATTTGGAAACCACATTCAAGATAATCCTCTCTACCAAGAACTGGCTCTCTGATGTAGCAGTGAGATGCCATTAACTATCATTTCCACCAACAGCTGAGGTTGTGGTTTTGCATTCAGCACTTTTTTCCTTGTGCAGAGTATAGAACAAAAAATGTTACTAATGAAGTAATGTGAGTAATCAACCGAATCTGTGGTTACTGCTACCATGAAAAGTTTTCTTTTTCAGTAGGAAAGTGTCATTGGTCATTCCCAAGATGTTACACATGAACAGAAAAAAAGTGAATAATGTTGGCTCTAACATTTTGTCTAGGAAATAAAACTTAGTTCTTCACTTGTGGTTAAAGGCAAGTTACTGTGATGACACCATTTTTTCACCAGGAGATGAACTAAGCAGGAAGCAGCAACGTGAGAGGTTTCATCAGTGAATTTTACACTTAAATTCATTTTACACTTATGAATTTTACACTCACTATGTTTTAATAATACAAATAGCAAACATAAAATTAGTTTCTATATGCTTTCTACATTTTCTCCTTCTAATCTCTTCAAACACATAGCATATCAATGTTTTGCTTCCTTAGATGTTTTTCTTTTTCTTTGAAGAGAAATCCAATAGGTTCCTTTTCTCTCCATCAATGGTACACCAACTATTCTGTTATCTTACTCTGTTGGTATCTCAAAGACATTATGAGAACATCTTTGTTTCTAGAGCCAGGCTTTGCTCTAGGGCCATGTTTGGAGAACCCAGTAATAATAAGTGAAGTGAGGTTCAAATCAGGAGTCCTGTAAGTACATGGTTGCTAAGTGGACATGACAGCTCCATTTTGGACAGCTCACACATTGGGCACCCCTAGATCTTTCCAAAGCTCCCTGAGCCCCCCTTCTCTCCATGTCTACTACCTCTTCCCTGGTTCAGTTTGACCCCTCTCTCACATGCACCACTGCAAGTGCCTTTTAATTGCCTCCCAAGCTTCAACTCTTACAATGAGTACTGAGGGTCAAAGTCAGCAGTCTACTGTGGTCGATCAAAAGCCATGTCATACAGTTTGTTAAATATTTTTATTATCTTTCCTGCCCACAATCCTTTTGCCACATAATAGCCAGAGTGATCTTTATGGCTAAATCATGGCTTGCAATTCACCTGATTATAATGATTTTATCTGGCTGAAAACCCCTGAAACCACTGATCTATCTTAACATCAAGAAAAGAGAAACAGATATTATCTGTTTTCCAAAGCATGCAGTAGGCAGCTCACAGCACCACCATGAAGCATTCTTGCCAAAAACTTGAAACTGAATCTGATCATGCCTCTACTTCTAATTACCAATTTACAAGAAACTCTAAGGAAGAGAGACATGTTGAATGTCACCCTGGGAATACCAGCAGTAAAAAGCAAAGGTGGAAAATTCTGAGACAAATTATCTGTTTTCTTCAACAAAGAAATGTTAAGATTGAGAGAAAGAAAAAAAAACAAGAGTGTGGGTACTGTTATAGATCTAAAAAATATATTTGTCCATGTGTTTGGGATTCTGACTCAAATAAACCAACTGTGAAAAGACTTTTTGTGAGATGTTTAATTTTGATGATATTAATAAATAATTGGCAATATTTTTTATGTGTGATAGTAATATTCTGGTTGTGTTTTTTAAGAGTCCTTATTTCTCGGACTTACTGAAGTATTTATAAGTAAAACTATAATATCTGGAATTTTCTTTAAAATAATCTTGGGCTGAAGAGAAGGAGATGCAAATGAACCAAAATTACCAGATGTCGAGAATATTTTAAGTGGAATGCTGAGTGTATTAGAGTTTGTTTAATTTTTTGTATTTTTTTACAATAGTCTCTACTTTTTTTAAGTTTCAAGATACTATAATACAGAGTTGAAAATATTAATAGAAAGAAAACCCTTCGACGACATCCTTTTACTCCCTGAATAAAATTCAAACTCCTCACCCTGTCCTAGTCCTACACAATCTAGTTCCTCATGCTTCTTCAGCCCCATCTTGTCCCATAATCACTGCTTACTATGCTCCAGCCACACTGACCCTTTGCTGTTTCTTGAATACGCTAATGTTTTTCCCATTGCAAGGTATTTATATTTGCTATTTCCTCTGCAGAATCTCACATAGCTGTCTCAACTTGATCTTTCAAGTCTCGGCTTAAACATCATTGTCATTTCGTCTTCAAAATCTGCACTGAGCACCCCATCTAAAATAACTGCCTGCATACCCACCCATCCCCAGCCAGTTATTTTTTATTATTTTATTTTTTTTATTTTTATCATATTTCCCTGGTAATTGTCTTCATAACACTTAGGACATTCTAAAATTACCTGTTTTGCTGTTGTTTGCTTGTTTGTTTTCTGCTTCTCCATGAGGTTGTAATCACCCTGAAGGCAAGAGTATTGTCCCTTTTCACAGCTGTTCCCTCGTATTAAAACAATATCTAGCATGCAACGAGCACTCAGTAAATACATGTTAAATAAACAAATGGTGTATTGAAAATAAACAAACAATCAGGAAAAAGAATCAATATCAGAGACCTCAAGTTAGCTAATCAGTTGAGTACTACTTCAAACTAAAAACCAAGGCAGTCAGAGGTGAAGTATGACCCAGATTCCCTGGTTGGAAATGAGGCAAGAGCTCAACCTCACAGTGTTCAAAGACGTTCCTCTCAACTGGTTCAGAGATGATTGTTGTCTAGTGAAATCTAGAATTTCCAGAGTAGTAGGGTCACCATGGGGCTAGACCTACGTAGAAGATGCTATCTTGATACATAAATACTAGGCCCTTTACGAGTTCAAAAGGTGCTACGGGAGGCAGAGCACAAATGAACTCACATCCCTTCTCCCTCCCCTCAATCATTACTCCTTTTAGAGGAGAGTGAAATTGCAGATCTCTGAGAGATTAAGATTCACAGACTCCTCAAAGTAAATTGGTATGTTGGTATGTTGGAGTATGAAAAAGTAAGAGAAAGTATCAACACATTAACATGGCAATAATTCCTGTTATTTTTTATCCTTACAAATACTACTGAGTGAGATTTAGGGACAGGTAGATCACAACCAAAGCTTCTTACTGATATGATCTAAGTTCTAAAATTGAGAATAGCTTCCAACCTGGGAACTGGATTCCTGACTTGGGGATGACAGAGTTCCAGTCTTGATAAAAGAATTTCTGCTCTAAGAATATCTTTCTCAAGAGCACAAGCTGACTGGACAAGTCTGGCACAATCTGGCAGACAGGAAAACCTTAGCAAGGTGTGAAGACAATGCTAGCACAACAAATCAAAGTTAAAACTACCATTCAAATCACGAAATGATGGTAACGTCAAAGGCCAGTCTCATCAGATAACATGGAAGTGAATGGATATAAACTCCAGCAGCTTGGTGAGGCCTTTAAAGTAGATAAGATTATCACTTCAATTCTCCACTTTGTCATTATATTAGAACTATTCATCCATGCTTCTTTGCTATATCAGGACCACTAAATTAGGCAGTTTATTTTCCTGCCCCCATGATATTGGAATCAGCCATCTAAATGGATTTGGCCAAGGGAATCTTAACAGACATTATGCAAACAGAAGCTTAAACATGTTTCCGTGATTTGGCTTGGCCTCTTGCACTTCTGCCATTTGTCATAAGAACATGCCTTAGGTAGAAAGAATGAAAGATGTGTGATCTGAAACTAGGCCTGCAGCCTGAAGCCTACAGCAGAACAGCCCCAGCTAACCCAGAGACCCATGAACAAGGCACTGTTTTAAGACACTAACATTTGAACACTTTATGAAAGTCTATTAAAATACATACATTTATTTATTTATGAAATCTATATATAAAATACATATATATGTATTCCCTTCACATTATATATGTGTGCGTATGTGTATGTGTGTGTGTGTGTATATTTACATATATATATATATCCCTTAATTTTGAAGCAGTATTTCCACCTAGGTTCATAAATAAACATTCCTACAAAAGTTTATATAGTATTGTTTTTGTTAGATTTTCCTCCAGAAGCTATCTATATATTTCTATAGTATCTGTGTAAAAAATTACATTAAAAAGAGATCTGGAGGTTTCAAAATATGTAAAGAAAAAAGATCCTAATATTACAATATGTTATCATTTTAGAACTAGAAATCAAATTATGTTTAAAAAAATAAAAAGAAGTGATTTTGAATATCATTTAAAAAGACACTAACATTTTGGGGTAATTTATTACACAATGTTATCACAGGACATATTAATTTTCACATGGAACTTCAAAACTCAAAGCTCAGTATAATGATTTATTCTGTCCTCCTCATTAATGAACTTGTCATTGTTATTTCCTCAATTGAGGAAGATTTGGGCCATATCAGCCCATGGTGTGATAAATCAGGGCTCAGCCAATGGAAATTTCCTAATTATCCAAAGTACAACTAATTCAGGGTTTAAAAGTCTGTCAGAAGAGAACTTATACTTTTTCCGTTGAGAGTTACTACTGTTTTCACATGAGAGAAGGATCTGGAAAATTAACCTACACTATCCCTGATTCACCTAATCAAGAATTTATTTTGGTGGCCTCAGAACAAGTTCTCACTGCATTCCAATAATTTTGAAGCAATGTTACATTAAAGTTATTTTAAGAAAATTGTAGTGAGTTGATGCTTTGTATCCATGTCAAGTTTGACTACTACTCAAAATGCAAGCTCCTCATTGCCATCTATGCTCTCTCCAGTACTCTCCTCCAGCACACTACTCCTGCATCCCTTGTGAATGGAGATAAGTCATTGATACCTACCTCTAATTCACAGATTATTTCTTAAAAGCAGCTTCCAATCTATCACTTCCTATTGTAGATTATGTGACTGGCCTTAATTCTTCTCCCTACCTTTCATCCACACCCTTTGTTATGGAACTTTACATTTCTTCCCACTAACTGGGGCAGAATTATTTCCTTGTCGCTTGTCTTTGGATTTGACTTACATTGGTCAATCACATAAGGAAGATATGTCATCTTGACATTCCTGAGCCTGTACCTTAAGAGACCCTCTTAGATTCTCAAATAGAGGAAATACTGGGAGCAGAGCCAAACCAAAATCAGTGATGTCATCTACATATGTCAAACCTTGGTCAATGGACCCCTAGATGGCCTATAGACTTGAGAGTCAAATAAGTGCTTACATTTGACGCTGAATTTTGTGGATCTTTGTTACATAAGATTTTGTGACCATAAAAAACTGACATACATTCCTACCTTCTATTTTGAAAAAAAGAAAATTCTTTTAGGCTCATGTCATTTATCTATACCTCTTTTTACACCAATTTATTGATAAGAACTCTTTATGTATTAAAGACATTAAACTTTTGTCAAATGTTTAATATTTTCCAATGTTTTTACCTCTTACATTTCTTTAAAATAATTTTCAAGTACAATTTTTTATTTTTTTTTATTTATTAAGACCCACTTATCTATTCTTTATAGTGATGGCTATTAGTTTTGTATTTAGAGAATTAGTCAGCAGCCTAAGATCAGTAAAATACTTCTATGTTAACTGGAACATATTTATTAACATATTCAGGTTTTTTACTGAAATATTCAGAGCTTTCTACAGTTATGTCTTAGAGCATTGCTGCTGTTCCAATTAAGGGCAGAGAAGTCCTTCTTTGTAAATATTGATATTTTTTTAGGTTTTGTATTTGAGGACAAGTTTTATTCAGCTAAGATATTAGCAAGATACAAGATTAGGTGCTGGAAATTTTGAATTAATAATCCTAAGGACAAACAAAGTTATTTGTGAAATTATAGAGATTTCCCTATTCATCCTTTATGTTTCTGTTTTGGCCTTTCCAGCACAGCTTATCAAAGGACAAAGGCCTTATCTAGAAGGTTAATATTCTAATCTATTCTTCCCCAACATCTCAGCAGTATCCTGGATCCTGCAACCATTTAAGAAAAAAATTTCCCCCAAAAACGTTCTCCAATAGAGGCCACTAATGTCATGGGAAAAGACAAAATATTAGTCATCAAGAGCATCTCTGTGGGTAAGAAAATGCTTTTGTCAAGCAGATGCTCAAATAATCAAGTCTAGAATGATCAAGAACAAACCCACAATCCCAGTGACTCAAGTGAGGCAAATTGCATTCTTTGAGCTATTTATTGGACTTTAACATCTTTAAAATTGCAGGAAGTCAGAAGATGCTTACTCTGGAAGGAGACTAAGTGATAACAGAGGAACCTCTCTTTTTGTATTTATTAATTAAGCCAAAAAATATAGAGCACCTGCAAAGTCCCAGGCACTGTGCTCAGGCTGAGGATGTAACCATGAGCAAAGCCTTTGCTGTAAGGAGCTTAGAGTCTTGGGAGAGGGAAGATGGATAGTAACCAAATAAATACACTAGTGAATATAATTCAGTCAATATTTAACTAGTATTTAGAGAGTGTCTCCTATGTACCAGGTCCTACTCTGCATTCTGGGAAAATAGCAGTGAACAAGTCAGGCAAAAGTTCCTGCGCCTCAGAGCTCAATTTAATGGGGATGGGGAGACGATAGATGATTAGATAGATAAATAGATAGATAGATAGATAGATAGATAGATAGATAGATAGATAGATAGATAGATAGATAGACAGAGATAGGTAATAGATAAAGTCTAGGAAGGAAAACAATTGTTTGTGAATATATAACGAATATGATCAAACTGGAGTTGTTATGAAGGTTTAATAGGGTGGTTAAGAGCATGGATCCTAGAGCTGGAATGCCAAGATTTTAATACAAGCCATTGGCCAGCCATTCTGTGATCTTATGTACTTCACTTAAAGTCTCTGTACTTCAGTTTCTTCATCTGTCAGCTGGGTATAATAATGGTATTATTATGTGGATTATATAGGTTAATATTTGTAGTATTTAAAATAGTGCCTGGCCCATATTTTACACCATGGAAGGATTTTTACTAAAAAAAAAAAAAAAAAGTTCAAAGGAGAAAGAAATGTGGTTTACAGAGAGAAAACAATGTGCAGGCTCCCATGACTGATGTTTGCACACACCAATAGAACCATGCTTGCTGTTTTTAAGCCACTATTCATTCTGATTGGCCAAAGCCCATGTGCTATGTTTCAATTCTGACCCTTGCAAGTGTTCCTAACAGAGAAAACTAAAAGACTAGGAGTCTACAGCTTAAACATCAAGGACAGTTAGAGGAAGGGTGTCAGAAGATGAGGTTAAATGAGAATACACAATACCCAGGAAGCCAGAGCCAGAACAAAGGTGAGGAGAGCGAGGTGACTAGGGTGCAAAATGTAAGGAGACACTCTCAGAATCAGACAAGTACCATTTGAACAATGCTGAAAGTAAGTTCCTCCCATAAAATTTGCACACCAGGTACCCCAGTAGCCTCCTCCTAGTGCCAACCTTGCTGGAGGTCATTTTATGAGTTTGCTTATTATGATAAGGGCAACGAAAAGTCATTGAAGGGTTTTAAAGAGTGAAGGATGTGATTATTATGATAGTATTTACATATTTACCTGTTTTCCTTGGCTATCCAGATATGGAAGAAGCTAGTCAAGGAGATCTAGTGTGGGCAGCAAATGGTGCTTATAAGAGGCAATGCCCGGCTAGGAATCCAGAAGATTCTGGAGTGCTATGAAGGTGATATGTGCTCTCTGGAACAAATTGCCAAAGTATGCTTCAGGGACCCCACAGCTAGTCCTCACAACCCATTCAGACATTAAAAGTTGTGTCCTGGGACTTATGTAGCCCAGATCCATGGCTACCTGGAACCCCAGCACCTACACCAAGAATAGTCCTGAGCAGCCAGAGGACCTTAGAAACCTGGTCCTAGCATCTGAACATTGATGGGACATAATCATTATCGAAAGAGAGGACAATGATCTGGATATAGGAATAACAAAGGAACATCTAGAAATAATTCAGAATCCCAACAATTGTACTTAGACCCAAAGATCTCTTGTCTGTAAGGGTTAGAAATCTAAACTTTAGAATTAAAATTTTGGTTGCAAGCAACAAAAAATTACAGTCAAATTGTTCTAAAATAATGAAGGAGACTAATTATAATGCCTAACTAAAGCATAGGGCAGATTTGGGGCATAGTTTAATTTAATATCTAGCTCCATATCTTTGTGATTCTTTAAATTTTAGCTTCCTTATTTTAGTTTTATTATTAAGCTAAACCTTCGTGGCAATGAGAGACAAACAATAGTAATGATGTTACAATCTTTTTCATTCACATCGGGAAAAGATAGTACTCCTTCTTTCAGTTATTGATTAAAATTTATGAGCTTCAAATGATTAGACTCTCTGGATGAATTTCTATGGCCAGGATAATTGCATTGGTCTCGTGTTGACTGAATCATTCATTATGGCAAGGATATTGACCAACCTCTATCCTCATCCTTCCCTGCTCCCTGTCCTCTTTACCTTGCTTTATTTTAACTCCATAGTTTTGATTATTTAAGTTATTATTGCATTTGTTTATTTTTTGCCTATTTCCCGTTAAAAGACTGTAAGCTTCATGAGGGTAGAGATATTGTTTTGTTCCCTGTGCCCAGAACTGTACATGGTATAAATATCTATTAGATGGATGGATGAATAGATGGATGATTGGATGGATGGATGGATGGATGGATGGATGGATGGATGGATGGATGGATGGATGGACAGACGGATGGACGGACAGACGGACAGACGGAGACGGATGGATGGATGGATGGATGGATAATTTAGAGTAGTGTGAGTAGTGAATGGCTATTAAGGAAGCAGGGGACAGGCATGGGCTGCTCTTGTAGGAAAGTTAGCTATAACTGGAAAAATAACAATAGAATTGTGGTTAGAGGTTGGAGGTGAACTTGAGGCAATGTTTCTTTTTGTAAGAAGAGATTTCTTCGTAGTTATATGCTGAGGAAAGAGATTCAGCGAGAGAGAAAATTTGAACTGTACACTCTCTTTCTAATTTTCTAATGTAACATAACTGGAGGAACATATTGACTTTCATCTCTTATTTCAAGAAGCAAACCAAATCAGTTTTAACCCTTATTTTGTTTTCCTTGGGTGACATCTAGAGTTAGATTAGAAGTACTAAATCTTTTCTAGCTCTGCCTCATCTCAGGATTATCATTTATATGAATCCATGTTTCCCAAACTATTTTCTGTGAAACAAAGACAGAAGATGTTACTAAGTGATAAAGTTAAGATGTTCTTGGATCAAAACAACTTCTGGAAACTCAGTTTAAACAAAGTTAAAGAGTTGTTTTAATGCAGAGCTTCTCCAAGTCTTTGATATTCCAATATGTAGTATAATTCCCCCGGTAGAAAATATAGTTTGCACCATTTTCCCAAACTTATTAAATATGAAATATTTCCATCAGTTTAAAAAAAAACAACAACAACAAATTATAGAAACACTAATAATCCATGGAACAGAGTAACAAATGCTAGTTTCAGTCACATTTGCTTTTTTCTTAGGAACAAGGTATACCTTAGTTTGTGTTTAAGGCTTGTTGTCAGGTCCAAAGGATTTGTATTATTATGACGACCACATATTCTTGATTTGGTATCAACCTGGTCTCATTGTCCCTCTTAGCACGTTAGAACTTTAAAAGTTTATTGCTCAATTTTCAATTCTAAAAATACTTTCACTACATATATAGAAGAATAGTTTGGTCAATCAGAGGACATGGTTTCCCATATTAAAGATATTGTTTCTGCTATTTATTAGAAGTCATCAGATAACTGAGATACTTATCTAAGAGAAAGTAAAGCACAAAAGCCAGCTCAGAGAAGTGTAAAATATTGTAGGTTACAGTCTTAGTCTGCTTCATAATAACTATGTAATCATACTGAAAATACTTATCCCCCCAAACCTCAGTTTCTATGTCCACAAAAACACAAAATCTTTGCTGTCTACTTCTGAGTCATTGTGAGGATCCTTCAGGTCTGTGCAAAAAAAATGCCCCTTCACCAGTGAGCCTGTTCCTAGTCATACATTTTAAAGAGCAAACCACTCTGTGCCCTGCCTACCCTATCCCTGATCCCCTTCCCAGCCTGATTTCTCTTCTTAACACTGTCATCATCTGACATACTTTATAATTTTTTCCTTTGGAAGAAAATTTAACATGAGATCTATTCTCAACACAATCTGAGTGCACAACACAATATTGTTAACTCTAGGCACAATATTATACAGCAGCTCTCTAGAATTTATTCATCTAGTAAACTAGAACTTTATACCCATAGAATAGCAACTCTCCATTTTCCCACTTCCCCCAGGTCCTGCAACCATCATTCTACTCTCTGCTTTTTTGAATTTGACTATGTCCTATAACTCAGATAAACAGAATCATGCAGTATTTGTCCTTCTGCAACTGGCTTATTTCACTTAACATAATGTCCTCCAAATTCATCCACGTTGTTGCATATAGCAGGAATTTCTCCTTTTTTATAGCTGAATAGTGTTCTATTGTATGTATATACCACATTTTCTTTATCTATTTATCTATTAATGGGTAATTAGATTGTTTCCATATCTTGGCTATTGTAAATAACACTGCAATGAACACAGGAATGCTATCTCTTTGAGATCCTAATTTAAGTTCTTTTGGATATATTCCCAGAAATGGGATTGCTGCATCATATGGTAGTTCTATTTTTAATATTTTGAGGAACTTCTATCCTGTTTTTCTTAGTGCTACACCATTTTGCATTCTCACCAACAGGGTATGAATCTTTCAATTTCTCCACTACCTCACCAGCATTTGTTATCTTTTTGTTGTGAGTTTTTTGGTTTTTGTTTTTCAGTTTTGTTTTTTGGGGTGTGTGTGTGTGTGTGTGTGTGTGTGTGTGTGTGATAATAGCCATCCTAACAGGTGTGAGGTGAAATTTTATTGTGTGTTTTTTCTTTTTGTTTTTTCATTGTAGTTTTGATTTGCATTTTCCTGGTGATTAGTGATGTCGAGCACCTTTTTTGTGTACCTATTGGCCATTTGTATGTCTTTTTTGGAGAAACATCTATTCAAGTCCTTTGTCTATTTTGTAATCGAATTATTTGTATTTTTGCTGTTGAGTTGTGTGAGTTCTTTATGTATTTTTAGATATTGACCCCTTCTCAGTTAAGTGCTTTGCAAATATTTTCTCTTATTTTAAAGACTGTCTTTATACTTCCTTCTTTATTTGTTTATTGTTTGTATCCCCCAACTAAAATGGTATTTTCGCTATTTAACTTTTAAAACAGACCCTGACACATACAAATAAAACAAGTCAATCTTTGTTGACTAAATGAATTTAAAAAACAATGTAATCAAATTTATAGAAACACTTGAAAAGAGATATTGGAATAAATTTGAAAAATTGTAAATAATATCAATAAAATCAGGTACACACGAAAGTTCAATATATATTTATAGCCAGTTGTTGAAAACACTGGGAAGTTAACTAATAGGGAACAGTCCCTGTGGGCTATTGTAGTCACAGAAGACTTTGTAGACCAGAGGGGATCTTGAAGAAAATACAGAATTTGACTGGAAATAGAAAAATAAAGAGCATATAGCAGATGGACAAAACAGCCCATACAAGATCACAAAAGCAGTGTAAGATTGTCTTATATGGGGATATTTTATAAAAATTGGACCAGTCTAGAGGGAAGCATACTTATCAAGTGCTAGTGAGAGATGAATTTGTAAACTCATTTAGTCACTTATTCAACAAATGCTTGTCGAGCACCTACTATATCCTGGACTTTGCATTAGAACTAGTGAGCGTAGAGGACCTGATGATGGACTCTTGAAATGTCAAGATAATAACTTGAAAAATTTGTACTATCCCATGGAGTTATTTTCAAGATTAACAAAATAGTGTATTTAGAGTGCTCTGTCAGCCCTTATACTCTATGATAATATACATCTGTATATGATAATATACAGCTGAAGATTGATCTGGTGAAAGTCTCATGTTAGACCATGCATTTAACCAGGTGACCACAAACCACAAACAATATATTTCTGAATATGATACAGTGTGTCCAAATTTAGAAAACATGGTCATGGTGAAAGTAAAAAAGCCATAAAATAATTAAGCACCATTAAGTAACAGACCTGCTTTAAGAACAGAAACTGCTAGAAACCTTTCCGAGACTAGATCCAAATGCTTTTCTGAAACTCATAAATAAATTCTTTAGTTACTTTATTTAAAAGTGGCTGAGTTAAAAATTACAAGTGACTAAAGGACACCGATCGCCATCTCTAAGATTCAACGACTTCTAGGAAAATATAGAAAAAGCAAACACATATCACATTCCTAAGTGCACTCTTCTGTCACAAATTAACCAGTTTAAAAGCAAGAAATATTTTTCTCAAAACATCTTTTATTATGAGAATTATTACTTTTATTCTCAGAGAACTGGTCATGCCTCTTTTCATTCTGACAAACTTTTCAAAATCTTTGCTATATGTAATAAATAATGTCTTGTTAATTCATTCCCATTATTTTTTGAACCCCTCTCTATTATCTTCTATTATCTCATTAAATGCCGGCAGTACAAAGATCAGTGAGGCATGATCCCCACTCTTAATGAGCTCTTGATTTGGAGAGAGGGTTAGATAAGGTGTGATAAGAAGAATATCATAAGAATTTTGCAGGTGTCATGGCAGCCAGAAGAATCCAGAGGTGTCCTCTAATAAAGCCAGGTATGGAGGTAAAAATAAGAGAGGTGCCACCAATGAAGAGGTAGATAGAGTCATAAACTATTTAGATAAGACCTCTGTTCTCATGAAGATGGTCAGGAACATCAAATGGAAGGAAGGGACACTTCAGCTGAGACCTAAATGTAAGGCACCAGCTGTGCAAAAAACTGGAAGAGGACATTTCAGAAGAGGAAATAGCAAGTATAAAGGCCGAGACAGTTAAATTGAATGTTTCAGAAACAAATGTTGACAAAAAAACGAGGTCAGTGAAAAGACCTCGGGGGTCATGTAGGACCTTCTGGCCAGATAAGGTTTATTTTCAGTGTACGAGAAGCCACTAAAAATTATCAAACAAAAGGGGATATGTTTTGGCCTACATTTTTTAAATTCTCTCTAGAAGTCGTGATGAGGCTGGATTCAAAGGCAGGAGGTGAATGGAGACAACGAGAACAATCAGACAGGGTGTGGCAGGGGAATGGTTTGCAGAGGTGCAGTTGGCATGGAACAAAGTATACTGGTGGAGGTAGGAGAAGCAGAGGGATTTGGGGTATATTTAAGAGGTAGAACTGAAAGACATGATGATGAATTTGATTTGTGATATGAGGGAAGAGAAGAAATTAAGGATAACCCTAGATTGTTAGCTTTAGTAATTGAGTAGGTGGTGTGGTAATTTACCATATAATAATATAATAATTCATGCTTTATAGTTTTTATAATGTGTCAATCATGGTTTTGATCACTTTACATATATTACCTCATTTAATCCTCACAAATAGTGCTACAAAATAAGTAATCCATCACCCCTATTGCGCAGACAAGGGAAGGGAGGAATAGAGAGATTAAGCTCATTAAGCTTTTAAATTACAGCCTATATTTGAACCCGGACTCTGTTGGCTCCGGGTCTGTGTACTTAACAATGATGTCATTCTGTCTTGTATTTCCAAGTTGCTGAAGACTAGAAGATAAATTTATTTTAGAAGGAGAAACAAAATTTCTCTTTTTGACATATTATGTTTGAGATGCCTTACATGGAGATATCAAGTACACAGTGGGCTCTGTGAGTACGGAATTCAGGAGACGGGTCAGCCTGGAGACATTAATGCTGCCATCAGCTCACTGATAATATTTAAAGCCATGAGGTTGAATAGGATATATCTAATAACAATCTCTGGGATTAGAAGAGGCCCTAAACAAAGCCCCAGGGTCCTCCAATCTGTAGTTTTTAGATAGAAATTCACTTGAGAGACGGAGAAGCAGCACCCAGCTGAGGTAGAAAGAATCTCAGAGTAATACGGATTCTCAGAAAGTGAATAATTAAAATGTCAGTTTGATTCACAGCCAGGCTCTGGCCTCATTGTGACAACATAGCTGCAGTAGTTCAATCTATATTTTTTCAAGTTTAAGGCTCACAGAAAAGAAAATCTCTCTTCCCAGGAAGCAAATTCTGTAATTCACTCTGATTGCACTTCTTGGATCATAAGTTCATTCCTGAATTCTGCAGTAATCATGGTGACTAAGGACCCCTTGGGTAAGGTCCCATCCAAAATATATGGATGAAAAGCTGTAACTACAACATTCACTACAGCTTGCACTTGGCATGAAATTATTACCAGAATTTTAAAAATTACCACAGCTATAAAGTTCTGAAGGGACCTAATTTTCATGAAAAAAATGCTTTCTCACAAGACCCAGAGAGTCTCAAGAGATCACCTTACCATGCAAAGTCTACTGACACTGGTGGATGTCCATATCTAAACCAGCAATGCATGAAGACATTTAATAGATAGAGGGGGGAGTGGGGCCTTAGAGGACATTAATGTGTCACCTCTGTTCTTCAAAGGCTGCTGGGAATACTTGGATTCGAATTTATTCTTTGGGAAAGTGGAGCCAGCATGACTTATCCCAAGTCAGCTGGGATTAGGAGCTGCCTTGTTTTGGGGAGTGAGGAGCAGAAGGAGTTGGGGAAGCTTTGGACAGGAGTCAAATAAGAAAGTGGGGGCTCCTGATCGTAGAGGATTCTCAGTCCCCATCTCTACCACCACAGTAAATACCTACATTTATGACTAGCCTTCTCCCTCTCCCTCAACCGCCCAGAGCAGCAGAGAGCTGGGGCATATTAAGCATATCTTCCGAACCTACAATCTTGCTTCTAGAAAGCATTCCTATAAAAATAGAAGTACAGACAAAGTTGCTCGTTACAGCACCTCTTCAATGCAATGTGTCCTGACCTCCACCCCACTATACTGTGTACATTTCTCCATTATTGCTTGAATTTCACCATGACTGTTATCTGCATATCATCTCCCTTCCTAGGTCCTAAATTGCTAGAGAGAAGCTGAGTTTCATTTATCATCATTACCTCAGTCATGACCATGTGACTAGCAGACAATAAACATTCAATACTGTTTATAGAATTGATTGATTTTTATTTTAGTTTATAAATCACAGCCCTGGTGAAGGACTCCATTCTTATATTCTGCATCTGCTTTTGAGATTTTCTGTTACTTCTTCTGCTCAGCCTCACTGAGCTTTCACTTTTTGTTCTTACCACCGTGTGTGCATCTGACCTCTCCAGAAGCCTCGCTAACGGGAAAGACAATGACTCCCATAGTTTCCCTCTGGGGAAGCTACATTGACCATGGCTACCCGGCAAGAGACTGCTCTTCCAGAGGACTGAAGGGGGAAGGAAGAGGGCCATACTGCCATCCCAGCATCCTCTGTCAAGAGCCATAGTCATCAGCACCATGGAATGACTGACTGGGTAAGCATGCTGTTGTATCTCCATCTCTGGAAACAATGACGGGAGCTCTGAAACCAGTTTGAAACCTGAACATCGTGGCTTGACTTTTTCTAAACTGGTATCTGTGGGTAGGTTAAAATGATCAAGTTCTAATTTCCAACTATTTGTACGTTGGACCAGAATGAGGCAGTGGAAATTTATTATAATGCAGGGTTGCCCAACGTATGAGATACATTCCGCCTGTGGCTTGCAAAATGATTCTACGTGGTACACGAATTAACATGTTTTAATTAAGAACATATTCGTTTAAGTTTAGTAACGTATTTTAAGAGTTGTATATTTATTTACAGTTACTTTTTATTTGGGACAAGTAAAAAATGTGTTGATTTAAATTCATTGTTATGCAAATAATAACATAGGTGTTCTTAGAGAACTCAAGTTGGGAAGCACTATTATATTACATTCCCTAAGGTTCACACCAACCAGTGAAATTATGGCAACAGAGAATGCCAGAGTTGGAAGAAACCTTGGAGGCTATCTAATCCAATTCACTATTTTAATTACTTATTCATTCATTAAATACTTATTGGGCACTTCCTATGTGTAAGGGTCTGGGCAGAACTGCAGTGAATCAGAGAGGGCTGGACTAGTAAGAGAGACATTAAATGTGTACCCTGTACAGTAATTATAATTACGATAGGTACTACGAAGAAATAAAGCATGTATGAAACTTTTAACAAAAGGATGTTTGAATGAAATCTGAAAGGATTAGGAAAAATTAACCAGGCAAAGCAGGGCTTGGAGTAGGAAGCAGGTGGTAGAAAGAGAAAAGTATGTGTGAGACTCTGATAGGACAGTAAGAGAAGACCACACTATCTCATTATGAAGACACCTGTATATATATCACCCATGGTAGTTAATTTCAATCAGGACCAACCCAGAAATGGAGGCCCAAGAGGAAAAGTAACTTGGCATTGGCCACACATCCTAAAAGCAGCAGGGCCAAAACCTTAATCCTTCCTTTCGTGGGTTTGTACATTCCCCACATGCTTACATAATGCCCTGTGTTCAAGCCCTGTTCTGGGTTCTGGGGACCTTACAAGGAATAAAACAGACAAAAGTCCTTCCCCACAAAGCTTATATTCTGATATAGCAGAGACAATCAATAAACAAACAAGTCAATACAGGCATGTCGGTGGGAAAGAAGTGGTTTAGAGAAAAGTGATGAGGAATGAGGGGTTGGCTTGGGAGGGAGGTTGATATTTTGTATGAGTGACCCTTTGATGATGTAGGCAGGGGCCTAAAGAAAGTCGGAACCAGCCTCTCGACCTCACCAAGGACTCTTTCTACCACTCCAGGCTACTCCCTGGTACTCAAGTTCCTTTTGCTTGCTCTACAAGCAGATTCAACTCCTTTAGCTCTAATCATATGCTGACAGACAAAACATTTTAATAGGAAATTTAGTCTCCTGGGTATGATCTAGTAGGGATCTACCAGAAGGAATCTCCTTCTATAAATGTTAAATGGCTTTGGGGTTTATAGAGCATTTCATGGGAGTTTGGAGGTATGTGTACATCTCCAAAAAAGTAACTATCCCTGTTTCTGCTAAAGGCCAGAGTGAGACCTGTAAATCAGAGGGAAGGCTTCACTCTGAGCCCACAGTGACCTCACCAAACACAGTTTTCTCACTGTGCACAAGAACACCAGCTTCTCTCTTCTTATCTGCCTTTTCAATATACCAGTCTTTATTCAAACACAATAAAACCATGCTTTTTTCTCTTGACATTTGAATAAAGTTTGTTAAAGAAAATAGGCTGTTTTTTAGTTGGTAATGACTTTTAAATTTCTATAGTGTGTCTGACTGAATTTAACAGCCTTTTGACTGTTCTGAGAAACCCAAAGAATTCGGGAAACAAATAAATAAAAATATTGAATTCAATCACCCCAAAATATTAAGGAACATAGGTGAAATTTGATCCTTAAGTACTTGGCCAACAAATGAATATTTCCCAGCTTCTCTGATGTCTAGAGTCCTGAAGTATTGGGGCAGCTGATGAACAGTTTGTAACCCAGACTGGAGACTCCAGGCCCTATGAAGTACAGCACAAACTCAGCAGGGAGGGGTGCCTGTCTTACAAAACACTGTGTGTTCTAAAAGTGGGGCAATGAGTAGTTATGGCTGTATCACCATCTTTCAGGTCCATGGCAAAGCCAGCGAGTAGAGTTCTGATTTCCCAGATGCCAGCTCTTCCAAATGTTCCTCAGGAAAGAAGGCTGCCCCTTGGATCAACAGTACAAGATGAAGAGAAAGTCCTCCAATCTCCCCCTCAACTCAGAGGTGCTCACCACACCTTTCCCTTCCTGTGGATTTGTCTAATGAGGTCCCAGACAGAGATAAGACATGGGACCACAGGATGCAAATGGGGAAGGCAGAAAGAAGGAGGAGCCGGGGACAGTGAGGTAATTTTGAAACATGAGATAAACCAAGAGAAGGCAGTCTCTAGTGAACTGAATAATGACTACATGATTGAAAAGAAAAATTGGATAGTGAGAAAGCAATGGAAAGAAGAGGTACTGAGGACAAAATCCACAAAGGCCTGGGGAAAGCCCTGCCTATTCATATCACAAAACACCAAATCATCATGTTGTCTGCGTGCAGCAGGGGCACAATAAATGCATTGTGGAAGCGCACCAGCTATCACACAATTGCTGTCTGAAATTGCCTTTACCTATTATGCCAATAGCCACGAAGTAGAGTCCGTTTTATGTGAAACAATGGTCAGTCCATATTACTCATTTAACTGAAAGTCTAGCTGGGCAAGTAAGGTTTTTAGACAGTATAAGAAGTTTTATTGTGATGGTATTTGAGCTGCATTTAGACTTTTATTTGGCTTCTATCAGCTTTCCTAATTGTATGGCACCCAGAAGGAGTATTATCAAGCCCTGGTATCGTTTTAACTCAGTTACTTGTGGTCTTTGTGGCTTGGGTTACCTGTCAAAGCCATTCCTAGTAAACCATTCTAAGCAGTTTGTTGACTTGGGTGTCCTACTTGATCCGATCTGGTTGTTACTATTGTACTCAATGAAATTCTAGCATGCCTTCATAGAAAAGATATTCAGGAGAAAGAAATACAGTTTAATTAAAATCAAAATCTGTTAGGAGCTAAGTTCACACTGGACATCATTAGTAATCATCACACTCTTAAGTAGACAGTAATCACATACATAGCACCTAGATGAAGAAAAAGTCCTCCAATCTCAGTAACATTACATTATATCCCAGAAATTTGTCATTTTCCTTCTACAAATATTATCTGAGTTAATTCTTAAAGTTATACACCTTTAAATTAAATTTATAAAATGTACGTAGGAATAACGAAACATATTCAGAATGAAAACACTTCACAACTTTATTACATTAAATTCCTGTAGTCCATTCTGAAGAATCTAACTTGCTGTCTAACTTGTAGTATGTACAAATTAAAAAAAAAAAAAAAAAGCAATTGCAAATTTATTTCTGGTGGTTTTCATTATACTTATAAATAACAATCAAACCAATGCACTTGTATTCTTGCATTACTTAATGCTTTCCAGGAATTGTTTAATCCAGGAAAGAAGAATATCCAGTTCATTGATGGCTTTGTAGACTCCTCTGTTTCCAATCTGCAGATAAAGAAGATATTTAAAGCAGAAATCTTTCATATTTAAAAAACAAAGTATTTAAAAACAAGGATTTGGAACACGTACCCCATAAAATGTTCTTTTCATCTTGGTAATGGATTTCATCTCTCTAGCTGATGAAGCACAGGAAATCTAAGAAATCAACAGTAAATACAGATTATACTGATGAAGAGGCACTAATAGTACTCTTTTACCGATTCAGCAAACATCTATTGAGTAGGTATAATGTGCTGGGCGTGGATATGCACTGGCCTCTGTCCTCACAGAGCTTACAGTTTCATGGGGGAAACAAATGATAAATAAGAAAAGAAACAAAGTTAAAATTTACAAATTACAATTAAAGTAATCCACAAGACTATGACAGGGATTTACAGGAAGGACCTACTTTCAATTGGGCTCATTTTAAGAATGACATTTAAATTAAGATCTGAAAAATGAGAAGGAGCCTGCTATGTGAGAAGGTCTTACAGAAAGGTGGAGGTGGTTGGAGAGGAGGCACAAGAGAGAATAATTCAGGCAGAGGGGAAAATGTGCGAAGGCCCTAAAACAGGAAAGATGTAGTGCTTTCTAGAAACTGAAAGAAAGAAAACATGGCTAGGGCAATTGAAAAAGGGAAATGTGGGTAGCGTGGGTCATGAGAAAGAAAATTTTTACATTTTGAAAAATCACCTTGGCTGTTATATACATTGCACAGTACAATATTCAGATGTCAATTGCCAGGAGAAAACACAAGGAAATTAATATTAGTTTCTAAATTAAGAGAGGGAGTAGGCTGATGTCTTGTAGCCTTGTGGAGAGGAAACTGCCAGTCTCCTTTGAGGAGGTGAATTTTCAAACCCTATCAAAGCACAGGAACTGCTTAAGAGATAAGTAGGAGGAGATTAACATAATTTTCTATTCTCCCACTAATTTTCACAGGATTAATTAAAGAAAAGAAAAGAGAAGAAAAGGCAAAAATATCTAATTTAGCTATTTGGTTTTTACTCATGAAATCTTAGCCCTGAAATTGACCAAGGAGATTGCATAAGCCAATTCTTTTCAATTTACAGAAAGAGAAATAAAGGCCCAAATGGGTTAGTCACTTGTTCAAGATGTCACAGGAGATCCTGTCTTAATGGCTAAATATTATGGGAACATCAATAAAGGTAACAGTTAATTAAAACTCATGAAATGGAAGCAACTAAATGACAACACCTATTACAACAAATGAAACATGGCCAATGTCAACAAACAGGTCCCATTAGGCCAGAACACAAAGGTTAAAAAAGGAGCAGCATTAGGGCTCCTTTTATTATCAAGAGCAAATAATTGAAATAATTTGACAGTTATACCCTTAATGCTGCTTTAGGGGCTTAAAGATGGTGATGGTGTCATGACTCTGCCCAAATGCAGACTCACCACCTTCAGGTCAGACCCTGCGGAGGAAGAGATCCTTGTGAGAGGAGCTTTGATGATCAGGCACAGAAGAGCTGTACACACAGAATGTTTGGGTTAAGGTGCAGCTTGCAGGATTCACAAGCACAAGGTTGGACCTCCCTGTGATAAGAGCCCTGAATTAAGAGGACGACATTTCAATACAGACCGGATCCTGTGAGACCAAAGCAATATATGACAGATCTAAGATGGTAGTAGCCAATGTCAGAGATTATAATGAGAGAGAATTCATTCATTCATTATACAAACATTCCTAAAATGCCTACTATGTGTCAGACCATTTGCTAGGCACTAAAGATATAATTATGAGCAAAACAGAATTAGTAAATAAAATAGTTGTACATTGGAAAAATAACAAACAAAACAAAAAAAGAATTAATATTAGAAGGTAAAAATTCAGCAGTTACAGGAGCTCTTCTTATCCTAGTTCCCCTCCAAGTGAAAACAGAAATGCTGAGAAGATTGTTATATAAAAATAATAATAGTCAGCATGTATTATGTTAGTATTATGTGTCAGGTGCTAATCTAAAGGCTTTAGTTATATTATCCCATTCAGTTCTCAGAACAACCTTATGAGATAGGTACTATTATTCTCCTCATTTTACAGATCAGAAAATGGAAGCATAGAAGTTAATATTCTGCCTGTGTTCACACAGTAAGTGGAAGTGCTGAGATCTGAACCCAAGTATTCTGACTCCAGAGTCTGTATTTAAAACCATTACATTATACTGAAAAAAACAAAACAAAACAAAACAAAAAAAAACATAACTTGGAAAAGATGTTCCACCTAAGCCAATCTCTTAATGAAATCTTCAAAATCTCCACTCTGTGTTACACAAGTTGGGAATGTCGGAAAAGCTTTAAATGATTCAGCTGATAGGCAGAGAGAGAGAGTTTTCAATCTGAAAATGGACAATATGATAATAAACAAAAGAAGAAACCCCATGTGCGTGTATGTGTGTGTCTGTGTGCCTGTATCTGTGTCTGTGTCTGTGTCTGTGTCTGTGTCTGTGTCTGTGTCTGTGTCTGTGTCTGTGTATGTTGTTTTCTTTGTTCATTTGTTTTTCAGATTGGAACTACAACAGAGGATTCTAGAAGTATCAAGTCTAAGTCCAGCAAAGATAGGTATGAAGAGAATTTAGAGAAGTCTGCCCATCATTTTATAAATGGAGAGTTTGATTAGATGTTAAGACCTTCTAGCCTGAAATTATCTAACATAAAAATACTTGGCCCAAATCTCTTCAACTAGAAAAAAGGAGACTCAATAAAAAAGAGAATCAATACTTGCCTAGTTCCAGGACACTGTATCAGAGTTCTTAGATGTGAGGATCAATTACAAAGCACAGAAGAAGCAAGTCACGCGGCAGAATGTCAACTATACATGTCTTAGGATTTAAAGATTTAACACTGAGAGTGTGAAGCCAAAGAAGCCAATCAAATTCTGGACATCACAGAAGTTAAATGTCATTAAGCCCTTCCTGTTGATTATGCCTTCTTCCCAGAGAACTTAGATCTACAGTGCACCCCACAGCAGGGTGAGAACTATAAAAGGGCTTCTGACCTTACTCCATCTAAGACACATGCCACCCTAAGAAGACCAAAGAGAGTAAAAAAGGAGAAAACCGAAATTTGACAAATAAACAAATACATACATACATACATACATACAGACAGACAGACATACATACATACATACATAAAAATACTTGATAGTGCCAGTGTTGCCACTAGGGCTATGCTGATTTATGGGATGCTTTCTAGTACCTTGTGCTCCATTTACTATAGATGACCCCTCATAAAGATCTGACCCAGAATATTATCATTTTCCTCGCTGTTTTAAAAATGTCTACAGACCCTGCAGGACAGCCAGATTTTATTGACATGATTCAGATTGCTTTGCTTGGAAGGAGGAATTTGTAAAAAAAAAAATGGTTTCCTTTACCTTATATTTCAGTGTATAGTTGCATTTGCTGAAAACAGAATGTACCAAAAAAAAAAAAGGATTGACAGTTTTATTGTAAGAATGACTGAATGATTTGACAAAATCAATCAAAGCGGATCTGATCTAGAATAGAGGCAATATATTAGTAAGGCTAGAATAACTAGAGACCTGCTTAAAGAAAAGTGTGAGATAGTCATAAAATAACAACACAAGGCCTAAGCATTCATCATTAATACATTTTTATTGCATACTTACTATACATTAAGTACACAATAGCATCTCTGCCCACATAGCATTGATTTACTTAATTTTCAAAACTACCTTACACGATTAAAATTGCCTTAGGGCACAAGTGATGGCTCAGTAATGCAAAATTATAATACTATGTGATAAATACTCTGTGATTTAAAAAATAAATAAAACTGCTTTGGGAGACAGAGCAGAAGCAATCCAACTATAGGATCTCAGAAGGCTTCCAGAAAGAGAAAACAAGTGAGTTGCATCTTGCAGGGTGAGTAAGATGGAGTGAAAGGAGCAAGGAAAACGAGTAGGCAGAGAAAGCACGAAGTTCCAAGGTTGGAAGAAGCAGAGGTGATTTAAACACCCTTCAGGTCTCAGCTGCAATCCCCAGGCTCAATTTTCTATGGTATAGCCCCTAAGCTCCAGCCCTGCTGCAGCCCATCCTCCAGTGTGCTCCTTTCACAGCACGTATCACAATCTGAGACTAGCCGAAACTAGCTGAAAGCATTTTCAAGGAGTTTTATTAGGACAGAGCTATTACCTGTCAATTTTTGTTGAATCCCTAGTATCTGGAATAATGTTCAACAAATATTAGATACTCAACAAATATTTGGTTAGTGACTGAATCAATGAATTAAATGCAAGCATCAGCTTATGGCTGATAATAGTTGAAAGCCTGTCCTGGGCGTTAGTGAGCATTATCACTCTATTTAAAACAATAAGATGAACAAATAATACAATCCTTAATTTATGTCCCCAATATCCTCACATGCTTGAAAAATTATACAAATTTGGATTGTGTACGAGAGCTAAAGCAAAAATGAAAAATCTCTCTCCACTGATCATTCTGAGAAAATGAAATACGTGGGTTAATGAGTGGACTGCTTCACATGATGTAGTGCCTCCAGAGAATTAACTACCATATGCTGTTCTCCCAAAAAACAACAAAACCTTTCTAAGATAAGAATTGTATTATATTATCTCCTATTAGAAACATATGCCATATTCTCACAACTATTAGAGAAGTATAAAATCATATATAAGATCTTATACATTTTATTTACTTCCACATACAATTTCAGATCAAATTGTAACCATCCTTTTTTGTTTTCTTTTGTTTGATTTGTGGTTTGGGGTTTTTTTTTTGTTACTGTTACTTAATCTTAATGATTAAGATAGTGCCTGCATTGGCCATTGTCTTGGATTCCTGAAACTTTCCTTCCCCAAAAATGTAAAAAAATAGATAAGGGATTTGATTAAAGGTTAAACTAATTTTATTTTATTGTATGACAGCAGATGTAGATTTTTAAGCAATTCTTAACTTTTTGAAATTTTTCATGTGCAGTCTTACAAATATTTTCTGTATTTAGAATAACAATTAGAGAATTATATCAGTAAAACTTGTTTTGAAAATAGACTTTAAAAAATTTTATGTCAGTTTGACAAATGTTTAGGCACTAGGAGATCAATACAAAACTACTGAGACCAGAAGGGTTTATAGGAAACTAAGAAAGAAAAAATTTAAATCAGCATTATTGGAAGAAAGCATGATTATATTTGCAACAGAGAAGGTTACATGAAAAGAGGAAAGCATAAATAAACTATTAGCCAGTGTCTCTCTTCAAAAGCAAATTTAGAATCAGAGATTTAATTTTTAAGAAAAAGAAAAGACAATTATCCAATACCTGAGTAAATATATATCAGAAGAATTTACAAAACATTATCTTATTTCTGTATCTTTTATAACTAACAGAATCATTTGATATAATTGTATATAATCTCACTTACCTACAATTATCTTAGACTCTCATTAAGATTTCTCCTTGTTTCAACCACACACACAAAAAAACTAAAAAGAGTTTCTAAATACCTTAAATACAAATAGATATTAGGGTAGGATAACTTTATTGCGGATTTTTAAAAATTTACAGCATAATTATCATTTATTAAAACTGAGTTCATGCTTGGATGTTAACTAGACATTGCAGTGATCATTTTGTGATTGGTACAAATATTGAATCACCTGAAATTAATATAATGTTATATGCCAATTATACCTCAGTAAAAAAAATGCAATTTAGCATATGAGGTGATAGAGCTGTGCCCCATAATGAATGAGTTCATGCGTGGATGTTAACTAGACATTGCAGTGATCATTTCGTGATTGGTACAAATATTGAATCACCTGAAACTAATATAATGTTATATGTCAATTATACCTCAGTAAAAAAAAATGCAGTTTAGCATATGAGGTGATAGAGCTGTGCCCCATAATTTTGACAGAGATGTTATATATCATTAACCAAGGAATGAATTTGTCAACAAAGAGATTCTACAATATAATTAAAAAATATATTTACCAAGATTAAAACCAGTTACTCATAAATAATTTATTTATCTTCAAATTAAAATGCTACTACAAATTATACACATAATGCAAGTTAACAATAACAATAGACATTAAAAAATGTATTTGATTATTTAAAAGAATCACTCATTGGGAAATTGAAAAAATGTAATTGGAAGAAAATTAGTGTTCTGTGTATGGAAAGCAATAAGGAAAGACACTAACAATTTTGCAGAACTATTACATGCTAGGCACTTTGATATATTGTCTCATTTATTTCTTCCAACAACCACAAGATGAGATTATTGGTATTTTTGAAGGCAGGATTTGGACTTTGCAATTAATAAAAGAATAAAACAGGGTTGGTCTCACTTCTTAATTCTAGTTTCATCAGTTCAACCAATTGCGATTAAAAAAAATATTTGAAACTACAAGGATAAATAATTGGCCATGCTTCACAAGTTTGATAAGCTAGTTGCAATTGATGATGCAAATTACTTTTCAAACACACTTCAAGAAATGGAGATAGTCTATTTGCTAAGACTTATCAGACGTTAAAATTAATTACACACAATATAAAGAAATGCAGCTCTCTAATTACCAATTACTATTCAGGCTTTCAAAATGTTAATTAAAGCAAATGATGAAATCTTGAAAACTAATGGATTTTTTTTTTCAGTTTCGGCTTTGACCATTAGCAATTAGGCAAGTTATTTTGTGAATTCAACTAAGCAATTATTAAGTTCCCCTTCAAGTCTGAGAGTATTTGAGTCCTATAAGAATCTTTAAAATGTTTTCTTATGTATACATAGGCCAGTTTTCCAAATTCCATTTAGCCAAATACCATGGCTAGCAAAGATTATAAAAATAAAGATTTTTATATTACCCATAACTTATTTTCTCTGAACAATTAAACTATCTGAATTACCCAAATCACCTTAATTTAAAAATGTAATATTTTATTAGCTGCTGCAAAATTCTTAGTATGTTACCAGAAACAATGAGATAACGTTCAAATACAGTGGTATGAGATTTCAGACCTTGGGGTTTGTCATGATAATTATTTTGGTGCTATACATTAAGAGTAGCTTACGAAGAGTCTAGTCCTAGTGGACATGCAAAGAAACCCAAAAGGCAAGTAGTATATAAAAATCAAAAAATCTTCTCAAAACCGAAAAATAATTAAAGTCCACGAGTTAACAATGAAACTAAGAGAAAATAACAACTCATTGACAAGCTTGGAAGAATATTAGAAAATTAATTCCTTGTATTGAAAACTGGTAAATAAAGGAAAAAAGTACTTTTCTTGCCTTTCTTATATCATAAGTTCCACTGGACAGCCAAATAGTAAGAGGTAGATTCTGTTTATAGAATTATCCCTGCTTATAAATAAAGCCTTATTGAAATTTTGAAGTATCATTTTGCAATGCCTTATGAATAGATTGAGACAATTATCAATGACTGCTAAAATCATAAAAATAGAAACTATATATACATGTGTCTCATAAAGTATATAATACTGCCTATGAAGTGCGCTAGCCAAAACATCAAACCTGAATCTGATCAAGTCTCTCTATATAAAAATCAATGTAAGGGAAATAAAGAAAAGAATATATCAAATGAGTCTATGAAAAAGCAATCAGCAAAGTATAGACTATGAGATACTCTGTAAAGCAAATGGCACACTTTCTTTCACAAATAACTTGAAAGAAGGAAAAGGAAGAGAAAGGAAAAAGAGAACAGAGAAATCACAGGGAATTGGATAAAGTTCAAAGAAATGTGTTGGTTCAATAGAGGGACAAAATTAACACTAGACTAAACAACACTTTGATCCTAACTAACAAAACTTAAAAATGAGATCTGAAAGAATCAAACTCTTTCAAGCAATTTAACTGTCTCCCAAAGTCCAGGAATATTTACAGGACTACGAAAAATATGTAGGACCAAATAAGGTAAAATTTATGTCTGACAACCAATCAAAAATTACAAAGTATTCAAGGAAGCAGGAAAATATAACTCATAATGAGAACAAAAAGCAATTGAATCGATACAAATTTTAGAATTACAGATAAGAATATTTAAAAAGCTACTGTAAATTATTCTATATGTTCTAGATGCTGAAGATTGCTCATGTTAAGTAAGGAAATTGAAAAGATTAAAAAGACTCAGTTCAAACTTCTAGAGATAAAACTACAATGTCTAAGATGAAAATATACTGAATGAGATCAGCAGATTCCAAACTGCAGAAGGTAAGGTTAATGAACTTGAAGATGTAGCAGTAGAAACTATTCACAATGAAACACAGAAAGAGACTGAAAAAAACATAGAACCAGTGAACTGTGGGACAACCACCAATGGCTTAATGTATGGGTAATTAGAGTTCCAAAAAGAGAAGAGATAGAAGGTACAGAAAAAATTTTTTAATAAATAATGGTCAAAATATTTCCAAAGTTCATGAAAATTAAAACTTACAAATGCAAGAATCTCAATTAACTCCAAGCACAAGATACGTGAAGGAAACTACACCAATGCACATTATAATTGAATTGCTTAGAACAAGTAATGAAGAAAAAATCTTTAAAAGGTAAAAATCCAGCAAAAAAAAAAAGACATGAAAGAACAAAAATAAGAATGGGAGCAGATTTCTAGTCAGAAATAATGAAAGCCTAAAGACAGTAGAGCAATATTTTTCCAGTCCTAGGGGGAAAATACTATCAACTCAGAACTCTATAATCAGAAAAAAAAATACATTTTAAAAATAAAAGAGACAAAAAGGCTTTTTTCTGGCATAAAATATCTGAAAGAATTCATCACCTCTAAGTAAAAATGCACTACAAGGTATGTTAAGTGAAATCCTTCAAAGAGAAAGTACTAGATAAAAACCTAGTTCTACACAAAAGAATGAACAATCTCAAAAATGACAGAACATATAAGAGTTATAACTGATTAGTAAATAAAGGAGATAAAAATGAAATCATTAAAAAAATCAATCAAGAAGAAGGCAGAAAAAGAAGACGATAATGGAACAAAGAACACACCGGATAAATAGGAAACAAACAGCTAGGTGGTAGATTCAATCCCAAGTATACTGATAACCACATTAAATGTAAATGGTCTAAACATACCAATAAAAAAGTTGTCAGAATAGATTTTTAAAAAACACAACCTAAATATATGCTGCCTATAAGAAACTCACTTTAAATAAAAGGAACAAATAAGTTAAGAATAAAAGGATAGAAAAAGATATATCATGCTAATACTAATCAGAAGAAAACTAGAATGGTTCTATTAGTAGCAGAAAAAGTAGGTTTCAAAACAGAAAAAAAATGTTATTAGAATCAATAGGAAATTTTATAAAATAAAGGGGTCAATCCATCAAGATGACACTACAATCATAAACATTTATGTACCTAATAAGAGAATTTCAAAATGTATGAACTTCTGTGAATACTGATAGAACTTCAAGGAAAAGTAGAGGAATCCACTATTAATGTCAGAGATGTCAATAATTGATAGAATAAGTAGAAGGAAAATCAATGAAGATATAGAAAAAAATGAAAAACAGTACAACTAGATCTAATTGGTATAATATGCTGTACCCAAAACATATCTATTCTTTTCAAATATGCATAAAACATTTATCAGAATCGATCAAATTCTGGGCCATAAAATATGGCCCAACAAATATAAAAGGATTCAATCATATAAAATATGTTCTCTGACCAAAATGCAACCAAATTAGAAAGCAAAAGCTGAAATGTATCTGGAAAAGTCCCCAAGTATACAGAAGCTAAATAACACCCTTCTAAATAACCATGGATAAAAGAAATCAAAAGGGAAATTAGAACAAATTTAAAATGAATGAAAACAAAGCACAACATCAAATATTGTAGAATGTGGCTAAAACAGTACATAAATGGAAATTTTTAACACTAAACCCCTGTATGAAAAAGATGGAAAATCTCAAACTAATAATCTCAGCTTCGACCTTAAGAAAAAACTCGCAGATCTCAAGTTAATGATCCAAGCTTTCACTTTAAGAAAATAGAATGGAAAGAGCAGATTAAACCCAAATTTAACAGGAAAAAAAATGAATGATAAAGTTTAGAATGGAAATCAATGAAATAAAAACAGAAAAGCAATAGAGAAAATCCATTAAACTAAAAGCTGGTTCTCTAAGAAATCAATAAAATTAATTGTACTATGAATATTCACAGCTGCTTCGTGATAGCCAAAAACGGGGGGAAACAACAAATATCTATCGATAAGTGAATAGATAAATTGTGGTATATCATAATGGACTACCACTTGGCAATAAAAAAAGAATGAATTATTGATATACTCAATAACATGAATAAATTTCAAAATAATTATGCTGGGTGGAAGAAGCGAGGCATAAAAGAGTATAACATATAATACCATTTACATTAAATTCTAAGAAATGCAAATGAATCCATAGTAACATAAAGCAGATCAATGGTTCCCTGGAAACAGAAAGACAGGGGCAGAGAGGGAAGGGTTCACGCAGGGGCACAAAAATATGAATATATTTATTATCGTAATTTAGTGGTGGTTTCACAAGTGTATATGTATGTCAAAACTACCAAATTATATACTTTAAATATGTTCAGTTAATTGTATGACAATTATATCTCAATAAATCTGTTAATAAAGTAATCATAAATATTAAACAAATGCACATATATATATACATACATACATACACACACACATGTGGAGCATATACACTACTCTTATGACTACACTTATGCATGGGACTTCTCAAACTTTTTTAGCAGGTCTAAAGCAACTTATTAACTTTCCTCCAAGCTTTCTCTTTCCATACTGTGAGTGAATAATACCACCAGCCAACCAGCCCCCATGCAGAAACATTATCTCAGATTCTGCTCTCTTCCTCAGACTTTCCTCACTCTTCCCCCTGACACTTTAATCCAGGCATATTATTGCAATGATCCTCTCATTGTTTCCCCTGCCTTGAGTTTCATCCCCTACCTACACCACTCTACAGTCACCGGCGAGACCTCTCTAAAAGAGAGTATTTGATCATGCCATACCTTTCAATGGCTTTCTATTTTCTTCTGGATACAATTTAAACTCCTCAGCCAATCTTACCACACCTTTCTTAACCTGGTCCCTATCAACATCTTCTGGCTAAAATCTGAACAATCAGCCTCCTCTTCACATTCCCCAAACCACTTTACATTCATATTCAATTACTTGCAGTTTCCTGAATATGGTATGTTTTATACCATCAAGCCTTTATTCAAGCTTTCCCCCTGCCATTTCTGCCCCTTATTTCCCGGAAATTAAACTTAGTCATCGCCTCCTTTACCAACGCTCTTTTGAGTCTCTCCCCACACATAGCCCAAGCCCCAGAGCAGACAGAATTAACTAATTTCTCCTTTGCACTTCCACAGTGACTTCATCAGACAGAAAATCAGCATTCAACACATGTTGGGTTTTATGATTCACTGAACTTCTTTGCTTACATCTCTCTCCTAGTAAGAGTATAACCTCTGAAGAGCAGGGACCAAATCATACTGGCCTTTCCTATCCCAACATCTAGCACAGGACCTGGAAAATACAAAAGTAAGCCAAATTGCTTTAAGCCAATTTGTAAATATCAGTTTACAAAATTTACTTGTTTTTTTTAACCATTTATTTTTAGTTGATTGGGTTTTCATTTTGTCTTTATAGCACCATTTTAAGGAACGTTCTATTATTGCCTGTCTCATTTCCCTTCTTATTCATGGGAAGAATTTATTTATAAGAAGAAATCATGTATTGACTACAATCATGAACAGAACCATCCTGTACCATTGTGCAGATTATGCCCTGCACATGAATGCCCAGTTTAAGGAAGTGTTCCATTCACTGTACCATGCTCACGCAAGGCTACATCCTTTTTCTAATTTGTGGATACCCTATAAACTTAGCATATCCCTGGTCATAAATATATACTAATGAAAAATTCTTGATTAATTACGTCACAGACTGTAAGCTATTGGTCAAATTTTATTTCCTCTTCTTCTCAGCCATAAGCTAGACTACCTTCCCCAGGGTTCCTTTCAGTTATTGTGGCCATGTGACTAATTTTTGCCAATGGAATATGAGCAGTTTGATATATGTCATTTTGGGAGCAAGACTTATAAGAAGCTGATATGTCTTCTTGTTCTCATCCCTCTTCACCTGACTGAATTCAAAAGACATAGGAAATGGCAGAGCGGCAATATGAAAGGCACCTGGACCCCTGATTCATCATGTAGAATAAAGTGACCTCATCCAGAAAAATCCAAACTGGATTTACATGAGTAAGAAATAAACTTCTAAAATGTAAAGCCACTAAAATTTGTGGGAGTATTTGTCACAGTAGTTAGTGTCTCCCTGATACTGAAATTGGTACATATACTTGAATGTATTTTTGACTTTGAAGAATTCTTACAAATCTATTCTTCCCATGTATAAGAATATATTAATACTAAATATATTCATAAAAATTCTGCATTCTTGTCACTCTTCTTTATTCCCCCAGTCTCCCATCTCTCTGCTACTCAGTCTTCATTTCCAAAGATAAGAGCCTGGAATTGAGACAAATTAGAATAGTGCTTAAAACAAAAGAATACTTTCATATGAAGATAAAAGCCAATCAACTAAAAGCAAAAGCAAATAGGTAAAAAAAAAAAAAAAAATGGATTCAAAAGTTGGTCATGTGGTGAATAGGCTATTTAGCAAATTCACTCAGAGACGGTACATGAAATATTCTGAAAATGTTTGGGGGGAAAGAAATGGAGAAGCGGGGGAGAAAGGAAGGAGAAAGGAATGAAATAAGGAAAGGAAGAAAAACCCTCGGTCCCAGCCACTCGATGGCTACATACACATCACGTAAAAATCCACAAACCCTCAAAATGTAGTTAATTATTTGTTTCCTTGCCTTCATCACAGAGTAATAAGTGACACAACGTAACCTGAAAAAGAACAAATAACGAGGGAAAAAATAGGACTATTTACTTGCCATGGACATTTTAAGCTTGAATCTGAATTTTGAACTAATAAATCTAAAGCCTAGAAATGTTCAATGGTTGGTTGGTAATATTAATATTAAAAGAGTTGTGCCATTCTATATAGCCAGTAATCTTAAAAGTTCCAAGTTAACTGAAAAATGGAAAATAATATTGATCATCAGCTGATAGACAATATGGAATCCATTATCTAATTCCTGCTTGTACTGGATTTAGTTTTTAAGTCTTTTCTCGGTGACACGAAACAACGCTTACCAAGGATAGCTCAGATATAACCCAGGTTATACCCCCAAGGTAATTAGATTTGGTAATACAGTAGAGCAGGATTCCATCACTGAATTGTAATATTTTCCGAACCCAAATGTTCCTAATTATATTAAAGAAGTTTACTGATAATTTTAAAGGAGGAATGTAGTACTTTGCTCTTGGTAAGTAAAAAATTCCACCATATAATCAACAAATTCACCCAGAATCAAATTATATTTGGTGAAATAGGGCAGATTATCATATTTAAAGAGTTTATTATCACAAATTAAAATATCTTTGCATCTTTAGCAGAGTAATCACTTTTTAACAATTTTGGATGTCATTAAAAAGTGTCAAGAGAAATAAAACATCCGTATAAAACCAGCACACTTAAAATTACCATTACGAGGTAATAATTTTTAAAGAGCTATAGTATGCCTTATTATTAAATTCAATGTATACAAAATAAATAATTGATAAGTTCTCTAAATGATATAAAGTAATCTATATCATATGTTTTGGGTTTTTTTAATTATTTCCAAGTTTTCAGGAGGGGAAATATGTTCAGAAGAGCACACGCCAATGCTTTATTGTTGGCATAAATTCAAATACCAAGTTAGTACACACATTAAGCACATGCCAACATTCTGTATATAAGTCGACTGTTTCAAATTCAGACAGCATTTGACTCTGGAAACAACATCATAAGTGCAGTGTTGGCTTTTTTTAAATCAACCTCTCAAAATCCTATTTAGATTAATCCTATTCATACTAATCTAAGATCAGTCTAGAGCTCTGGCCTAGAAACAGGAGTGAGACATTTCCTCCTGTTTCTGAATCATGGAAAAAGCCTTGGACTTTTTGAAGTATGTAGAGATTCTGTGGAACAGAACCCACAGAACTCAGGGTCCCTTTCAAAGTACCTCCTTCTTGAAACCTTCCCTGCTGCACTTGGACTTGAGCTGCACTAGCAAAGTCCTGAATCCCCAGAGCTTTCGGAGCATTGCTAGCACAGTTATTACGGTGTTTTTCCTTTCTTCCTCCTATTATGATGGCTTGCGAAGTAACCTTGCCCTCCCCTTCCTTCACCCTAGAATCCTCCTAGCAACACATACACACGCATGCATGCACGCACGCACACACACACACACTGCACAACTCCTAGAGGGCAATGTATTTTACTCATTTATCCCATAACAACCCCAATAGCAAGGACAACAGGGAAAATACAGCAAGTGTAATTACTTCCTTTATATATTGACTATACTTAGTGCTCATTTTGTATTAATATCACGTTTAAGTTAATGCTGCCTACTAAACCCTGCCCCAATGATTAATTTAGAATGCCACCTAGAGCAGATGGTCAGTAAATTTATATTAAACAGATACTAGTTTCTGTTGCCAAAAGTAATGAAATTATGATTGGCCAAAAGATTAAACGCAAGGCAAGCCCCTGTTTCCCTAAAGCGAAAGTCTGAGAAAGCTTTCCAAAGCTCAGACTATTCCTCTGACTTCTTTTTCTTAGTTTCTGGGAGATGGTTGGTATATCTTAGGGTATATACTCCATAGCTCTTGAGACAAATTAATCAAAGCTAACAGTGGTGGCTTCTGGTGGGCAAATATAAGTACAGCCCCCGATTAGGTAGCCCTTGGGGTATTGAATGGTTGTTGTATTCGCATTTAGCCATAAGAGGGAGCCAGCCACTGTGGTAAACATCCGTGGCCAGCCGGAGGTGCCATATTGCTCTTATGCTGCTGTGGCCCAAGTCCCTGAAAGAAGCATTTCTATTAACAGATCGAGGTCTCTTTAAGAAAAAAAAAAACATATCAAGGAAAACTAGAGTTCCGAGACATTCCTATGTTTTCTAAGTTTTTCATCTAGAGCGTTGCTTAGCTTTGGTTATAACTCTCATTATGTGTTTTCTAGCTATTTGAGCCAAGGAAACAATCAATGATGAAAAGGGATATGGTTTGGGAGGTTCCAGGTTTCCGGATACGCCGTATTGTATCACGCAAGGACTTCTAGTGACTCACTATCATTGACAAACTTCATTCAGTATAACATTAAATCAAATTGAATGGCTAATACAATAGATAGCACCTACACAGAAGAACTGAGATTTCTAGCAAAAAGAGAAACAGAAGGTACTAAAATAAAAAGCTGAAGGGGATCCCTGTTTCCAGATACTGAAATGGGAACAGCCTGCTTGCTCTTTTGGATGACTCCACTATAGCCTACAATGACTGCCACAGGTCCAACTTCCCCAATATCAAGTCCTTCTATAGATTACTCTCTTTCTCTTTGCATTTTTCATGGTGAAAACTCTGTAACTGGGGATAATACTCACCTAATCAGGGGGGCCAAATGAAATTTAAAATTATATAAATTTAAGAGACTATACTTAATAAGGATGGCTTCATAGGTTAAGTATAGAATAAACCAAAAATAAGTGATTGCCTTTTCATTATTTTGGGCAAGGGAACTAGCCCAGAGCATTCTCTCTGTGTTCTATAAATAGGTACCAGTTTGTACTTTTTAATCAATATCATTATTTTAACCCAAGTCCTAAACAAGGACATAACTTAAATTAACCAAAGAAGACAAGAACAAAAATTCATTGAAATTTTTTTTTATCTAACTGACCAGTTCACATTCATGGGCTGCAATCTGGGTTCCTGAGCACTTTCACAGACCACAAGAAAAAAGTATCTCAACTCTTAAAAAATAAAAATCTACCTCCAACTGCCCAGCATTTAAGTCTCAATGACCATCATGCCCAAGAGTTGAGAGCTCGTTTCCATCTGCCATCCCAAAGATCGCAATTATCATCACTGCCCCACCTTTGCGCCACTTATAGCGAGGTACAATCCCGGAGGCTACAGAAAGCATACTTGGAGCCCAAACAAAGTCAGAAAATATTCCACACTCCCCATAGGGGCAAGTCAACTAATGTTGCACAGATCATGACTTGGTATTTTGCTTTGTTTTTTTTTGTTTTTCTACACTGGTCTTTATTACTGTAAATATTTTTATAGAACTGTGGTCACTTTTATCTTCTTAATTCTTTATTGTTTATGGTGACAGTGACCATACTGCAGCATCAAGTAATTTAGGTACCAAAGAGACATACCCCCTTTTTTAAAGTTTTGACTAAGACAACACCTTAGAAAAGACATAACTATAAAAAATATTAGAGAAATAAGGAAAAAGCAATCTAAAAGCTCTAATCAATATGGAAAAGAAAGAAAGAAAGCAAGAGAGAGAGAGAGAGAGAGAGAGGGAAAGAAAGAGAGGAAGGGAGGAAGAAAGAAAGAATTGGTTTGGAATACAAACTACAAAAGAACAAAGATGCTTTTATCTGCATTTATACAGAGAAGAAAGAAAGAAAGAAAGAAAGAAAGAAAGAAAGAAAGAAAGAAAGAAAGAAAGAAAGAAAGAAAGAAAGAAAGAAAGAAAGAAAGCAGCTTAGAATAGTGTTTGGCACACAGTTGGTACTTAAGAAATATTGAATGAATGAAGTACTTAGAATCATAAAGAGGGAATGATAAAAATTAAACAACTATTTGAGATGCACTTTATGTTATTTTAGCTCTCTTTAATATGTTTTATAAGCCATTCTTTAAATAACAAATAGTGGTATTCTGAGTTATACGTGGTTATTTGATGCTGTTTTCCTGGTGATGAACTTGAACTACAAACTAACAATTAAAAAGCCCCTTTTACTCACCCTTTGTTGTGGAGACAGTGCTATACATGCTGTTTTCTAGGTAGGTTTCTAGGATGAAACTCACAATATTTGCTGTGCATACTTACACAGCGCCTCAATTTCTGCTTAAGGCTATGAAATTCTTCCACAAAGTGTATTTCCTTGCAAACTTGTAATTGGAGTTGACCAAAAACATCTTCCATGAAGAAAGACAGAAGCTGTTCTTGGAATCTGCAGTTTTTCTATAAAAAAGATATAAGAAGTTGCATAAGGTAAACCATAGTTTTTGTAAAATGCCGTTGAAATATTCCCCCTGGTTAATACCTAGTGATTATCTGGAAAAAAAAAAATTAAATGCAAGGAAAAAAGCATCAAACAAGTAGAAACATAAAAATAAAAAAGACCCTCTGGCTTACCATGAATAGCTTTTTGGTTTTCTTTTTTAATAATCGTATATTTTTTATGCGATCTTCCTACAATAAAACAAAGAGAAATAAGTTTTATCCAGAATTACAAACGCCCTTTAGGTCATCATTCTAAGCAGAGCCTAATACTTACTGGAATTGTTGCTTTGAGCCATGCTGCCTTGACATAGAGTATATCAACAGCTTGGGACAGTGTTCCCCTTGGGTAACAACTTTTAGCGACGGAAGATTGCTTGTGCCTAGCAATAGCAAGAGACAGAGTGACGAGCAGCAATCCAGACTTCAAAATGCAATTCACCCACATCTCCTTCCACTTCACTCTGGGCCTGTGTCACTCACAGCAGCCAGAGAGTTACTTATGTTGGTTAGATGAGAGGATAACCTATTTATTTAAGCCCTCAAGGCTGCCTCTTCAATGAGATGCTGTGAAAGATAACTTACAGTCTATATAGAAGATCACTTTGCTGCTCTATTTTTTTTTTTTTCTTGCTTTATAGTCAAAAATCATTGACCACACCATCTGTGAAGTTAAGTAAAAGCTCAAATTTACTGATAAGGTTGGGGCCTCGTTTAAAAAAAAAAAAATAGTCAGAACTTCAGTTGCATATTACAACAGATTTCATTGTTTTAAAAGTCATGCCAGGCCAATGAAAGAGCCTGATCTCCAGGTGGCTGTGTGAATGTTTTTAAATTCCCATATGGAAAAAAAAAAAATCTCTTTTTCTAACAAGTATTCTAGAAAAATGTAATCAAATCATAGAATGGGCAGCCCTGGGAAATCTACTTATGATCTCAAATAGATTTTTATATATCTCTGGCCAAATCTTTCACCTGGCCATTGTTATCAGTCAGCATCAAGACCCAAGAGAGAAGTTTTCCAACTTTTCTCAAGAACTTTTCCAGCTTAGAAACTGTAACTCCCCTAGTATATTCAAGATTTGTTTGAAACTAGACATGAAATTAGGACTCACAATTTAGTAGGTTCTTCAGCATTTCTAGCCAAGTTGATGACACAGACTTTTCCTCTAACTCTAGACTTCCAATAGAATATGAATTCTAAAGATAGGAAAGAGATCCTATCTTTTTATCTTTGAATCCTCAGCACCTACCATGGTGCCTCATCTAAAAAGCACATCCAATATTAGTTGAATACTTTCCTTTCCACATCATGAGATGTTACTATAACTGCTTTTTTTTTTTTTTCAATTTATTCCATCAACAAATTCTTATCAGAGATCTGCAAATACAAAAACTAGTGCTGGGTACGAGAGGGCTATGAAGGCAGATGCTCCATGGTCTCCCATCTTCAGTTCTGTCCCAATTCTTCCTGTAGTGATAAGGATGGTTAATTTAGGGTAGCAGCCTCAAGATAAAAAGTGAACATAGCCCAAGATCATATACTGAGACGCAGAGTTAAGTCACCAAAGCCTAGCATGAATAGATTTAACATAGTACCCAGGCAAGTCAACACTAAAAATCTGGTTCTGAGAGATTCATCAAAACTAGGCAGAGTCAATAACAAGCATCAGAACCCAAGACAAAGGTCTAAATCAAGGCTACCAGGCCAGGGCTGGCCAAGGTGCAAGGAGAAAGTATAAAGTGAAAAATCCAAACACTTGAGAGTCTTTTCTGCTGTTTCGAAAAATAAGCGGATCTCTTTAAAGAGCTTAAGCCTCATTTCCACAGGAGCACTCTGCTGGTGAGGAACATATCCCCTGAAATGAGATGATAACGTCACAAAGAGCTGCAACAGAAGACGGCTGATCAAGAGTATAAAGTGAGGTTCACTGAAATTTTATAAAAATTCAGGAAATGAAAGAATTATTTTTAGCTGGAAGTAACTTAAAGGGTGTTTGAACTGGGGCATAAAATACTCTAAGATTTGAGCAGAATAGCACCTACTATTCAAAGTTCCTTTAGACAAAAGAGTGTGAACAGCGGAGATCAGAAGCCCAAATGCCTTCAGAGGATATGCGATTAACACAAATATGTTGAGTGGGTAGATATAGGAAAATTGGGACTAAATTGCTTAGATTGACACCAAGCTTAAAATCTGCTTAATTATATAGCCTATTAACACACTGAGTGGGTACAATAAAAAGACCACACAAAGTACTTCCAGGAGCCATATACTGTCTTGAGCAGCTAATTTGGGGTCCCTGATGTATACCAGCAAAACATAAGTGCAACTTAAATTGCTATTATTGATAAATAAAGTCAATGTGGGTTCTGTTTTTTTGTTGTTGTTGTTGTTGTTGTTTTAACTTCTGGTAGTTTTGTTTCTATAATTGTCTTATATCCCTAAAATTATTATGACACAAGGAAGATCATACATATCCCAAGGATGCCTCTGCTTTGGTTTATAGCCAACTCAAGAAAACTGTGGTCATCTCTTTATGACTGGAAACTATGTCACTCAATTGATCATAGTCATCCCAGACCTTAGTCAACAGACCTGCCTCATTAGGGTCTTTTAAAAAGTCAAATCTGACCTCAAAGGATAAATAATGATCAATATAAAGGATACTAAAAACACGACAAGTTACGACAATTCCAAAAGGAAGTTCCAATGTTGAGTTTAATTGCTGTTCAAATATCTTCAGAAAGATTACACTATGATTTAGCATTGATACAAAAGTTAATGTGTTCACAGAAAGGCACAAAACAGCAGTGGGATACAAATCTGATATTAGAGAAGCAAATATTTGTCTATGGAGAAACAACCAAAATTACAGTTCCTTGCAAAGCAACAACCAAGTGCTAAATGTTAAGAAAACATTGTATCATAGTTAAATTAACAACATTTTTTTTTTCCTTTCTTAGCGGTAAATAAAACAATGGTACAGCTTTCAACATATGGCATCTTAAACTTGTTGAAATACAATATTCGATTACCTCATGATTGAATTCCTTCGGGTCATAAGTCCTAAATCAATACAGCTATAAATAAGAGATAGATGGATTATTTTAATCTAGTCATCCTAAAAAAATAAACAAACAAAAAATCCAACACTGAAATCCAATATGTTTTTTTCTAGGATATATCCAGGAGATATAAATGAGAAACAGTTCTAGATAGATAAATATCTTCAATACAGTGCCTTGGTTGTGTCCCTCCAGAAAAGGTAATTCCTCTATACAATTCAACCCAGGAAACCTGTTATTCTCAAGCTTGTATCATCAGAGGGATGGATGAAAACAGGTTAGAGAAGAAACGAAGAGTGCTGTAAATGTTTTGGATGGGAAAGAAAGGAGATATGGAAGCTGGATACATGGAGCAGCATGAGGAGGAAAAATGCAAGAAAATTCACTGACTCTCAGCCTATGTTCCAAGCCCTGTTCTAGGTGACTCGTACTCTACATGTTTTCACCCTTCATCATTAATTAATTCATTCACCAAATACTTATTGAATGCTTATTGGGCCTTGGGATGGATCAATAAAAAAGATATTGATTTGACAAAACATTCTAGTGGTAGTGGAAGGAGAGACAGACAATAGATAGAATATATAAATTATGAGTAAGTTACATGTAGTTAGAAAATAATAGATGCTTTGGGGAAAAAATAGATTAGAATAAGGGGGATGTTGACACTGAGATGTGGATGGAGATGATCGTACATAGTATGATCACAGAAGGCCTCAGCGAAAACATAACATTTAAGCACTGGCTAGAGTGAAGTAAGGGAGAAGGGAGTAAGCTATGGGGATTACTGTTCAGTCAAAAAAAAAAACACTCATTCAGTCTACGGCTGTGCCACCCTGAACACGCCCAATCCCATCTGATCTTGGAAGCTAAGCAGGGTCGGGCCTGGTTAGTGCTTGGATGGGAGACCACCTAGAAAGACCAGGTGCTGTAGGTGTTTTTAA
>NW_006443138.1:6215823-6216853 GCF_000325575.1 Pteropus alecto
GCTAGCATGTTTAATATAGCTAGGAAGCCTGTGTAACTGGACCAGATCAAGTGAGCAGGGTAGGGAGAATGTGACGTCACAGAGGAAACATGGATTCATATCGCACAGAGCCTTTTAGGCTATTAGTCGGACTTTGGTTCCACTCTGGGTCATATGGGAGTTTTGAGCAAAGGAACTATATCATCTGACTTAGATTTTTAAAAAAGAAAACAGGACTCATCTGTCCATTAATGAATAAAGGAATAAACCATGTATATATGTTATTCAGTCACAAAAAGAAATGAAGTACTGGTGCAACATAGATAAATCCTGAAAACAGTATGCTATGTAGAAGACACCAGACACAAAAGGTCGCATGTTGTATGATTCCATTTATATGAACTATCCAGGATGGATAAATACTTAGAGTCAGAAAGTAGGAGGATGGTTGCCAGGGGTTGGGAGGAGAAAAATATAGGGAGTAACTGCTTAATGGATGTAAGATTTCCTTCTGAGGTGATGAAAATATTTTGGAACTAGATAAAGATGGTGGTTTGTGTAACATTATGAATGTTCTAAATGCCAGTGAATTGTGCCCTTTAAAGTGGTTAATTTTATGTTATCTGAATTTCACCTCAATATAGGAAAAGAAGAAAGAAAAGGAAAAGAAGAGAAAGGAAGGACAGAAGGGAAGAAAGAAAGAAAGGGAGGAGAGAGAGGGGAAGGAGGAAGGAGCAGAGGAGGGAGGGAGGAGAGGAAGGAAGAAAAGCAAGGAGAGCTCAGCAGCTGATGCAGCAGAAGAGAAAGAAGCCACCTCTGAGTCATCGCTACACCAAGCCTTATCTGTGGTCCTGGTACTTCCCTTCTTATACGCTCCAGAAGAGAATGTTTTTTAACTATGTTATAAATGTGAGCATTTTAATAGCCCTGAAAAAAAAACAGTTTTAAGAAGAAGAGAATCCTACCTCATCTGGTTTTTAAAACATAGTTAGTTCATTTTAAATGCTTTTTTAAGGAGACAGTTCATGACCTGGTTACTTGTTTTTCTGCT
>NW_006443138.1:6216888-6220190 GCF_000325575.1 Pteropus alecto
ACACAATGTAGTATTCCATATACTAGTTGAGAGGAGAAATTTTGTATATCCTAAAATATGGGGCATAGCTAAATGTTTCCTATTATATTTGAGAATGTAGTTCGTTATAGAGCATCTGGTATTGCTCCGTTTTACAGAGGAAGAATCTGAAGTCCAGGGAAATTTAATCATATGCCCCAGGAGTGCTCAACTCAAAGAGGCAGAAGATTCTATTCAGGCTCTTGGGACTTTAAAGCCCCTGTGTTTCCCATGCCTTTGAGGTCTCCCATTACTCTGGAGAACAGGACACAAGGAACATCTGAGGCTGTGCTGGACACTACAGAAATAAGAGATGAGACAGTGACCCAAGTTAAAAAGAACAGGAAGAAAAGCGCCAAAGGAATATAAAACAAAATGTTGTGATATATTATAACCTTTGCATATACATTATAAAAATATATAATTTTATATAATAATACTTCACAAAGATATTCTTTTACTTAGTCTTCCCAACACTTCCATAAGAGGTAAAGGAAGACTAGTTTTGACCAGTTTATAGATGAGAAAGCTGAGAATGAAAGAGGTTAAAGACTTGTCTGAAAGCACAAAGCCGGGAAGTAGCAAACTTGAGTCTTGACCCACGTCTTCAAACAATAAACCCAATAGTATTTCCACTATACCAGTTTGCCTCTGAGCAAATAAACATGATTTATGTGTAAGTCTAAAATCTTCCGATGGGCTCTGTGAGAATAAACCTACCATATTATACATTTCAATAGCTATTATGCAGTATCAATCTTCATAGCTTTGTAGGTATTTGGTTATCTTAGCATTTCCAGAATTGACACAATGGTATTATACATATTGACATTTATTCTCTGGTGATGAAAGGCATATCATTCTTAAAACCTGTGGATAATATGGTATCCTAAGTATGATTTGAAAAATAAAAAAATTAAAAGTCAGTAACAAATTTCCCATAAGAACCCACCACGAAGGATGACAGGAAATCGACCTCTGCTTCTGTACCCTTTCCTTTGCCCAGCAAAAGAAACGGGAGTGAAAGGCTGTACAAATTCAAGCATCCTCCCAAGTTTTATCAAAGTACAAATGACTTCGAAATAGCCTCGTTTTCTAAGTACATTGAAAAAGGTTTACAGTGACAACAGCAAGAATTGAGGCAGAGTTTAGAAATCATGACCGGGAGAGTCCTAGAAATCTATGCTTTTTTTTTTTTTTTTTTTGTCCAAATGTATTAAACATTAGGTGGCTCTGTGGCGCAATGGATGGCGCATTGGACTTCTGGTGACAAATGTTTTAATCATTGGTGCATCTCTTCAGCCCTGTGGCCCTGAGTCAAGCACCGACCGACTTTACTCAGACTGAACAATTTGAATCTGAACTTGCATGCCGCTAGCAACATTTCTCCCTTAAGGACTTCCCCTTGCACTCAGAGTAAACTCCAAAGTCCTTTGAATGGCCTAAAGGCCACCCTGATTTTGCCTATTCTCCTCACCTTTCTGACCTCTTCTGCTACTATTCTCTTCCCCTTGTTCACCTACTCTAGCCACAATACCTCCTTGTTTCTCTTCAAACTCACCAAACATGCTTGCATCTCAGAGCCTTCACACTTACTATTTCCTCTGCCTGAAATGTTTTTCCCTCCAGATATTTACATAGCCAGCTCTTTCAAGTCTTTGTTAAAATATTACCCTCTCAGCAAGGTTTTTCCCACGACCTGTAATGGGCTTAACTAGGTCCCACCAAAAATTCATACGTTGAAGTTTTGACCTCCAGAACCCCAGAATATGACTGTATTTGGAAAGAGGGTCTTTAAAGAGGTGATCAATTATAATGAGGTTATCTGGATGGGCCTTAATCTAATGACTGGTGTCCTCATAAGAAGAGGAGATTTGAACACAGACATAGACAGAGGAAAGACCACGTAAAGACACAGAGAAAAACTGGTCATCTACAAGCCAAGAAGGGAAGCCTCAGAAGAAACCAACCCTGCTGACACCATGATGTCAGATTTCTAGCTTCCAGAACTATGAGAAAATTAATTTTTGTTGTTTAAGTCATCTAGTCTATGGTATTTTGTTACAGTAGGCCTAGCAAACTAATACCCTAATTAGAATTAACCCCATTCCCAGCTCTTCTGTCTTTTTTCTGGTTTATTTTTTCTAAACCACTTATCATTATCTAACTTATGGTATATTTTACTTACGCATTTTGTTTTCTGTCTGTAACCCTTTGCTAAAATCTAAGTTCTATCAGAGCACGGATCTTTGTCTGCTTGGTCATTGCCGTTACCCCAGTTCTAAACAGTGACTAGCACATAGTCTTGTGCTCAATAAAGGCTATTGTATTACTGAACTCAGTCATGATCACCACGAAACACCTTGTGAGGTGAGAAAAGACCAAAGGGCAGTTAGAGCTCTAAGGAAGAAGAAAAAAAAAAAATCTGGATACTAACATGAAGATAATAAACTCTGCTTTAGGAGAGCTTCTCTGGATGTTTCTGAACTCTGTTGAGCAGCCACAAGCAGTTCTTTGTCTTCTCATTTTTTCTATGAAATCTATAGAGCCCACAATGGGAATCCCCTCTCTTGCCTTCAATATAGTTTCCTGCCTGTCCTTTGCATTTCAAAGCAAACCAGAGTGCTAGGGCATCAGATCAGCTGCACATTGGGCTTGATGGGAAACTCTCTTCAGCTCTGTGCTGGCTACTCCTTATCGTTCTGCATCTTTCTCTCGTAACTCCCTTCACATTGTCCGTTAGCTTTGCTGCAGTTAAATAGATCTGAGTGTTTTGTATTGCAGGCCTGGGTACTCTCTGTGGCAGGAATCAGCTAATAAGAGGTCTGTTATCTTCCCACAAATTTGTTTTACTGCTCATCTCTTCCAGGGGTTCTGCCCTGAATCAATTAATTCTTTCAAAATGCAAATATATATATTTATATATACCATTCTACTCCTTATAACAAATGTATATATATATATATACACACAGATTTTATATAGAGAGAGAATCCACTATGTGCCAGGCAATATTCAAGGCAATGAGCAAAATAAACCAAAATTCTTACCCTCATGGAGCCTATATTCTAGTAAGGAATTTCCTTAGCGCAGATTCCCCAGAAATAAAAGAGTTCAAGGCAAAGCTTGATGCTCTATTAGGGATCAGTGAAGGTGAAGGAAAAGAGAAATGAAGCCAACAAGAATGAGCAGCACATTCATAGTGGTACATCAATAATCTGGCCAGTGTTTTATAAAGAGAGACAGCCAGTCTTTTGGTGATTTAGGATGTACAGAAAAAATGT
>NW_006443138.1:6220206-6264184 GCF_000325575.1 Pteropus alecto
GAAAGAGGAAGAGATGAAAATAATACTCCAGCTTTCTCTGTGAAGGTTTGCCATGTGAGGAGTTAACTTCTCACACCTCTATTACCTGGCCCCTTCAGGAGTCAATGGGAAGACAGATTCTACAATCTATCTCACAGCCCATTTTCTGAGTCCGGAGTGGCAGAAGGAGCCAGAAATGATCACTACAATAGCAGCTGAGAACCTCCAGCTTCCTCTCGTGAAGGTTTGCCGTGTGAGGAGTTAACTTTTCACATCTCTATTACCTGGCCCCTTCAGCAGTCAATGGGAAGACAGATTCTACAATCTATCTCACAGCCCATTTTCTGAGTCCGGAGTGGCAGAAGGAGCCAGAAATGATCACTACAATAGCAGCTGAGAACAAAGGAGGCCAAGAGAATCTGAGACAGCCCACAAGATGTAATACAGAGATGTACTTTTTATTGTAATAAGAAAACTCATTGTCAACAAAAAATACCTTAAAAAGTAGATTCATTGATTGTAACAAATGTAGCACCCCGATGGGGCATGATGATAACAGCCGAGGCTATGCATGTGATGCGGGGGGAGGGGGAGCAAGACATATATGGGAAATCTCTGTACCTTCATCTTAATTTTGCTGCAAACCTACAAATCTAAGAAAATAAAATCATTTTTTAATGATTAAGAAGATGACACAATAGTACAGTCATGGAGTCATGGGTACAGTTCCTGGTTCTGCTATTACAACTTGTAGTTGATAGGGAAGTGTAACGCAGTGCTTGTTAACTCTGGGTCATATGCAGGCTAAATGCATTTGTCATCTGCTGTTCATGCAGATCTTATTAGTTGCCCACAAAACCATTCCTTTTTACAGTATTTTTATGTGTGTGTGTCAATGTGCCTAGTGCCAGAAAATGAACTGTAAATGCTCTAAGCCAAGAGCTGGTAAATTACGGCCCAAATCTGGTTCACAGCCTGTTTCTGTAAAGTCCTTGAGTTAAGGAGTGTTTCTACACTTAAAGGGTTTGGAAGGAGGAGAAGGAGGAGGAGAATAAGAAAAAATATGTAATGGAGACCATAGTGCTATTTCTGGGCAAAAAGATGTGAAGGGAAGTCAGTCTGGGAGTAGGGCATGTCCATTTTGGAGTAGGGCAAATAAGACATCCCTGGGCTCCGCATTCGAGTTGTGGGGGAGTAGCATGAGTTTTGATGCACCTTATTTCTCTTTTCTGAACATCGTTAAAATTCAATTTAGAAAAGTCCACTTCCAGCCAAGATGGAATGATTTCATTCTTACATGAGGGTGTCACTCTCCTCAATTTAAGGACAAGGAATCTGCAGTTCAAAGATTTTGAGACTGAAAAGCAGATCTTACATGCTCTGGGGACAAACCCCAGTATATTGAAACCACCTTCTGAAGACAGAAACATGGAGACTTTGAAAAAGCCACGGACAGAGACTCAGATGATGCTACTACTGTCATGGCTTTAGACCCGGGGGATCTCACCAACCTTCATACATCAGTGGTTACCAACCGGGAGTGCCTAAGTAGTCTGTGGATGGATCTCTACAGTTTGAATGTTCTTCTGGAGGTAAAATCTCTGCTCTGGCTATGTCAGAAAGCATTTAATTGCTTTATATTTAGCATTTTGAATGAATTTTACTCCATACTATCAGCAGCGTCACATTTCTCACAGTTCTTGTGAGGCATCTGGTAGTGGGAAGTGTTAGTAAATGGCGTCAGCTGCCCAAACTCAAGAAGGAGAAAGTTAAAATGCATCGTGTTGATGCAATTGCCTTATCCACTTACATCAGGTTAAGGGCCAAGGCATGGTGTGAGCCAAATCCTATTAGTTCACTGAGCTCCCTTTTCAGAATTTCTGTCAATAACTGAGTTCCCAAAGACTAGAAATAGGAAGTTGTATAGAATTAATGCTACCAACTGCTGGTCATCTCCTACTGCATCAGCCCACACAGCCTGTGCTCCAGCCACACTAGAACTCTGGCCCTCCCCCTAGTCCTCTGTCGCCTTTCATGTCTTCAACCCTTTGCTCATCCAGGCACTTGGGCCCAAAATGCTGTTCGAGCCTTTATGCATCTAACCACCAAAACTTTATCAAGCACCTGTAAAGTACCAAGCATTTTTAGGTCCTGGGGCACAAAGATGAAGAGTAGTTTCTGTTCTTGAAAAGCTCTTGAGATAGACACATAACAGAAAACTGCAGTTCAATAGATGTTAAGAGAGAAATTATGCTCTGAGGGTCCTGAAGATGGAGCAATTAACTATGCTTACATTGCAAAGGGGAAGAAAAGGGGAGATTTCACAGAGGAGATGACTTTTGAACTTGTCGAAATCCTTCTTATCCTTCAAAAGATCAGCTCAAATGCAACTTTGATGTCTTCTGCAGTGGTAATCATCATCTCATTGGTGCCTCTCCCACAACACATTTCAGTCCACTTGTGCCCCAAGCAGTTGTTTTCCTGTCTTTCTCACAAGACTGCAGGCTCCGTGAGGACAGCATCCAAATTATATCTAATGTTCTCGTAGCCCCTAGCACGAGATCTTGCACACACTAGGATCTAAATAGTTGCTTACTAAACTAAACTGAATTGACATTTCTAGGGTGTCATTAACTCAAGCAGTAAAGTGAGATTCATAAGGTTCCTGGGCAGTCGTTGTGTCTAAAAATAGCATCTGCAGCGATGGCAAGATGAAAATGTCACAGATGAGACAACAGCTCATAAAAGCATCTCACAGGATATTTATTCAAAAAGAAACAGCACATGCCAGTAAGGACACAACAATTTCTAGGTAGTATTGAAGTTAACCTGCACACACATTGCTAAAGTAAGATATGGCCCATAGAAACAAGGAAGGAACTGTGATTAAAAGATGCATGTAGGGTCCCCCTGAATATCCTTAGCAGCTATAAGAACAAAAGGTCACACATAAGAGAAGAAACCATGGGTTGAGGAGAGCCAGAATTATTCAGGTGTGATAACTCTCCCACCCTCCATCTGGCATAATAATCCAGCTGAAACGAAGACTCCCACACGTACCTGGTATGGAAGCTGTGGAGAGAGAGCCACAGAAAGGAACAAGAGCACTCCTGGGTCAAAGGGGATCTTCAGTTTAGGTAACAGTCAGTACATGTGACCTAAGCACCTCTATTTCATCATGGGAAAATCTGTTGGAGAAATGGGATTCTTTTATTAACGAATGTGTTTTAACTCTAGGAACCATAATACTATTGTTTCAGATTTTCCTTTATTACTGGGTCAAAAATTTACACACGACTCAGATATGCCAAAAACTGACTTTATTTATGGTCCATAAATAATCTCATTTAAATTGGTAGACTCTATCCTGCTGCTAGGCAGGGGGTGGGGAGAGAATGGAAGCAAGAAAATGGATACATAGGTCAGAAAACATACATTATACTCAAACTGGAAAAGAGTTAATGGAATTGATTATTTTAAGGTTTGGAAAGAGCTTAAAGAACACTTCAAGAAGCATTCCAGTGCCCTGAAGCTAACAACAGCTGGAAGCCTGTTAGGGAACAGGGTTGGAGGAATTTCTAGAACCAGGAAAGGGAATTATATGGAAGAGGGCTGTCTGCAAGGAGCTGAGGTTTTTTAGTAGAAGTACACAACCAACCTGCATGACAATCTGGCAGTAGGGTTCCAGAGGAATAAATACTCTCACCTTATTCTCATTCTTCAATCTCTTGCTAACTTCTTCTATTTGCCAAATGCAGTGGAAAACCAGAGAGCAAGCATGTATATGGGACAATTCCTATATACCAGGCACAGAGTGGAGTGGAAAAAAACAGACCAGATTGACACAATCCATCCCTTTGTCTTAAACATCCACTCTTGTCGTTCAGATGGAAAAATACATGTCTCCAGCACAGGAAATACTTAGAATCTCATCAACTACTGTATCATTACAGGATGATGTCAACATGGTGATATACCCACCTGAAAACTAAAATATTAACCCCCACAAGTGCTCTCTATATAAGAAGCGGGCGAGAGAAGAGAAAAGAGGACAAATAATTTATTAACAGAAACCATATCTGCTATAGTTCCTTTTTTATAGCTATTCACAGAATCTAAATTAATAATCATGAATTCTTTCTTCCACTACCCATTCCATTTTACCTTTACTCTCTGTCTGCACCTCCATTGGCTAGGTGTTTCGCCTGGTAATGTGACTTAAACACTCATTCCTTTAGAAATAGAGTTCTTAATGATCTTGTCTCTTTGGGGTTGATGCAATTTTCTGTTGACAATACTACTGAGCAAATTGACAAGACAATCCAGTGAATCCCTCTGGTCCGGTTATTGTCTATCTAAGTCTCTTGGTGCAGTGGTGAAACAACTTCCTCTTGGAGATCAGTGTCAGTCATCCTGGCTTTCTCCACCTATTTTTTCAACAATAAACATTCCTTGAAAGTAGATTTTAAAGATAAAGTTGCTATAGCTGTGGTTGTCTCTGAGACAATGGGACCTCAGCTTTCCACCACTGGCATCGCTACATTTTGTTCTTCTGAATTTGAGTAAGGACTGTCCTTACTCAAATTCCTATATGAAGCGCTGCCTGTTACTGAATAATATAGTGCAAAGGAAGGACAAAAAAAAAACTTTTTCCTGTTAGTGCACATGATCCATACATAGCTCTTATTTCCCAGGCAGCCCCAGCCAAGTGTCACAGTAAGAGTCAACACCAGATTTCTCTTACTCTGCTCTCATCTACTCCAGTGCAATCATCCCCTCTCCCTAGACTATTGCCCTGGCCTTGCTTCTGTTCTTATCGCCCCCCTCCCTACATGCATACACACTAGACCTACTCTCTACCCAGCCGGCCACAGTGATCTTTATACAACATGAGTTATATCAAGTCTTTCCCATGCTCGAAACCCTCCAGTGCCTTCTCGTCAGTCTATCTCCAGGGGCTTGTGTCTCACACGGCTCACAGATTAGTCTTCTTGAATACGTGGATGTTGCCATCTGCTCCTGGGAGAGGAGACACCCAATGTCTCTGCCAATGCCAAAAACAAGAGCAATGCTGACGATGCCAGCCAAATGCTAACCACTGCCACCGATGTTAAAAAAAAAAAAAATTCTTATAATAGATGCCAATGATTATGTCAAGACTCCCTATGTGGAATTTGGACTATTTCATATAACTGCCAGATTTGTCAGCACTGTCCTCCAAAACTGAAGACGATTCTGGAACTTTATGCCTTATATTCACTGGTAGTCAGAATTTTTAAATCTCTGTTTCAGACTGCTTGCCTTGAGATGGAAGCTTTTGTGTTTCCAGTTTTAAGAGTATTCTTCCATTTATGGCTCAATTTCTAGAAGATTGGTCAAAAACAAGTATAATACCAAATCTTGCTTAAGGCATTACACAGAAACTCATTTGGAAGAAGAGAAGAAAGAGTCCTGAACTGCAACTTACCCCAGAAGTAATTATAATTTATAATTATAATTATAATTATAATTTTATCTTCCCAGTACCTCTCAGCATTCAGAGCCCATACCCGTAGCTTTACTTAACCTACAAGTGAACCTGCAATTTATATACATGCTCACCAATCAACATAGGGCTTAACCTAATCCTGCAGTAACTTAGGAAACAGTTTGTGAGTTATCTGTAGAATAAAACCAAGGTTCTTGATTTTTTTGTAAAAGGAAATACTTTGGAGAGCTGACCACTCACTTCCATCTTCTATGGAAAGACCTCAACATTCTTCAATGCTGGGGTTGTTTGTTCATTATTCTAGATAGAACTAGTTAAACTTCCCTCTATACATCTTTGCTCTCTTCTGTACCGCTGTACAAAGTTTGAAGATGTACAACTTTCACTCTCTCTTCAGTGTGCTTCATAATATCTTTCTCATCGTCCGCATGCAAGACTTCTCCATGAGTGCTAAACACCACCAGCAGATAAGACTCTCCCAACTCAGTCAGCTTTCCCTTTACTTTATTTCTTGACTCACAGGAAACCTGGAGAATGCTCTCCCTAACTGCCTTGAACTAGAACTAAAGCAGTTCACCTTTAGCAATAGAGGCTCCATGTATATATATCCCCCAACAACCTCACTTCTTTCTTTTACCCACAAACTGTTAACAATGCAGATGAATTTTTTCAATTTCTTACCTTTTTTCTTTCAGAATTACTTGCTGAATCAACATAATAAATCTTCGCAATATAGCGGAGAGCCCAGAAATCAGATAGACCAAACTCGATTATAGTTATACAATGTTTTTTGACATGGCTCTGATTCAGTTTTCTCACTTGTAAAATAGAGATAATACTAATAGCCAATTCACTTGCTTAGAGTCAAAAATAAATTTATTTATATGAGATCCTTGGCTAAATTAGCAAATGAGAATGATTATGTCATGATGATGATGACATAATAATATTAAAGGAAAAATATCACAAAGCCACAAGATTTAGAATGTCAAAGTATTTATTGAGTTCCAATAAACATATTATTAAACATATTTTAGATATTTATTATCATAAATATTAATATTAGTCTTATACTTAAGTAGCAATATCACATGATTTCTATAAATAAATTCATAGTAAAATGATATAAATAAAATGTATACTTATAACAATAAATAAATTCATAAATATAAAGTATTAATCATGAAAACAGTTATTCAGGGATTTTTTTTTCCTTAAAGAAATTGGACATAATCTTTTTTGTGTAAATAGACAATTGCTTAAAAGTAAATTTCTGTGTATAAAAAGCCAACCACAATAAAACATTAGGAACAAATCTCATTATGACCAGAACTACCAGGACTACCTTCTGGTCTTATGGACACAAGTGACATTGTTCTCTTTTTTAAGCTAAGCAGGGGTTTATTTAGAATCTACCTATGATTGTGAAGTTTGGCTTCCCACTTTCCTTTTGGGGAGAAAAAAAAAAAACCTATGGGGATCTTATTATTATTTCTAACAGGCAAGAAGTGTTAGTATTCATTTTCCAGCTTTGCTGTGATCAAATGCAGACATTTCTCAGGGTCATAAACAGCAAGTCTAGTTCTCCAATTGCTTTGATTTCTCCACTCTCTCCAAGCTGTGAATATAAGAAAGCACAAGCTGTTATACCAAGTTCTTAAAAGGGGATCAAGTTAGAGGGAGATGGCATGTTTAGATTGCTGGAGACTGAAACCAAGTTTTAGCCTTTCGTAACAGATTAGTAATAATACCCTTTTAGCAGGAGTATAATGTGATTTGCCAAAGACCTTAAAATTGTGGCTGTCTGAACTGAGCAGGCACCAACAGGCACCAATCTCCGTTGTATCTAACACTAAGGAAGCTGTTTAAAACTACTTCCTAAACAGACCAAGCAGATGGAAGCTGTGCTGGGGGACCCAGAGGCCCACCCGTTATGCCCTGCCCTACCTCATGGCCCCAAGATTGTCTATGACCAATTACTTGTAACAATTTAACTCAACAACCTTGAATCAAACTACACGTTTACCAATATACATGGGCTCTTTCTGTTCTCATCTTCCTGACAAAGGGGAAAAAAATAGGTTTTGACTTTTGTTGGGAAAATACCAAATAAGTCCTATTCCGTTGATTTAATTAGTAGAAAGCCAGATGCAGGTTCTAACATCCCTTCTTTCTTCCTCTTTCCAAGTAATATGCGAATGAGGCTCCCAAAGCCAATAGGAGAGAGATCCCAAATTCAAGCCCAAAGCATCCTCCTCTGAAATTCATCTACTCTATTAAATTTGCTGTAGATTATTTCAGGAAAAGCTATAAGTCATCATTATCTTTGTCCTGTATATTTTACTCTCCTTTCTCTTTTTGCTTTCTTCCACCATTCCACGTTTCCACACTTCCTTTGACATAATGTCAGGGGATATTTTTTATACCTCATCCATTCTATTATAACCAGCTCCCCACTTTTCCTTCCAGTAACAGGGATTACTACCTCCCAAGACTGCCCTCTCATTTCATATAGTGCTGACCAGTTTTTTCTCATGTTGAGCTTTCTCTGGACAACATTCTTTTCTCTCATCTATGCTTTCTGGAGCTACAGTGTTAAAAAACAAAAAACAAAAAAACAAAAAACAAAACAAAAAACAAAATGCATAACCACTCTTCCACATGGCAACCTATTGCAAATGTGAAAGTTGATTCTCCCAAAATGGAGTAAAGGCTTTAAAATCTCTTCTTTTCTCACACAGATCACCATCAGAGTTTTCTCTCTGATGTCGCTTTTCTAAAGACAACAAAGTAAGCTGACAGGAATCTTTCAAACCAGAAAGGTTTGAAACCAAGTGTACTTCTTGGCTATGGTATGCTAATATTCAGCCTTCTACATGTAGGTAATATTTTTTGTGATAAGAGAATTGATCTTCACCGTGAAAAACCACAAAGCCTTCAATTATCAAAGGAAGAAACAGGCATGTTCATTAAATCATGCTCAGGAAGAAATGCTTTAAAAAAAATCAAGATGGAAAAAAGGGAAAATTGTGATGACGCTTGTTACTGAAAATTTCATCAGTTAGAGCCTTCGTGTTTCTGAGGTTTAATTGTACCTGCTTGCAAGAGCATCACTTTCGCTGCTACTAATCATTCTTCTGGTTTTTGGATGAGTCACGATTGCTAGTCTGAGCCTTGTACTGTTATTCTTTTCTCCAAATAGGCCACATGATGGTATTATTCACTATAGATATACACTAGCTTACATCAGATACATGCTCACTAGGGATTCATTGAGATAAGAAGAAGACTAGAAAGGAAGAGGAAGCAGGAGAGGAAGAAAAGAAGATGTCCAACTTGGACTTCCATTCCACTGTAATAAATCCATTACTAATATTTTCATTTGAAACTGTGTAAAGGAAATCAAGCATTGTTCACTCTGGCTTTTAAATTAAAATCAACAGCTGTTGGTTATTATAATCTGATAATTAAATATAAGTATCAATCATTCTAGAAATTCATCCTTTATGTAAATCCAGCTCTTTTGTTATGGTTGTTCTTGGGTTTAGTTCCCCAAGTTCTTAGAACTTGGGTTTAGTTCCCCAAGTTCTAAATCATCAAATTAGCAGCTTCAAAAATCACTTCAAATAAAATAAATTTACCACCAGGCCCCTTTCTGTTTTTGAACAAGTGCTCCTTCAGATTACATGAATCAGTAGGAATATTAAATTTCTCTAAGAAATATTAAAACTAATATGTAATTCTGCTGGAGGAGCGTTGGCCTGGATGGGATTCAGAACTGCATTCTAGCTCTGGCTCTGCCACTGGCCATCCCCAAACCATGGGTGATGAGACTAGATGACCTAACTTCCCAGCGAGCTCTAGAATTCTATGATTTCCAAAATTTAGAAATTGATTTATAAATACATAGACACATCTATCCACATATGCACCTAAATTATCAATCCGATGGTAGGAGAATCAAGTAAAAAAATCACAACTTGGAAGGAAAAAAGAAAGGAAAGAAAAATAAAGCATTTGTCTCTACTATTTAATGATTTAGCATTAATAGTTATTAATATTACCTTTTTCACTGTGTCCTTCAGCTTTTGCACGTTTCTTTGGATATGCTGATCATCACTCTTAATATGCTACAAAATAAAAACCAGAGTAATTATTTTAACGTTGTTGTACTATGCTTTATGAACCTCAGTGTCCTTAACTGAGGTATGTTACAATTCACCTGGAATTAAAGTTCTTAGCATTCTTGCCCACAATGACCTAGATTTCACATGTGACCTAGATTTTCAGAGCATTTGAATTCCTTTGGACACCAAAATCCAGTCACTCCCCTTACATGGGACCTCTCTTCACCTTTGGGAAATCCTACTGAGGTTTAAGTTTGTAGAAAGAGTGGAGTGGTTTATGCAAATTTTGTCAAGATTAAAACCCTAAATGTACCTCATCAAAAATGCATGCTCAGAGCAAGAAAGATACATAAAATGTATTGTGTGAACAGTAGGCCCTCCTCAATAAATACTAAGTCCCCTTTGCTCTGCTGCTTCACTCAAATCATTTTTTATAGTTTTAAATGTTCAGAGGCATCGAGTTCACACACCTGTGATTTTGTTACTTCCCATGACATCGAAAAGGCAGGAGTCTCTGCCCATCCACCACAGAACATTAAACCTTCCGATTTCCCTCTTTCTCTTTCCCATCTCCTCCCTTTATCAACTTATACTCAATGGATCCATTTCCATATCTAGGCAGTTTTCCTTCACAGCTCCCAATACCCTTCTCAGCTCACATAACCTGAGTTGCTTTTTCTCAGGGACAAATGAACCTTTTATGCGCTAGTTTTTTAGACCCCATCCATCACCATAAACTCAAAATGTGACTCAATTAAAACAAAAACAAATACTCTGTGATTCTAAATAACTCCTATAATGGTGTTGCTGAGGCATCGCTTATTGCCAGCATGGGAGGGGGGAATGAGAGCTGGGGGAAAGGGGCTCTAAATGGGAGAAGGAAGGAAGGCAGGTAACTAGGAGTGGGTGGACTTAGGCTGGGAGGAGAACTTACACATTGGCTTAGCTTGTTGCTGAGCCTGGCCAGGAAAGGCACTACTTCCTGCATGTAGGGCTGGAATCTATCAGACTGGGGGAGCAACACTTCTTCAAGGGTAAAGTTCAGCACCTGCTTCATCAGATAGCAGCGCTCACTCATCTGCAAACAAAAATGAAGCAGCAGGGGTCAAATGAGAGGACAATCAGAAGATGCAAACCAACATCACCACCACTCCAAATAGTCACGGATCGCATGCTACCCTGCTCATCACCACTATGGCTTACATGGACTCCACGGAACAGTTTCTCCCCAATGAGACGAACATCTGTATTGTTGTCTGCCGACCTAGCCTGGAAGAGAAGAAAAGACTAAGTGCTTGGACATCGAGGAGACAGAAGAAAAGTCTGTAAGTAGAGATGTACTTTATACCCTCTCTTCAGAGCTCCATGAACACTAAGGAATGAATTCAGATGTGTGCATGAGTTTAAAATATGCACAGAGAAGTAAAGAGATGAATGAATAGTCAGATAGGCTAATAAATGGCTCCTTTTGGGGTAGACCTCAATGTACGTGTTTTAAAAGCCAAAATAGAAGGCCTTCTGGTAAAGTCCAATCTTCAAAGAGTTTTTGAAGAGACATAGAAAATGATCTCTGATCTACTAGAAGAGATAAATGATGGGTTCTTAAAATTTTCAATGTGCTCTGAAGAAAATTTTAAGAACTATTCAGGTTCCAAGTAGCTAAGATGCATAAGAGAGAAAGATTGAGATGAGTACCTCTTTAGCCAGCATGAAAGTGTGGTTGGTGATGTAGGGCTGCTGGAAGTTGGACTTGTCAAGTCTGCAGAGAGACCCAATGGGCACAGCTGCTCCTTCCTGCACCGACAGGGCAATGAGAAGAAGGCAGCCAGTGGCCAGAGTCCTCATAAGGGAAAAGCTCACAGATTTCCGCGGGGTGGCCATTGCAGACAACTCTAACTCAAACAGTTGGTGGCTAGGGAAGAAGAACCTAGTATCAAGAGAATAAGAACATAAAGGGAAAAAATTAGGTATCAAGAGGTACCAAATAAACCAATTAAGTACCAAACAAACCAATCATACCAAGTTTACACTTACCAGTTTCAATGATTCTGCTTGTGATGGGAAGATAGACACTGCTGCTTTTATAGCGCCTGGGACACCAATTTTTTTTTATTGTGAAAAATATGACATCAGCAATTATCTAATTTCCAGTACTGTCTTCTGAGAACTACCTAACCACCACAGGAGCCCACAAAACACCACTCCCTCTCCGTCCCACCTTGATATGCAAGTGTTTCCCTAAAACGTCATTATAAGGGCCCAGAGGGTGCTTTTACAGACAAATCCTAGAAATTTTCTAAACCCTACATATTTTTCAAAGAAAACAATTGCTTTGTCTTCGTAGATTCCAGATTTGGTATAATATTTTTTGATCTCCGATAGTAACTGAGTAAGCATTTTGGTCACGGACTCTTTTTTCCTACAAGCTTCATAGATTCTTATCTCATTGGAGGTAATCAGAAATAAGGACCCATGTCCTACATCTTCTGCTTTAAAATAAATAGTAATCATAGCTTGGATATATTTTCATTTTTAAAAATAATTTAATCTAATTTTTTAATATGTTGAATCCTGAAGAAGACTTGCATTTTAAAAATAACAGTGTTGGCTAACCTAAGCACTGTTTTTCTCTCATTCTGTGATCATAACAATTATGGTAGGTACAAATATACCTTAAATTTTTTTTCTCTCATTCTGTGATCATAACAATTATGGTAGGTACAAATATACCTTAAATTTTTTTTCATTGACTTATAATCGATATCAATTCAAGTTAGGAAATATTAATGCAGAACAATCTGGTCGCTATTTTTCTCAACATACAAGTATGTAAAGAATACAGGGATATAGTATTCATCTTGAAATTTTACCTGCACTCATTCTAAACAACACACAAGTCTCAGAATAATATTTCCAAAAATCTTATAACAATTTCTAGTATATATGAGTGTCTGAAAAAGAGAATCTTGTCAGACAGTGGTTACATGTTGACTTCAAATTATTAAAAATACATTGACTCCTAAATAACACCTAAAATCTAGACTTGAAACCCTCTGAAGTGGCAGGAGCGGGGAGCAAGTACACCAATGTACTGCTAAAAGAAGGAATGTGAATTCATGCAAATAGTTAAATCAGATTTTTCTCCTCATAACTACTTAAGATAAGTAGTGTTGAAGAACTTGAAGAAGGAAAGTGAAAAATTGTAAAATCTTGAGCATTCGTGAGATGGTACAGACTTAGATGAGGAGTCATAGTGAAGGGTTAGGACAGCATGAGGACACTAGCATTTAAGAAGTTGACCTTAGGAGAAAAATACAAAAAGGAAGGGTGGGAAGAAGTAAAAAAAAAAAAAAAAGACCCATTCCAAATGTTTGTTCAGAGATGTTAATGAGCCCAAGATAAGGAAATTTTTCCTTATCCAATTTCTTATTATATAAGATATGGCCATATTTGTCCAGAACTCTATATAATTATATTATCACTAGAATTAAACTATGCTATGGATCAAAAAGACTTTCGTTGGCTTCCCTGAGAATAAACATACATATGCATTCAAGTGTACATAATTTCGTTCCCATGGAAAAAGTTTCGATATTATTGAATTATATGATTTTGAGGGAAAAGTCTTTGTCTTTTTCATTTCTGTGATTCCAACACTTAGAACAGTGCTACACACGTAGGAAAGACTATTTATTCATTCAATATGTTCCTATTGAATGCATAGATAAATATCTAACATAGATAAATAGAGCTGCAAAATTAAATAATTTACTAAATATCTTTAGAACCATACACGGAGATAATTTTGGGACTGCCTTTATAATACTTCTAAAGTTGGGATTTGACCTAGTACTACTTGTCGGCTTTGTTACTGTTCTTGAATAGGGAATAATTAGCTATGAAACAAAAATAGAATGCCAGAAAATTGCAAACTGGTCTTTAGTAGCAGCAACATGTCTGTTATCCATTATACAGCCCTGATGGACAGTCATTAATAAGATAGTGTTAATGGAGCCAAGATCTTAAGTTTAGTGAGTTTGACTAAAGTGAGAATCTGAAGCTGTATTGGTTTTCTAAACAGTCATACAGGAGTCTCAGAAATATTTGTTATTTTGCATATAACATAAAAGTTTCCTGTGGAAAAAAACAACAAGAGACATATGTGCGCTAAATAATTTCAGATTATAAAAGGCCTTCTCCTTGGCTTTTTCCTTATGAATTTTCAAACATCTCCCACAAGCCACCTGAGATAAAAGAAACCCCAGCGTCAAGCTCCCAGGTCCCAGACAGAGTGTACCCATGGTTGATCTTAGGTATATGCAACAATTTACCTGCCTTAATGCCAAGAAGGGCTAACCAGAATTGTCAGCCAGAACGTAGGCTATTCTGTCTCATTACCAATACTAGTTCTAGCACTCAGAACAGTGCACATAGCAGATAATGAATAAATGCTCACTGACTGCATGATAAAACTATTTCCCAATTTGTTAATTGATGCTTGAAAATCCACAATACATTCTTTTAAAATATATTCCTCTCTAGGAGAAGTAGGACTTTAGGTATCTCAGATAAAAAGCACTGTATTCATCATACTCCTCAGTATATCACACATGATCATTGTTTTATACAAAGTTCTCTCTCTCTCTCTCTCTCTCTATCTGTGTGTGTGTGTGTGTGAGTGCACACGTGTGTAATATCACCGCCATTATTCTCCTTTCCTCCGCACCAAACATCCACCACTATCTCTATGCTAGCCACGTATTTGATATATATATTTTTATATATAAATGCATCCTTGAAAAACGTAAAGTGTTGTTTAGTGCATGTAGGCATTTTGTAGGTATTTTTATTTTGTAGAAATAGTTCCCTATCTTAATCTTTCACTTAGCACTATAGTCTTGTGCTCTATCTATGTTGCTGTGTATAACTCCTATTTCTAACATGGCATTTCATAGTGTGTAGCCATATTTTACTTATTCATTTCTCCTTTAACAGGAGAAATAGCACCCAAACCACCTCTAATTGCCCTCTCTACGGACATTGCAGCACTAAGCAACCTCATCCGAGTCATTTTAATGACATTTTTTAGAATATCTTTGGAATAGTTACCCAGGAGTAGGGCCACTGGGTCATAGGGCTAAGTTCATCTACTTTTACTAGATACTGCCAGATCGCTCTCCAGAAATGTAGCATCTATCTACTCTCTCAGATCAATGAAGAAAGTTCTTGTTTTCTTACACTCCCACCTACACTTGGTATTATCCAGCTTCAATTTGCCAGCTTTTGGATGTTTAAAATAGTATCTCATTATTGTTTTAATTTGCATTTTTCTTCATACACTTGTAGCCACTCGGGTTTCCTTCTCTTATGAATTGATTATTTACATCGGTTGCTCATTGGTATAGTGGGGCTTTGGTTTGTTGTTGCTCTTCTTGATGTTGTTGATTTATAATGATACCTTGTATATTTCAATGTTACTCTCTTTTGGGTTGTAGGCATAACAAACTCTTCTCCCAATTTGTGTTCTATTAATTTTATTTATTTGTCCTTTGCTGAACAGAAAACTTAATTTGGATGTCATTTAAGACATTTTCATTACATGGTTTGCTTTTATTTTTTTTAATTTTTTTTCAATTATAGTCGGCGTACAATATTTTATTAGTTTCAAGTGTACAACACAGTGATTAGACATTTATATAACTTATTAAGTGATCACCCCAATAAATCTAGTACCCATCTGACACCATACAGTTACTGTGATATTACTGACGATATTCCCCATGCTATACTCTACATTCCCATGACTATTTTGTAACTACTAATTTGTACCTCTTAATTTCTGCCCCCTTCACCCATCCCCTACCCCCCAATCTGACAACCATCAAAATTCTCTCTGTATTTAGATGCTTGTTTCTGTTGTTTGTTTATCTTATTCTCTAGATTCTACATATGACATTTGTCTTTGTCTGACTTACTCCATTCAGCCAGCACAATACCTCCTGGGTCCATCTATGTTGTTGCAGATGGCAAGATATCATTCTTTTTTTATGACTAATATTCCTCTGTGTGTGTGTGTGTGTGTGTGTGTGTGTGTGTGTGTGTGTGTGTGTGTACACCACCTCTTCTTTATCTTATCCATTGATGGATGGACATCTAGGATGCCTCCATATCCTGGCTACTGTAAATAATGCTGCAATGAACATATAGATTCACATGTCCCTTCAAAGTAATATTTTTAGTTTCTTCAGATAAATATCCAGAAGTGGGATAACGGGGTTCTTCCTTGTCTCTTGTTATAGCTTTTGTTTTAAAGACTATTTTGTCTGGTATGAATATTGCTACCCCAGCTTTTTGTTGTTGTTGTTTCTATTTTCTTGAAACATCTTTTTTTATCCCTTTACTTTTAGCCTGTGTGTGTCTTTTGATCTGATGTAAGTCTCTTGTAGGCAGTATATGTAAGGGTCTTTCTATCTTTTGATTGGAGCATTTAATCTATTTACATTTAAAGTTATTGTTGCTAGATATGTAATTATTGCCATTTTATTATTTATAATTTTTATCTTTTATCTTTCTTTTCTTAAAGAAGTCCCTCTAACATTTCCTGTAATACTCACTCTGTGATGACGGGTAACTCTTTATCTGTCCTTGGATTCTAAATGATAACTTTGCTAGATAGAGTAATCTTGGTTGTACATTCTTGCTTTTCATCACTTTGAATATTTCCTGTCAATTTCTTCTAGCTTGCAAAGCCTCTGTTGAGAAATCAGCTCACAGTGTTGTGGGAGCTCCCTTGTGGGTAACTGATTTTCTCCTGCTGTTTTAGGATTCTCTTTTTCTCTTTAAAATTCAATTGCAATGTGTCTTGCTGTGGGCCTGTTTGGGTTTATCTTGTTTGGGACTTTCTGTATTTCCTGGACTTGTATGTCTATTTCCTTCAAGTTAGAGAAGTTTTCAGTCATTATTTCTGGAAATAGGTTTTCAATTCCTTGCCCTCTCTCTTCTCTTTCTAGTATTCCTATGATGCAAATGTTGGTATGCTGTTGTCCCAGAGTTCCCTTAAGTTATCCTCACTTTTTTTAATTCTTTTTTCTTGTTGCTGTTCTGATTGAATGTTTTCTGCTACCTTATCTTCTAAGCCTCTGATTCTATCTTCTGCTTCATCTAATCTACTGTTAATTCCTCCTAATGTATCCTTCATTTCGTTAATTCTTTCTTTCTGACTGGTTCTTTTTGATGTTTTCTATCTCTACTTTTATGTTTTCAATCTCTTAGTTAAAGTTTTCACTGAGTTCATCTACTCTTTCTCTAAATTCATTGAGCATCCTTATAACAAGCATTTTGAACTCTTCATCTGGTAGATTGCTCATCTCCATTTTGTTTAGTTCTTTTTCTGGAGCTTTGTTCTGCTCTTTCATTTGAGACATGTTTCTTATCTTTCTATTTTGGCTGCCTACTTGTGTTTGTTTCTAGGTATTAGGTATGGCTACTATGTCTTAGTAGAGTGGCCTTATTTAGAAGGTCCCAGTGACAGTCTTCCATGGTCACCTGAGCCGGGTTCTCAAGGTATGTCCCTTGTATAGTTTGTGTGTGCCCTCCTGTTGTATTTGAGCCTTCACTGCTGTTTGCACATCAGTGGGAGGGAATCAACCTTCAAGCTGATTGTTGTGATGACTGGCCGTGACCAATGGAGGAGTTGTTGTGCAGAGACTAACCCTACATAGTAGGGTTCACTTTAGCAGGGATCTGATGCTTGCCTTGTCTGCCCTTTGAGTGTGTCGTCCTTATATGTGACCCCTGGTGGTGCTCCAGCTCAGTATGAAGCCAGCCACTGGGCATACAGGCTGGGGCTTCCTGGGAGAGGCACTACCACAGGCCAAGTTCAGCTGCAGCCAGTGCCCTGCCCTGGGGCCACCTGGCATGAGCCACCAAGCAACCTGCAGATGGCCACTACCCACACTGGGCTTGTCATAAACTGAGGCCAGCTGCCACTAGTGCTGGGCTTGGTGCTACTCAGCAAGAGATATAGGGCACCCTTTTTTAGGTTTTGTGAGCCTCTGAGAGACATTAGGAAAGTCTGCAGCATGAGCCGAGACAGGCCATCTGTATGGAAAATCCACTGAAAGCAGCTTGGGTGGGCCCACACATTGGGAGGCGCTGAGTCTCAGAATCATCAGGGCAGGGCAGCCAGTGTCAGTTATGTTGACAGAGACTCAGATATGATGCCTGCCTTAGTCTGTGAGCAGGCAGGAGAGGGTTTAACAAAGGAACAATACCTTCTGCCAGCACTTCTATCTAAGAGAAAGCTTCCCCCTCAGCCCTCTCCTTGAAGCCAGACAACTCGTTTCCTCCCTGTATGTCCCTGGCACCTTTCAAGCCTCTGCCCCAGTGCTGGAGCTCAGAGGAAGTGAGTCTGTCAGTGAATAAGTCCACGTGGGGCCCTTAAGAGAAAAGTCTGAAACTCTCTCAGCCCTCCACTTCACTTAGCCACAATCTCTGCTGGTTTTCACAACCAGAAGTTGTGGAGACTTCTCTTCCTGGCACTAGAACCCTGTGCTAGGGAGCCTAGTGTGGGTCTGGGACCCCTCATTCTTCCAGGGGGACCTCCGCAGCCAAGACATTTCTCCCAATTCTCAACCTCTACGTGCGAGTTTGGGACCAGTCCATTTTCTGTCTCCGCCTCTCTTACTAGGCTTGAGGTAGCCTCTTCTGTGCATCCCTAGTTGTAAGACTTTTGTTCAGCTAGACTTCAGGAGACTCCCAGTGATGGCTATTCTGTAGTTAGGTTGTAATTTTTTTTTCAACTGGGTTGGTCCAAGGATTTCTTTCTATGTTCTTCCCACCTCACCGCCCCCAGCTTTCTTGAAATATAATAGACAATAGTTGTTTGTATTGACTTTGTACAATTCAACGAGTTCTTTTTCAATTACAGTTGGCATACAATAGTATACCAGTTTCAGTCGTACAGCATGTTGATGAGAGATCCACCTAACTCACAAAGCGATCGCCCCACTAAATCTAGTACCCTTCTTCCCCCTTACATATTACAACATTATTAACCATCTTCCCCACGCTACACTCTACATTTCGTGTCTATTCTGCAGCTATCCATTTGTATTTCTTAATCCCTTTGCCTTTTTTCGCCGTCCCCCCTAACTTCCCTCCCATCTAGTAGCCATCAAAATATTCTCTATATCTGATCTTATTTCTGCTTTTGTTGTTGTTGTTGTTTATTTTGTTCTTTAGATTCCACATGTATGTGAAATCATGTCATATTTGTCTTTATTCAACCCATTTCATTCAGCGCAATACCTTCTAGGTCCACCAAGGAAATATCTTTTTCCATCCCTTTCCTTTTAGTCTGTGTGTGTCTTTTAATCTGAAGTGAGTCTTTTATAAGCAACATATGTAGGGGTCTTGTTTTCTTATCCGTTCAGCCACTCTATCTTTTGGTTGAAGCACTTAATTCTTTTTCGTTGTTGGTAGGAATGTAGTTATTACCATTCTTTACTCCTGTTTTTGATACGTTTTTTCTTCTTAAAGAAGTTCCTCCATTTCTTGTAATACTGGCTTGGTGTTGATAATTTTTTTAGCTTATTTTTGTCTGGGAAGCTCTTTACCTGTCCTTCAACTCTAAATGATAGCTTTGCTGGATAAAGTATTCTTGGTTGTAGATCTTGGGTTTTCATCACTTTGAATATTTTTTGCCAAGTCCTTCTGCCTTGCATAGTTTCTTTTGAGAAATCAGCTTCCAGTCTTACAAGTGCTCCCTTGTAGGTAACTAACTGCTTCTCTCTTGATGCTTTTAAGATTCTCTCTTTGTATTTAAACTTTGGCATTTTAATTATGATGTATCTTAGTGTGGGCCTCTTTGGGTTCCTCTTTCTTGGGACTCTCTGAGCTTCCTGGGATTGTATGTCTATTTCCTTCACCAAGTGGGGGAAGTTTTCCATCATTAATTCTTCAAATAGCTCTTCAACTTCTTGTTTTCCTTCAGGTAAACAAGACATGGATATTTTTACATTTAATTGTGTCCTATAGGCTCATTAAATTATTATTATAGTTTTGGTTTCTTATTTCTTGCTATCTTGATTGAGTGTCCTTGGCTTCCACATCCTCTGTATAGGTAGTTCAATGCTTGTCTTTATCCACTGTTTATTCTATCTAATTTATTCTTCATCTCATAATGTGTTCTTCATTTCAGACTGGTTCCCTTTTATAATTTCCATTTCCATTTCCATTTCCATGTTTTTTATCTCTTTGTTCTCACCAAATTCATCTACACTTCCCATAAGTTCATTGGGCATCTTTATCACCAGTGTTTTGAATTCTGCATCTGTTAGACTGTTTGACTCCATTATTTCTGGATCTCTGTTCTGTTCTCTATATGGTTTCCACTTCTTTGTCTTCCCATTTTGGCTGCCTTTCTGTGTCTGTTTCTATGTACTAAGCAAAGCTTCTAAGTTTCCCAGTCTTATTAGCATGGCTTTGTGTAGTAGGTATCCAGAGGCACAGTCCTGAGAGGGGTTCAGCTGCAGGCCAAGTTTAGCTCCAGCCTGTGCCCCTCCAGAGCCACCTGTTAAGATTCAGCAAGCAATCCACAGATGCTGTGTTTATAGTTGCCTCAAGAAATCACATCAGAAACCAAGGCCAGATGCCACCAATGTGAGCCTTGGCACTGCTTAGCAAGGAGCACTGGATTCATCGAGGACACACTTGAATGTGACTTGGGTAGGACCGCCAGTTAGGGAAGGTGGAGTTTCAGGGAATCCTCTTGATGGAACAACCTCTGTTATCCAGTTTGGTGACATCTCAGCTATGATGGCACTGTGTCCACACACTAGGAAGAGGGGAGGGCTCAACAGAGGAATAATGATACCACCAGCAGTTCTGCCCCAGGTAGAGCCTTGGGTCTGGCCCTCATTCTGACAACTGTAAGTCCCTGGTGCTCCCCTCCTCCACCCCATGCAGCCAACCCAACAATGGTACTCAGATGGAGCAGGTCCATCATCCGAAAGTTCGCTCAGGGACATGGCCCCTTTAAGAGGCGCCTGCAGCTGACAGATGCCGTGGCTGTAGGTTCTGTCCCATTCAGCCATTGAGGACCAGGCAGCTTTGCATATTCACCCTTTCCTACTTCTACCATTGCAGGGTGATTATTTCTCTCCTTAATTGTAGTGCTTGTGTTCATCTAGATCCTAGGCAACTTTCCTTGCTGTTTGTTTGCTCTGTGTTTCTGTCACAACTTTGATTTGGTCGCAAGAGGGATGAACAAACCCTCTATCATCTATGCCATTTTTTCTCATCTCTTAGGTTGTAATTTTGATATGGCTGGAAGAGGAAGCAAGCACAGTGTCTACTTACTCTCCCATCTTCACCAATCATGGTTTGCACTTTTAAAGCCTTTGTTTTAAAAGTCTCTCTCTATTCCTAGGTCACAAAGATACTCTTCTATCTTTTTTTCTATATACCTCATGGTTTTGCCTTTTACAATCAGGTTCTTTAATGCCTTTTTGTATATGATGGAAAGTAAGGAATCCAGTTTTATTTTCTTTACATAGTAAGCCAGTTTTTCTAAAACAACCCTCTAAACAGTGAGTTCTTTATCGTACGTGAATTTATATGAATATATATACACACACACACATATATATGAGCTCTCTATTTTCTCACATTGGCTTATTTATTTTTCCCTTATTGTTCTGTAGCTAGTTCCATAATATTTGTATTACTAAGGAGTGTCTTTATAACTGAACAGGAAAGTCTACCCTCTATCTACTTTTTCAGGGCTGATTTAGCTATTCTTGGATTCTTCATATATATTTCACACAAATTTGTAATAAATTTGTCTAGTTCCTGGAAAAATGCAACAAATACTTTCATTTGGCTATGATTTAATTAAAAGATTAATTTGAGGAGAATTAACGTCTTTATAATATTAACTCATTCCACCCAAAAGCATTTGCCATCTTTCTACTACTTTAGATCTTCTTTTATATCTATTGATAGTGTTTCAAAATTTTCTCCACTGAGGTCTTGTGTATTATTTTTAATTTCTAGTCACTTTATAGAAGAAATGATATTAAGCTGTTAGTAGTCACTTACACCTTGGTATAAATGAATACCAAATTGACTTGGAAAAAGAGACTATTAGGATTCTCATCTTCTGAGAACATGAAGTATGTGTGTGGTTTTTTTCAAGGTCTGTGGAGAGGAGAGATAGAGGTACCCAACAAAGAATAAAGCTAGAGACTAGGGTTCCCAAACATGGACTTTATTTATTCCTCAGCTCTGCTTGAAGATAACCCTACAGTACCCAGGACAACTTCCTACCATGGCCACCTCACCCTGCTAACACCTCGCCCACAAAGACACTTATCAACCATCGTCACCTTTCTCTTTTTCCTGAGAACTAAAACTTGTGAATCTTAAAGGGAAGATTATGCCACAGGAATGTGTTATAATATAAATGACTATAGTTTTCTCTCTAATAATAGCAAGTACTTAAATAAATTTAAATGATGAAAGAAAGCAACATTTATGCAAATTTCTCACTACTCTAGTGCATATGAAACAGAATTCGATATTGGCTTCCTAATGTCTGCCCTCTCCTGTCACGGATTTTTAAAAATCTATAGGTCCATCCCAATCTTTCACTTTATTTATTATTTTAAGCATAAGAAATCATAATTCACACTTGCTTATAACACCAGATATTCAAAGTCATAATTAATTATTAGTGAATCTTGTATCCCAATTCTCTAATCAGTTTTAGAATTATTAATGTTTCTCACAATCATTTGCACAGCTTAAATATTATTTTAGAAACATAACTTAAAAGGAGTCATATTCAGAATTCTATGTATTCAACTTTACCAGACCCTTTCAGTCTCTGATGGGAAAACTGTGGTCCAATAAATGTTAAGTAAAGTAGACATTCTCTACATTCTCAAGACCCTGTTCGAACTTTTTGAAATACAAATTATTAAGTACAGTACCAATTCACAAACATCAGTCTTGAGAAAATGCCTTCTTTTCCTTTTCTTTGTCACTGTCTTAATTCTAAAACTGTGTATATGTCATAAATAAAGTGAAGCATCACTAATTTAGGTTAGTTAGACAAGATGTCACTCTGAATCAGTGGCAAGTCTTAAATGCACTGTTTTCTAAAAAGTACAAATCTGTTTTCACTTCCAAATTCTTACAACCAAATAAACTAAGCTAATAATATTTCATTCTGTTTAACAAATGTCTATGTTGTTGCTGTTGGAATATTTTATCAAGTAGGGGTTCTTAAACCAATCTTTAATAGTTTAAAAAAAATACATTAAGATAACATAGTAATTGTGCTGTAGCAGCCTTAGGGTGAATCTGAAGTGGGCTTACTTCTAAGAGAAAACATTGACTGTACCTAAATACTGATTAGAGAACTGGAATTTAAATTGTTCTTATATTAGTTAATTAACATGCCTTTAGAAAAATTAGAAGTACCTACAGGCCCTTCAATGAGTAGGGAAGGAATTAAATATTAGAATAGGATGAAAATAGTGCCTTTTATACTTAACAGTCTGGCAAAGGGAAGAATTACAATAACTAATACAGCCATAGACAAGTGGGATTATCCATTGAAATGTCCACTTGAGTGGCCTAATAGAAAAATAGCTGAGTGAGGTTTGCCTAGGAAATGGAGTAAAGACAAAGCTACGCACAGGGCGATGGATGAGAAAAGTGGGGGCAATATGTTTTCTTTTTTCACTTACTCGTTCATTCATTCACTATAACATCAGCTCCATAAGAGCATAGCCTCTATGTGTCACAATCCTTAAAACATTATAGGCCCTCAGAAAGTTCTAGTTGAATAAGTAAATTAGTTACAAGTAAAGGTGTCTTAATGATGATTGCAATAATTATTTTTGACCATTTTATTTTTAAGCTCCTAGCACAGTGCCTAGCATCCTTCAGGCATTTAATTGTTCTCTTAGGTAAAGGGACAAATGAATATTTCTTGAAAAAGTAACTCTCATCATTTTTATCTCTTCTCATCTTTTCGTCCACCCTCTAATGTAGAAAAAGCAAGTAGATCTCTCTCTTCTTTACAGCTAGGGAGAGCAAGATTTGTTTGTGACTTGCCCAGAGCCACAGAGTCATCAGGAGAAAGCCAGAAGTTGAGTTCAGGTCTTCTGACTTAACAACTGCCTTTACTCTCTATATCTCTTTCCTTTTTCATCCTCTGCAGTCTGGTTTTTTCTTCAAATTTATTGCTGAAGATTACTTTTGGGTCACACATTTGATAAGGCTGACATTGAGTTTGAGGTCCCATGGTCAACACAAGATCTACTGTGTGGCATAGCAGGGAGGCAGCCATTAAGAGTTTGATCTCTCTAGCTGGTCCACTTAGATTTGAATCTGACTCTGTCCTTGACAACTAAATGACCTTAGCTAAGTTATCTAAAGGTTCTGTAAAATGGGAATAATAATAGTTCCTACCACATAGAGTTGTTTACATAATAAATGTTCAGGAAACATTAGCTATTAACAATAAGAGGACTCTTCATGGACAAAATGTAGAGCAACAAAGAGAAAGGAGTGAAAAAAGTCATAAGCTAGCCAGAAGCCGAGAAATAAAGACTCTGCAACTTAACTAGATGTTTTACCTTAGACAAGCCAAATCTGTTGAATGAATTAATGAGTCTTATTCTTGACTTGAAATTTTAGCATGAGTCTTCCTTCTCCTTCATCTTCTGTTGTCAAACTGTCCTAAATCCTTTTGTTTGTTCTTCCTTTGAAATATCTCTTGATTTAGAGTTTTTCCCTCTTTCAAGCAATATATATATACGGACACTATCTATTTTTAGAACCACTACAAGTATATGTTATTGTTCAAAACAATCCCAGAAAAGATAGTTGTAATATATATGACAAAATACTCAAATTCAGAATATATAAAGAGTTTTAACAAATCAATAAGAGAAAGACCACTCAGAAGAAAAAATGAACAAGAGCAGGAACAGACACTTTGCAAAAGAGGATATCTAATAAGCATATGAGAGGAGTTAGACCTCATTAGGCATAAGGAAATTCAAAATTAAAACTATACACCCACCAGAGTGACTAAAACGAAAAACAGACAATATCAATTCTTGGCAAGCATTTAAAGCAAATGGAACTTTCATAAGTTGCCTGTAGGAGTATAAATCAGTACCACTTTAGAAATCTGTTTTGCAATATCTACCAAAGCTGAACAGATACATACTCTATGACCCAACTATTTAATTTTTAGCTACAAACTCAACAAAAATGAGTTTGTTAACAAGAGACATTTACAAAAATATGCATAGCAGAATTCTTCATAATAGCCCCAAGCCAAAAACACTAGAATGCATAAAGTACAGTATAGTTATACACTAGAATACTATATAGCAATGATAATATACATGATATTGCTACATGTACTACAAAGATGAATCTCACAAACAAATGCTGAATGAAAAAAGTCAAACAAAGAAAAATATAACCCATGTAATTCCTTTCACGTAAAGTTCAGAAACAGATAAAACTGGTCTATCACGTTAGAAGTCAAAAGAGGAACACTTGGGATGGTTAGTCACTGGTGTGGGATAAAAGGGGGCTTTGGGGATGTTGATAATCTTTTGTTTCTTTATCTGGATGATTATATGAGTGGGTTTATCTGGTAAAAATATGAGTTATGCATCCTGATTTATTCACTTTCTATACGTTTTATTTATAGTTTAATAGAAGTTTTCTTAACGTCATTATTCCTGAGTCAGTTGAATCTTTCAACTGTGACCCTGTCTGTATTTTTTCTAATTTGGGCAATAATTTCCAGGGCTTCCTCTGCTCAGTCTGTACCTCCAGAGAAGTGACCAGTGTTGGCTTTTACTATCTGTTCAGGGTTCTCCTCCTAGGTCATGGACAAAACCAGAGGCATACTTGTTGATTTCTAGAGCTGACCCTACATGCCTCAAATTTAATTTCTGCTCAACCCTAATGTCACCAAACATGATAATTTCTACAATAATGATCGTTGAATATTTGCCATGTGTCTAGTACTATCTTGTGTCTGGGGAACTGTAAAATGACTAAGACATGTTCTTGTCCTCAAAGAGCTTATTAATGCAATTGATACTATAACATTTTTAATTCAATTGTTATGTCTTAGGCACTGGGCTAGAGAGGAGGGATGCACAAATTAATAAGGTATGTTTCTTGCTTTGGAGCACTCAGAGTGCAAAGGAGATGACAATTATACAAAGAGAAAAATAATAATTCTATGTAGTATTATCTCAACAATACATATTAACATTGAATGAATAAAACATGTTACAATGGAATTAGAACCATTACAGCAGAAGGGCCTGATTATAAATTGATATTGAAATTCATTCAAAACTTGAAGATGTTAAATTTGAGTAAAATTTTAAATATTATTAGTATTTGGACCAGTCAAAAGAATACAAGAAGGATTTCCCAAGAAGAGGAAATAGCAAGAAAAAAAAGCTTGGAGATGGGGCTGGTCAAAGAAAGAGAAATGACTAGTTAGATTAGAATAGAATGTTACTGAGAAGTGATGGCAAAAGGTGGGTAGTGACAGTGAGAGCAACTTATGAATGGCTTTGAATACCAGCCAGAATAGTCTAGACTTGAAAAGAGGGAAAATAGAGTCATTATGGACAATTGAACATGAAAGGGAAGGAACAGGAGCCCTTCCTCCTCTATTCCAGCTGAAATGACTAGTGAAGGAACCGACTGGAGCAGAGGTAAAATCCTGCTTCTCCTGTGGAATAGGGTAGAAATGGGAATGCCAGGGGCCAGGGAGATTATATGTTTGGGGAGAAAGGCAAAGGGCGTTGGTGGCTTCTGGATTTTACCCTTGTAGAGATGGCCTGTGTACCCAAGCTGGAAACCTTCTAGTGAAAACTAAATAAAGTGTTGGTTGAGAGAGATTCTTTGCTCTCAGCTAACTGTTTTGACGACTTTTTGACACAGCCTGAGAAAGATCATGTGTTGAGTAAAACCAAAACCTTTCTATTCTTCATCAGAGACTCAGACAATATGGAGGCAACTGAGTAATGAAAACTGATTTCTCCAGCTTCAGTGTCGACTCCCCTCATCTCCACATATTGCCAGTAGAGAGAAGCACATAGGAAAGTGATTTATGCTGAATTTTACCTCAAGGTAAAACTTTATTTGTTAACATCAAGGAAGTGACCAGGGATGTTCTTGCTTTAGTAGGATCTTTGTCATGACCTTTTTTTACTCTCCTTCCCACAAACGCCCCAGTCACAGCCCATTGGTCTCTCGTCTCCACTCCCAATCCTCCAGCGCCCCTGAGACCTCTCTTCAGGTTCTCTAAGAATTGAATTAAAATTCTTCGCACTTGGCATCATCTTGGTCCCTGAACCAGATTTGTTTCGATTAGCACTTAGACATTCTCATACTATTTTCAGCCAGTTGTGAAAATGTGCTCCTGATGGGGCTTTTAGGAACTCTCCCTGATTCTTTGGGACTGAGAAAAAGAGAAGGAAGTTAGATGATGTAAATATAGCTTCTGTTGAGAGGAAAATAGATTGTCTGTGGGCACAGCTATGACACTGACTGGGTCACACACTTTCTAGTTTTCTTTCCTTTTCTCCATTGGCACTACATTAATTACTTGCATTTGTAAATAACTGTTATCTACAGTTAGGACTGCTTTGAAACAAAATTGTGGAATAAAATAAGAGTGCTCTGGAATCTTCATCTCTTCCTTTCTACACCATTTCACTCACCATTGTCTTTCTCCTTCTTCTCTCCTGCTCGCACCTTCTACCTCAGTCTGTTTTCTATTCATGCTGTCATAAATCATAAAATTAATATCCATAATTTTAAGCTGCTCCCTTAGATTTTATCGCATTTACTCTTCATAATAACCTGTCAAATTATGTTATTCCGATTCTACAGATAAGAAATATGAGGCTCGAAAAGGTGAAATAACTTTCTTCAAGTTACACTACTGCATAATGACAACTTCGGGACTAATAAAGAGTGCTTTCCATTGCCATGTTTTATCTCAGAGTGAAGCATCAAGCTAAATGCATCTCCAATTAAAAGATTTTAGCTATTAGGAATCCAGGCAAGGGAAATACTTGGTCAGCAAAGAAAATTCCTGGAATCCATGAAACTGTACCACTTCCCCTTCCACTAAGTCACAGAGTACCCTGTGTTTATTTCTATCATGACACATGTCAATCTGAATTAAAATACCCTGGTTACTTCTCTAACTCCCCAATTATAGATCACTAATTCCATCAGGGCAGAAAGATGAACACGTCACTTTTTACTTGCTTCTCCTGTAAATCTATTAAATATCATTCTCTCTTTCTCTCTCTCTCTCTCTCTCTCTCTCTCTCTCTCTCTCTCTCTCTCTCTCACACACACACACACACACACACACACACACTATACCACTTTATATTTTGCCTAGGGATGACCTCAAGTAAATGAAGAGAACAGGAAGTAAGAATATGGCTTCTCTACATAACTTCCAATAAATTACGTGATTATTCAAACTAAACATGGAGGAGTGTTTTAAAATAGGAACTCTCATTTGGAACAGAGATTGAGAGAATGCTTGAGAGACAATGGCAAGGAAGAAGGACAGTGCCATGTGGCATTAAGGGGAGGAGAGAAGCAAACCACCTGCTTCCTCATGTTGTGAAGGATGAAACCTGCACTCACATATCAAGGAAGCCCCTTTGTAGCCTATCCTTTAAGCTAAAACAGACCTGGAAGGCCCACTCGAGGAAGATTGGGTCAGAAAAGATGATGTCTCTGTGTCTCTCAAGAGTCATCCCATTCTTTCTACCACAAGCAGGCAGGCATGCCCCAGAGTGACTCAATGGTAAGAACTACCCAGGTTCACTGCTGATCTGCTTTCTCCACATCAGTTGCAAGGCCATCCCGAGGGCACTCTAGATGAAAAACCACAGTGGCAACCACACACATTTTTATTAGACCTGTTTTCCTCTTCTTCTTCCGCCAGCCCTGGTCACTCTTATGTTGACCCTCATGCTATTCAGGGTCTCCAACATTTCCCCCATAAAAACACCAACCACAGTGGAAGTGCCGCATGCTCTGGACCCCACATTCTGCCCCAACCTCATCAAAAATTTACTTGGCCTGTGTTGCTACTATCGAAGGTGGCACCAGGTCGGTGAGAAGGTAATGGCCAACTGATCCATACCTAGGCATTAAGAGCTAAAAAATTCTAAATGCAAATAAGCACTTTTGCAGGATTCTTTAACATCTTAGCTCAAAGGAATGACTAATGGAAATTTTGAACAATGACAGACTTGAAGAGGAAAAATTTTGGATAAATGTCTCTTGGCAACTTTCTATGCCTCTTACACTTGTGTTGGGCTAGGCCTTATCTCTGACCCTGTGACTTCCTCATAACATTAAAATTTCTGTGACCTCTTTGGAAATATTTGTGGTTTATTGCATTTACTGTAACTGAAGAAGAGTAGAGTGTTTCTTGATATGTTTGCATACGATCCAAGGTGTCAGAGACTTTACAGCGTATTTACTACCAGGTAGCCAATAATTAACTCACCCATAATATCCAGAATACCTCTTCCAGAGACCTCTATGAGAACACCTTCTAATATCCTGTTTGCCTATGGGATTTCCCTGTACCACCATGGTGGTTTATTATTCTCGACAATGACATAAAATGAAGAGGGTTGGAGGAAAGAACTGGAAGCTAGCATCACTTTACCTCAAGAGCCACAAATGCTTCCTTCTTTCATTTTTTGCACCCACAGATAGAACCAAACTCTACGTTGATCTTTTGAGATAATCCACTTTCCCAGATGTCTACATTTGTCACACTGTGTTGCTAGGTGATTTAGTTCATGAATTAGTGAAACCACAGTCAACCTGGCAAGACCTTCATTCATCATAATAAATTAAAAGTTCTGTCATTCTAATAGATGTTCTGTCCTGAAATCCTAATCTATCTACAAAGGAGCTTTCCATGACTTTACCAAAAGTCAGTCTCTGTTTGACCTCTGTGTGCCCACTCTTGTACTAGAAGGAAAGAGACATAAGGAAAAATTCCTCACCTTAAAATCAAATGAGTGAGACAAACACCTAGAAGAAGTAATTACGGAGCATTAAAGTTTCAAACATTGTTGACATTAAATGTAATAAAGATTCAGATCGGAGTGAGAAACACGAACATGTGTATATTTCTTGTTAAAAATCCTTCTTTGTTTAGCCCAGCCTAGTCAGATATAAATGCCTTTCTGGAAGAAGTGGCATCTAAGCTAAGACTTGACAGATAAGTGAGGAGTTAATTAGGAGGCCGGTATTGGGAGTGGGGTAGAGTGGCAGAGAAAGGTGAGGAAGGGTAAGTTGTGGGTAAAGGAAATAATGTGGGAAGACCTGGAGTGAAGAAGGAAAATGTTATTTTCAAATAATGAAGTTCTGTATGACTTCACTGCAATAGGAAATGTAACAAGAAATCTTCCCTGAGTACACGTGACTCACTCCCTTACCTCTTCCAGGTGATTGCTCTCTCTTAATCTCCCTCACTCTTTTTAAAAGCAATGTTTGGTTCACAGAAATTGAGCAAAAGGTACAAAGATGTCCCATATACCTCCAACACCGCCCCCCACACACACATGCATATGGCCTCCCTTTTATCAATATCCTTCCCCTTGGGATGGGACTTTTATTACAATTGATGAACCTATATGACCCATCATTCCCACCCAAAATCACCCCAAATCCTTTAGGCATTTGTTCAATAAATCTCTCCTCCAACTTGCCAACACTACCAACATATATATCACTATTTTCTTTCTGTATTAATTACATAATTTGTTACACATCACTATGTAACGAATTGCCCCAAAACTTTGCAGCTTAAAACAACAAACACTTGTTATCTCATATAATTTCTAAGGGTCTGCTCTGGGTCATTCATGACATTGTAATCAAGATGGTGGGGGCTGCAGTCAGCTGAGGCCTCGACTGGGGCTGGAGGATCCACTTGTTAGAAGGTTTACTCACACGGCTGCTGCTGGGGCCCTGCGTGCCTCACCGCATGGGGCTTTTTGTAGGACTGAACATAACACCGTCACTAACATCTTCCCAGGGCGCATGATCTAGGAGCGAGGAGGAAGTCGGACTGCCTGTCATGATCTACTCTCCAAAGTCACACACCATCACTTCTGCCTTTGTCTATTCATTTGAAATGAGCCACTAAGTCGAGCCCACACTTATGGATAAGGGAATTTGGCTCAGTCTCTTAGAGGGAAGAATGTCAAAGAAACTGGACATATTTAAAATCACTACTTCTTCCATGCTTTATTTTCTCTCATGGCATTTATTACCACCTACATAATACATTTTACTTATGCGTTTATTGCCTTTCTTAGTGCACGGAAATAGAATCTCCAAGGGAATTTTCTCTGTTTTCTTAACTGTTGAATTCTCAAAACAGTGCCTAAAACACAGTGAGGGTCAGTAAATATTTGATAAATGGGTTGATAAAGGAATGAATAAATGAACTGATGAATAAATGAAACAAAACTGAAGCAATCAGCAGAGGCCAGACTATGCAACATCTCCTAGACCATGTCAAGGAGTTTGGGTTTTGCCCTAGGAACATGGGAAGCCATCAAAGGAGTTATAAACAGGTGTCTAGCTTTCATGGATGTTGCACAGGGATTCTTGCATCGGTTATGGAATTTGAACTCCATTCCTCTGAGGTCCTTTCTGACTCACTGTGTGGCCCATATCACCATGCACAAGCCCTCATCAACTTCATTGCTGCAGATGTGCCCACCTCACCTTCAGAGTTCCACCTACTGTTGAAGTAGTCTCATAGTATGAAAATTGCTTGCTCTAAGTAATTGACAGATTGTAGTTGGGGGGCAGGGTGTTATTATTCGCTGACTTGTAAAAGTCTCAGACTTTTACAGTATAAGCGTATTATGAAAGAATAATATATCCCCAAATATTTAAACAAAAATTACACACTAGGATAGACAATATTCTGAGGATGATATGTACCACTTTTTTTTTAATTGGTAACAATTGCATAGCAAAGAGAGCAAACTAGAAAACATTTTTCCCAGTGTTAAGGGAAAGCAGAATAATGGCAGCAACAGTAGTGATTAGCCACATCCTTAATTGTTTTAGACAGCACTTCCACTCTGAGGATGAAGAAAAGCAAAATAGCCCCCTGAATAAAGCTATAAATAAAATTTTCCTTGAAATTTTCCACACATTTCTGCATAGCAAAACCAGAAATCTGTACTGTTAAAAGTGGTTTCCTGGATCCTGCTCCCTAGAAAAAAAAAATCTCTTTAACAGCCTAGTGCATATTTCTCTACATTTTGTCTATAGATATACTAACTAAATTATTCTTATTCTACAAAAATGGGGTCATGCTATGCACACTGTTTTGTTTTTTTCTTTTTTTGTTTTACTTTTTTAAGGTTCTGTTTAAATCAATACATGTTTTCTTAAGTTCTGCTTAAGCCTGATTATAATCATGTCAAAAATATTTTTTTTTTCTTTCCTTGGTCACTTCAGACTATCATCAAGTGGCACCAGTATTCAAGTTTTCCAACCCTATGGTTTAGCTTCACCAGGAGGAAAGAAGAATAAATAGATACTAAAATATATGCAAATCAAAATGATATAACAGTTCTATCAGTATGCCCATTATTTTTCCATGAAAAAAGACTACTGACATAGAAACATATCGCATTTTGTAAACACTGCACAAAAAGTAGTCTGTTGCCTACTTTAAAGCTATTTAAAATTTTCTTCAATGTTGGAGATGGTGGTTGTTGAAACTCAGAGGAAGAGAGGAAGTGTAGCTGAGCTGAGATGTGTACCTGAAGGCTCGGGGAAGGGAGAGCATCTATAAGGTTCTAGGAATGTATTTTTTCCCCAGGGAACACAGCCCTTGATGTGGTCTGAGGAGCCGGTTACTGGCATGACTTGTGATCCTGTCCATTGGTCAATCAAATATACTCCGAGTCATCAGTGCCCTTAAAAAATCGGAAGTTCATTCCTTCCCTCAGTAAACATCTGTACCTCCCCTCCTCCATGCTGGCCTCTGGACTGTGTTCTGAGGATGGTACACAGTTCTTGTTTTCAAGGTGTTTAAAGTATACAATATACAAAGTCAGAGGCAGAGTTCTCTGAAAGTAGAGAAGACACTGAACTAGAGATCATTCGAGCTGAGTCCTGAAAGAGGATACAATTTACCCAGCCCAATAGTGATCAGCATGCACAAAGCCACCTTGGAATAACTATGAGCAGTTAGGTGAGGATGAAAGACTTGTGTGTTCTAGTGCTTAGGAATTAGGATTTATCAGCTACAAATCTCTGTTTCATTCGATGGAAAATGAGTGTAACTATGTATATTGTGAGGATTACAGACAGTGTACGTCAATTCTCTAAATCAGTACCTGAGACACAGAAGCACAAAATAAATGTTGGCTTTACCCTGATATAAATGTTAGCTTTGTATCTGGCCACAGTGGGGAAGATGGATTGAAAGTGTAAGAATGGGGGTGCAATACTGATTGCAGGCAGAGGAATTGAGAAACCAGTAAAACATTCTAGGCGAGCAGCAATGGGGCCAGACCCAAGGGGCCACAATGGGAGCAGAGAGCAAGAGAACAAGCTGAGAGACATTAGGAGGAAGAATCAACCACCTGGGGGCTGGAGATAGAGGGCAGAGAGCCAGAAAAGTCAGGCAGCATGGGCTCACCTGCCTCGGTGGCACCATTATTAAACTGAGGCCGTTCTGGTAAGAGAACATCAATGACATAGTAAGTAAGTGGGTTTTGAATTTGAGGGGCCTGAGGAATAAACTTAAGCAGTTATATGTATAGGTATGGAGCTTAGGAGAAATTCTGGAGTCCTTTCTAATGGAAGAAGGGTTTTCTTAGAGATTTTATAGAAGAGCAGTTGGACCAAATAAAGAGTCCCAAAGAACATCAACATTTAAGAGTGGTAGAGAATGAGAAGTTGAATTTAAAAATACAGTTGATTTTCATTATTTGCCATCTCCATGCTCTTTTTTCCAGCTTGACCTTTTATTCACATACAACATAATGCAAGTTTAAGGTGTACAGAGTGATGATTTGATACACTAATATATTGTGAAATGATTATCACGATAAGGTTAGTTAACAAGTCACACAATTATGTTTTCATTTTGAAGTAAGAACATTTAAGATCTACTCTCTCAACAACTTCTCAGTATATAATACAGTATTATTAACTATAGTCACCATGGTGTACATTAGACTCCAGAACTGACTCATCTTATAAGTTTGTACCCTTTGACCAGCATCTTCCCATCCCCACCCTACCCACATCTTCACTTCCAGCCCCTGGCAACCACCATTCTAGTCTCTATTTCTGAGTTTGGCTTCTTTTAGATCTCACATATAAGTGATATCATACAGTATTTGTCATTCTCCAACTTATTTCACTTAGTATAATAAATGCCTTCAGGTCCATCCATGTGTCAGAAAAAAAGCAAGATTTCCTTCTTTTTATGGCTGAATAATATCCCATTGTGTATATATATTCCCCATTTTCTTTACCTATTTATCCACTGATGAACACTTACATTATCTATATGGCATGATATTGTGAATAATGTTGCAATGAACACAGGAGTGGGATTATCTCTTGGAAATAAGGATTCCATTTCCTTCAGATATACACCCAGAAGTGAGATTGTTAGATCATATAGTAGTTCTCTTTTTAATTTTTTGAAGAACTCCCATCTTCTTTTCCATTGAGAGTTGTAGTTATGTTCTATAAAGTCTCCATGAACACTGAATTAATAAATACTTAACCATTGCTCTTAGGGATACTACAGGGTTAGCTTCTCACAAGCCTCTGGTGATGACATTTTTATCATAACTTTGTTTTATGTGTGTTTCTGTTTAAAAAGATATTTAATGTATGTTGTGGGTTCATTAACATTGAACTCAGAACCAGCAGCACTGTAACTCACGCTTGAACAAAACTTACCTAACATACCTGTTCTCTCCATAAGGCACATTGCAGGTTTCTTGCACTTAGGGACACTAGACAACACTTCAGCACTGTATTGAAGGATTATTTTAAATAGCAAAGTCATTAATGAAAAAGAACAAATATGAAAAAAAAAATGGCACTAAATAAACCACAAAAAGGAAACCAGTTTACAGTATGAGAGCTGAAAGAAGGCAAAGTGTCACCTTGTTCGACCTCAGCTGAGAACAAGCACATAGGGAGACTCAAAGCTTTTTACTATGCCTCACATGCCTGCAAATGACCACAAAGCACTGCACACATTGATTTGAAGGTCACAAAAAATTTTTAAGAAAGTGAATTCACAAATATGGAATCTGCAAATAATGAGGATTGACTGTATATAAATTCAGAAGGAACTGTCATTCTCAAAAGAAATCAGTGCCACGGAAGGAGACTATCAGTAAAAGGAGAAGAGGAATAATAGTGTCACATTCCACACAGCACTCAAGAAAAATGAAGACTGAATGAGTATCAATCAGCTGGATATTGTAAATACAGATAATTGTTAGCATTTGTTAGAGTACTTTCTTGGCGGTGGTTGAAGCAAGAGCATTGCTGTAATGGGTTGGAGAATAATTGGGGTAGGAAGGTGAAGAAATGGAAGGAGAGGAAACAGAATTGTTTGAGGAAACTTAGTTTTGCTCTTCAGAGGAGGAGACATTCAACATTGAAATGTAAGCTCTATGAGGGTAGGGCTGTTCTTGTGTTCATTACGGCTTCCCCAGGCCCTAAAACAATGTGTGGAACATAGTAGGTGCTCAATACAAATATGTTCCTAATAAGCCTGGTTTAATAGAGCTGGGAGTGACTTTTGAGATCATGTGTCCAAACCCCTAACTTTACAAATTTAAAAAACAGAGGCCAAAGAGGCCGAACAATTTGTCAGTAGACCCACAGCTAGCTAGTGGCAGAATTACAGCTAGAAACCCAAGACTTCACTATAACTTCAGTGCACTTTTTTCTTAAATCATGGGGTCAAAACCAGGAGAATGGAAATAGGAGGGAGGAAAAGAATTTTTGCACATCACTACAATAGGAAAGAATTTCAGCAGACTGAGAGGCTGGGTAGGCTTCCTAAGTGAAGAAAGCAAATTGCGAAACACTATGTATAGCACGACTCCATTTTTATAAAATAAGAACAATTTATTTAGCCAGCATATACTTCAGAATAAAAATTGAGGATCACTAGACTGTTAAAGTGGTTTTCTCTGTAGGGTTGAATTACAAGAAATCTTCGCTTTTAATAGTATATGTTTCTACAGTGTTTAGATTTTATCTAAGGGTATAAATTACTTTTTAAAAATAAATAAATAAATAAAAGAAATACTATTAACACCTATAGAGGAAAGTTTACCACTGTTAGAACCATACAATGTTGTCTAAGTAGATTAGTGGATCTTTGGCCAATGTGTAGAACAAGCTTTGTAAGGATGCCTGACACAGCCCAGAACAGCTGCTGAAGTTTTCTTCAAACACCAGAGGGATCAAAAAGGAGGCTAGGAGAAAAAGAATTACTACTGCAAAGTGGGAGGAAGAGAGGCAGTGGTGTGAGTTAGGGAGACATTCCCACTTGAGGGGCGGGCAGTGGGGGTGAAGGCAAGTGACTTATAAGTTTGTAATATCAAGAACAGATCATTTCCTGCCCATTCCCACCCCCACCTCCTTGCCCAGCTCACATTCACAGATGCACGCACAAACAACTCTGCCACACTCCTGCTACCAGTACACTTTTTAAATTACTAAGCTAAGGAGCTAACTAACTTCATGAAGGTAGCTTGGGGATCTAACGAAGTAATTCATGCAGAGAGTAAAGCACAGCAGCAGACTCATAATAAGCTATTATCATGGTGGCTGAATGAAAAGGTGATCTTCACATTGCTTACACCTTGGGGAAATTCACAGATTTGTTTTATGCTACCGGTACATTTTCTCTTAATTAAATGCCATTCCATAGCTTTGTTTGAAATTGGGAAACTAACTGGGTGTACATGAGTCCTGCCTGAAGATGACGCTAAAGAGTCCCCCACATGAAGATTCTGTTTTTTGAGAACATGGTGGAGAAGACAGTTTAGAGGGCTTGTTAACCAAAGGTTGGGGGCACTCCCTTTTCTTTTCCAGGCTCTAAAATAATCGGATCTTTTTGAAAGTCGGTGTGTAAAAAGTCTAGAACTCCGAGAGACAAGCATCAAGTATAAGACTTTCAACTTAGATACCATTTGGTAGTAATTAGATATTCTCTGTATTGCTTTCTCAATGCTCCTCAATGAGGTTTCTTTCCTGGAATTGTTTCAAATATCCAAGTAGAAAAGGAGACCATCTTTCTCCTCATCCTCAACCCCATGAAATTCTCATGCCAACTGTTTCCCCTGTAAATTAAAAGTTATTTAAAAAAAAAAAAAAAGTATTCTCTCCCATCCAACTCCAGGTATATAACAGCTGCTGCTTCCTTTACCAGGTTAGTGATAGCGACGCCTTGGTACTAATATATATTGATGGGTAAAAAGATGAGACTTTTATACCCAATGTAATTGACAGGAGCAACTTTCTTTCTCACTTGAAGCACCAGGAGGAAGATTTCCTCTCTTCCCTGAAAGAAATGTCACAAATTATTAAAATATGCTATAAAGTCTCAATAATTGAAGCAGTGTGGTACCACTAGATGAATAGACAAGAAGGCCAATAGAAAAGAATAGAAAGTCAGAACTAGAACCAAATGCCTGCAGGAATTGGATAAATGGTCAGGGCAGCATCTCAAATCAGTGGCGTACAGACAGACTTTTTAGCAAACAGTGCTGGGGCAATTAGGTAGTCACATGCAAAAAGACAAAGTTAGATTCATAACTACCATAACATTCATTAGAAGAAACATCAAATAAATCAAAGATTTAAACATGGGGGGAAAACAGAAGAAACTGTAAAAATATAAGAAAACACAAGTGAATCCCTTTGTACAATCCGAATAAAGAAGACCTTTCTAACTATGATTCAAAATTCATAGGTGATAAGAAAGAATAATGATGATTTCAGCTACATAACAAATAAAAGCCCTCTGAATGGCAAAATAATAGTAATAATAATAGTAATAATTATGATATATCAAGAACAAGGTCAAAAGATAAGTGACGAACTGGGAAAGATATTTGTAATTCATATCTCAGGCAACATAATCTCCTCACTATGTATTTTTCACAGAAACACAAATGCCCTTAATCATGTGAAAAGATTCTTATTCTTAGTCACAAAAAGACAACTAACTGTAAATCAGAACTGTATTAGGAAACCATTTCTTGCCTATCAGATTGGCAAAAATCCAAGCATGTGACACACTCTGTTAGCAGAGCAGTGGAGAAAAAGGCTCTTATATAATGCTTGTTTGAGATTCCTATGAAGCAAAATTTGACAGTAATCATCAAAAACGCATTTATCTTCAATTTAGCAATCCTACTTTCTGGTATCCCACTGCATATGAAATAGATCACTTATACAGATTTATTCATTGCAGTGTTGTTTGTAATTATAAGATTTCCATTTTAGTATTCATTAAGGTTATCTCAGTGCCCTAAATACCCACTAAAGGGGACTAGTTAGATAAACTATGGTACAGCCACACAAATGGAATATTATGCAGATCTAAACAGTAAAAATTAGACGTTTTCTGCATTTTAATATGAAAATATCACCAGATGTGAAGATGTTGTATAATAAGAAATATGTATTTGATTCCTGGCAGAGCTCCCAAAACTCTTACAATTTCCTGAGTGATAAGAGTGATAGAAACATCTTTTTTTATCTTATTTGGTTTTTGTCCCAGGTTCTTGACAAGAGCTTGTAAGACCCTTGGAATTTGGGGAGTGATAAGAATGTCTCTTTTATGCTAATGAGGTGACTCTAGTTGGGCTCTTGGATAGCTTCAGGATGTGGCTGGTTTCCAGAGAAACAAGATCAAGGCAGGATTAGAAGGTTCAAACTTTCGACCTCATCTCCCAGACCTCTGGGCAGGAGAGAAGGGGTAGAGGAGATTGAATTGCCAATTGCCAATGATTTAATCAATCATGCCTATGTAATGAAGCCCCCATATAAACAAAGGGGTTCAGAGACTTTCTAAGTTGGTGAATGCATCCACTGCTGAGAGGGCGTATATACCAAACGCTACAGGGACAGAAGACCCTGTGCTCAGGACCCTTCCAGATCTCCCCTTATGTACCTCTTCATTTGCATGTTCATTTGTATCCTTTTTAATAAATCAGTAATAATAAGTGAAATGTTTCCCTGGGTTCTGTAAACCATAATAGCAAATTATTGAACCTGAGGAAGACATCATGAGAACTCTCTATTTGTAGCCAAATGGAACAGAAATGTGTCCCTGGTGACCTGGCGTCTAAAGTTGGGGGCAGCCTTGCACAACTGAGCCCTCAACTGGTGGAGTCTGCACTAACTTGAGGTAATTAGTGTCAGATTTTTTAATGTGAGGAAAACCCCTACACATTTGGTGTCAGAAGTGTTCTGTGGGTAGAAACTGATCACAGGTAGTATTACTGGAATATTTATTGAGAAAAATGGAGAAAGAGTGAAGCTTTTGTGTAAGAAAGGAAAATAAAAAATATATTTGTATTTGCCTATACTTGCATTTTAAAAGTGTAATATGAATACACAAGGAACTAAAAAAAATGCTTAACTAATTTGGAAAGAGAATCAGAGTAGAAAGAGACAAGGGTGAAGATAAAATAAATATATATAATTGTTTTATATTGTTTTGATTTTGAACCAAAAGAATATATTGTTCACTCAAAAAATAAGCTGAAATTTTAAAGGAATATAACATTGGCACTGAATAAGATCTAAAAACTAGAAAACAAAACAAAACAAAAAAAACCATGCTTCTGTTTCCTCCCCTTATTTGTAGCATACGAAAATCACATCCTCAGATAAGGCTCTGCACAAGCCCTGCAGAACCTCTTTGCCTATTGACAGATGAATAGGGGTCTCTACCTGCAGGACATGCTTGTTCAAGAACGCTCAGGCACAGGAATGTGATAAAAGGAAGACTCCATATTTGAAGAGAAGGAAGAATGTAGGAGCATTGAATGCATGCTTGGAGATAAACAACCATAGCTACCCCTCACCCAAAGGAGGCAACTTAGGCCCTATTTTGCAACAGTGGAACAAAGCAGGACTCTACGGTCTTGTGGATTCGGTCTGGCTTATTGGTTACATTTTCTAAGAGAGGCAATATACCGTGGTGCTCAAGACTGAAGTCTCCAGAATCAAGTGGGCTTGGATTACAGCCCCAAGTATACCATTGATGCGGGATGTGAACTTGGCTAAGTTACTCAATTTCTATAAATCTCAATTTCCTCATCTGCAAAATATAGGTGATCATTAAGAAAATTATCCATATACAGGCATCTAGCATGATGCTTGGCACACAGTCAGGGCTTAGTAAATAACAACCATCAATATTACACATCCTATGCAAAAGATGACCTATCGTCCTGCATCTCACCAAGAAACTATCACGCAGAAGCACTGCAATTTTGAAGGAAACATACCAAAAATTTCACTGTCTCTGTCATTTTATTTTTCATTTTAGCTCACATTTAAGTTAAAGAATGTGAAGTCCTCATTTGCTCCTGTTGGAATCCTGTGTGTGAAGGTGTAGGTGTATGAAAACTCTTTCAAGTAAACCTATTCTTCAGATGCAGTCCTAAAGGGCCCCCCTCAAAGCAGGAGGCAAACCATTTACAGCAATTTAACCATGTGAAGGAGAAAATCTCAGCTAAGATTGGACTTCTTTGACTGACTCAGTATATTCTTTAAAAGCAATTAAATCATTTGGCTTCAGAAAATCTTTTCAATACAGGTACAAATAGCAGCTTGGATATTTTTCCCCAGCTTTATTGAGATATATTGACATATATGTAAGTTTAAGGTGTGCCACATGATGATGTGATACACGTATGCATTGTGAAATAATTACCATCATAAGGTTAGTTAACATCTCCATCACCTTACATAATTGCCTTTTTTTGAAGTGAAAACATTTAAGATCAACTCTCAACAATTTTCAAGTATGTAACACAGTATTGATAACTATAATCATGCTATCCATTAGATCCCAGACTTATTCCTCATATAGCTTAAAGTTTGTACCCTGTAGCCAGCATCACCATTGGCAAACACTAGTCTCCTCTCTGTTTCTATGAGTTCGACTTTTTTAGATTCTATGTATAAGTGAGATCATAAAGTATTTGTCTTTGTCTGACTTATTTTACTTAGTATAATGCCCGTAAGGTCCATTTATATTGTTACAAAAGGCAGGAGTTACTTCTTTTTATGGTTGAATAATATTCTGTGATATATATATATTTATATATCACATTTTCTTCATTCACTCATCCATTGATGGACATTTAGGTTGTTTCCATACCTTGGCTATTGTGATTAACACTGCAATGAACAATGGGGTGTAGATATCTCTTTAAGATAATGATTTCATCTCCTTCAAATATAGACCCAGAAGTGGAATGGCTGGATCAAAGAGTAGTTCTATTTTAACTTTGCTGAGGGAACTTCATACCATTTTCCATAGTGGCTGCACCAATTTCCATTCCCACCAACAGTGCACGAGGGTTCCCTTTCTTTTCATGGCTTTATCAACTCTCGTTGACTCTTGTCTTTTTGATAGTAGTCATTATAACAGGTGTGAATGGTGTGGCTTTAACTGTTGCATAATCACCTTCGTTCTTCGATTCTCTCATGCCAGTGTTCATGGTAACAGTAATATCTGCACCCTAGAAGGGACTCAGTAAATTCTATACTTGGTGACTAAGAACTGAGCCACGACCCAGAGAAATCATTTCACTGGCACACCAGTGCAGGGGCATTTTTCTTATCTTCTGAGACATCACAAGCTCTAGGAGTCTGGTGTTTATCTGGGAACCCCACTGAGGGAAATCTAGCATACTTAACTCCAGTGGTGTTTCTATGGCCATTTCACAGTTATGCAAGGGGAAATCAGATTTAGTAAGGCCTTTATTGGAATCAATGCCCTTGATTGACCTAGTTTCACAAGCAGTTTGGCAATGCCACGTTGTCGAAAATCATTTGCTATCGATGTGCGTGCAAGGATGTTTATCAAGTGCTTAGTGAGACTAGTTATAGTAACAGAGAAGGTGAGGGGAGTCTGCTTTGATTTGGAGATTATTTTGCTGCCGTAGGTAATCTGATAAATTTTTTAAGTGGAATAATAGTTCTTGCTTCATATGGCTATTGTGGTTCTAAATGAGTTAAGATAGATAAAAGAGGCTAGAACTGTGGGTATCGTGAGAGCTCAGTAAATACAAGCACTTACAACAAAGACTCCTCCTATTCTGATACATAATTATTATCCAGTCCCACTCTGCAGAAGAGAGGTTATGCTGGAATTTAAGTTTTAATCTAATCAGTAATTTGAACTACATGAATTGCTAATATTTGATGAACTGGGACCTGAAAAACTGACAGCTTCTTATGGTTCAGCCTATTTAATTTAACTCTCTTTTAATTTAAACCTTGCTGTCTCAGAGAAGGAAGCAGAACTTTTCCCATTACAAGCCAATCTCCTATGTGACATTCTAGGGTTGTAGTCTCGAGGACAAACCTCTTAGACTGGGTGTTTCCATCTACGTCACCACTTTGCCATTTATGTAGCTGCCGCAAGATGAGCAGTGGTGCCTCAGTCGCAGGCTCCGTGGAACAACAGGCTGGGCTTTCCCCAGGCATGGCAAAACATAACTATATTAAATACCTAGTATGATTCTCTTTACCAAGCTCTAAATACTGCGTAACAACCAAGTAGTATACAATTCAGAGTAAGGCATTTGTTTTAAATAAAATTAGATACATGGGCTTGCTATGACTGAAGTAATTGAACTGCTATCTTTACCTGTTTAGAATAATCTTGGTTTTCTCTATTCTTCTCTGATGAAAACCGTTTAGTTTTTGACTTATATTTCAAAATTCAAAGAGATTTTATGTAGCTTCTCATGATTTTAGAGTCAGACTCTCTCGCAGTCAGTTTAACTCTACCATTTAGCTATCAATTTCTCACTGGTTTGAGAGAAGGCTGCAGGTGCCTCTTGTCCACTTCTCCATGGTGGTAGAGAGGAAGGTACATGGTTTTGGAGTTCAAAGAACCACAGGCCTGGCACCATTTTCATTGCTTCTGAGCTCCTCTCATAAGAGCAGGACAAATTTGAGTGTTCTTTCATGCCATCTGTGGCCATGGGAAATTCTAGGATGCCGTTTTACAACCTTTCTACTAAGATGCTCCACAGGCCACACAATCATTTCTAATTTTTGCCAAACATGGGCTAGACATGTGGCAGATTTCCAAAGGTTTGCCACCTCTCTAAATTCTACTCGGGAAGTGAGACAGAGATCCCTTTTCTCCTCAGTAGTTCCCAAACCAGTGATGTGCTGGTAAATGTTTAACAACTAGTTCCCCATGGGGAAAAGTCTTGATTTGTCATGGTTCCCAATTTCTGCAGTATAAATATTTCCAGCACGGCCAATTTCAGGCTACTAATGTGAGAGCACTGAGGTGGAGTTGGGAATAGATGCCACATTGGCTCCCAAGAGCAGGGACAGCTGGCTCCAGCACACCATTGCCCCAAACTAACTGAATTGTCTATAAATCCCACTCACTCTGTCAACCCCAGACTCCAGGAGAGTCTCAGGGAAGGACCCCTCCTCAACAACCCACCGACATCTACCCTTCTCCTTCCCATTTCCATCCCTAACCTGGCCACTTTGAGTATCTAGGGGTCTAGAAATATTGGCTTTGTCTGGCTACATAATCATCTGATTTTTATCTTTTGAAGACAAAATTCAAACGCTTAACTCTCTACTTCACTAATTATTCAATGACAATCCTTTATAGGTAATAATGGCTTATGGTTTAATGCTCAATTGGGAGAGAAAAACAGTTTAACAGAAAATAGCACATTGGGGGATCAGGGAAGGCAGGATCTATATTTACTATATCAAAATATTAACTCACTACATTATAGAGAATTCACTCCCTCTCTCACCTCCTAAACCATCAGCGAGATTACACCCCTGCTCACTCCCCACGTGACAAAGTCACAGCATGTGCTTCAGGGGATGCTTAGACTACAAGCTTAGGTGTGCAAGAAACACAATTTCAATTATTTTTCTCAATAATGGAAATTAACTTTTTAGCATGGTAATTTGGCCAATTTGTTAAAATTTAAAATGTACACAC
>NW_006443138.1:6264200-6313294 GCF_000325575.1 Pteropus alecto
ATAGTTTTTGATATATACCTGTTATAAGTTGAATTGTACCCCCCATTCATATGTTGAAGTTTTAACCCCCAGTACCTCAGAATGTGACTGTATTTGTAGAGATGGTCTAGAAAGAGGTAATGAGGTTTAAATGAGGTCATCTTGGTGGACCTTAATCCAATGACCATTATCTCTATAAGAAGAGAAGATTAAGACACAGACACACACAAAGGAAAGACCATGTGAAGACTCAAGGTGAAAAAAATCATCTACAAGCCAAAGAGAAATCTCAGAAGAAACCAACCCTGACAACACCTTGATCTCAGACTTCTATTCTCAAGAAAAGTGAGAAAATAAACTTTTGTTGTTTAAACCACCAGTCTGTGGTGCTTTATAACGACAGCCTTAACAAAAATACAATTTTCTAAAAAAAGAAAAGTACTTGCATAGATTTACAAGACAGATGGTTGTAAAACAGAACTCCGACTTTAGACTTTTAGAACTTGACTTCAAGGAATCACAGTACTGCAATAGACCCTAAGAGTGCCCCTCTACCTGCCCCCCAATCTTAGTGCACCCCCACTGACTTAGGACAGAAGCACCTGCTCTCTTTGGCCTGAGTTTTCTCATCCCTTCCATGGCGGAAGTTGCCAGGAAGTTGATGCTATTGATGTTCATTCACTTGACTCCTCATCCCAGCATCCTTCAGCCAGTAACTGATGTGAACTCCCACAACCCTCAATGCCTGAGATAAGCACTCCCAGAGTTTTCCCAGCTGTACTAAGCTCCAGTTAGTAATAATACACCTCTTTACTGGCTACTTCTCTGACTAATCTCCAGAGTAGATGCATTGCTGCAGTTGTTTTCAGTATGAAAAGCATCCTCTTTCTTTTCTCTTTTTTCTAACTTCTCTTTCAAGTTCCATTCAGGTGGGTGGTAGAATGAAGTCAGTGGAGAGAATGCTTGCGGTCCGGACAAAAAGGTGCCGATGTGCTATAATATACCTGTCAGGACCCTCTGGGCCCTTAGGCCACTGCCCTAAATTCCTGTCCCATTTGCTAGTTAGAATTTCTTAAAGTACTAAGTTAAAATAATTTTTATTCATTCTGGCATGCCTCACCTTCTTTAAAATAAAGCAATTTTAGGAATTAAGGTGGAAAATAATAATAGTTACAAATATTGGGCTCTATATATATGCATAATTTCACATGCTTAAAATTATTTTAATTCTCACAATAACCATTTGAGACAACGTATAATTATTGTCTCTATTTAACATACACATCAATTATAGCTCCGAGTAGTTAGGTAACCTGGCCAGGATCACAGAGCTACCAAGTGGCAGAATCAAGATTCAAACATTTTCTTATCTGACTCTAGAGTAAACTCTGTTTAAAATGGACACTTACGGGTGTCCTCTTTCAAAGCATCTTTGTGGTCTTGTTAAGATTCTTAAAGAAAATCCATTGTAGAAAGATGTGTGAAGACTGACTCATTCAGCCCGAGGAAAATATGGTAATATACTCTAACACATTTGACCTTGTATCATCGCCAAGTCTGAGTATGAGATGTTCAGCAGAGGCCATGGAAAAATGAGTTCTAGAGTTAACCAGTGTCTTGGACCCACGGGAAACCAAAAGGCAAAGACAGGGCAATGTTCTTTAAAGCAGGTTGGATTTGGCAGAGGGAGAAGCATACAAGATTTGTTATACTTTTATTTTAATTTATGTGAATAAAGAAACTGAAGTATGTGACACATGGTATTATTAACACACATGCAAACTTGTACCCATGCACACACACAAACCACACATAGTATATTTTAGCTGTGACTTAGATGGAATTTTCATTATCAGTGACTAGGAGTTTAACAAAAGGAACCTGACACAGGGAAAAGGAAGACTTGCTGGCTGGCTATGCTGCCCTTCAGAGAGAAGAAATGAAAATTAGTTGTCACAGAAAATTTGAAAATCATTGAAGAATGAGTGGAAAATAACCTTTCTCCTTATATGGAATTAACAAAAAACAATAGCTAAATGTCTAATAAATTATTTTGTAACTTGCGACTGACTTGTTTAAGATTAAGTGGACCTGAAAAGAACTAAGATTAATGTGTTGTGCATAGCAGAAAATATCTGCAATTTTTTGCGTGCAATTTTAATGAATGAATGAATGAACATAATCATTAAATTTGTAAAATGAGGGTTATCAGATGTTTTTTCTAGAAGCTTCTCTAATCAAAAGTATTCAACTTCTAAGTTTTATTTTTATTATATTATTTAAGTAGTGACTAAAGAAAACTGTACATATTGATATATTAGTCTCTACTGTCCTGTGTTTTTATATTTCTTTAAATTATAAACACAAATCTGAAAGAAAATTTTTTCTTGGTCCCTACATTTTGATTCTAAATGATGAAAGAAACTGACATGTTCTTAGATCATGAATCTGTGATGTTTTTAAAGTCTTTTCAGCTAAAATTAACAGTAATTAATTTAAGTGATCAGGCTAGGGTGATCGTTTATGCCAGGTTAAAATCTCTAATTAGTAAAGCACTTCAGATGTTTCATCTTTGTAAAATTACAAGCTAAAGTTTATAACATTACTGGTTCTTTCTGAAACAAAAGTGTATTGTCATACAAACCTATTTTCAATTTTCTTTGGTTTCTCCAGAACCTTTACGGTTTTACTTGAATAATTGTTAACGGGAACATCAAATGCTAAGGTACTTCCTGTGGGCAAAATTTTCCTGAGTGACATACCCAAACTCTGACTATAATTGAATTTATAAGTGTAAAGCTTCTATACTTTTGCATAATGTGTGGCATTTTATGTTTAGTTTACATTTTCTTCTTCAAATTACAAAACTTTGAGTTTTACTTAATTCATCTTTTTAAAAAAGTAACTTGAAGCAAAATAGGTATTCTTTGTTATTGGCTGTATATTCATTCAGGGACCAATCTTACTATCATTCCTTTTATCAGTAATTATGGTGGGTCCTTTATCTCCACATTGCCTGACTCATACCTGATAACATCTCCAATTCATGGTTACACTAATATAGCTTGCATATATCAGGTAATTGATTCCACCTTTTAGAGTCGCTGAGTCACAACACTGTAGTCACAGACTTTTTTGCTTTACCGCATAACGGAAGTAGACAAATCATTTCAGCACCCCTGCCCTAAACTGCCTCTGTGTAAGCTGAATGTAGGTCATCACATATAGGGCTATGATGCAAGATGCCATGATTTCAGGATACACTGCCTCCTGCTTTCCAGATTTAATCTTCGTTTCTCTAAAAAATGCTTTTCTCCCATTGTTTTAATGAAAATTCGCCTTCAACATAATAGAACTAACATTTTGAATTAAATACTTTTGAATATATGAAACACCTTATGAATCTTAAATTTCATAGATAAGGAACACAAGCTCAAAGAAGCTTAACCAGTTTGCTCAAGATTATTATAATCCAAAGCCAGACTACACGATATCAGGATCACATGGAATTCCACATAGATTTTTCAGGCCCCATCTCTGGCTAGTTTCATGGGTGGGTTATGGGTAGTCTCCCTCTACAGTCTATTATATGCTATTTGTGGCTTGTTTCTATTTTCTAGGTGAATTTTAGCCAAGAAAAGAAACTAAACCCAAAGTACTGTATTTTTATAAGCCAAGGAAGATGTGAATGATACAATAAATTTATAGTAGCTTATCTTGAGCTGCCTTTTTTTTTCTGAAATGGATCTTATCAGAAAATGACATGGAAAGAAAAGCAAAGACAAGTGTAATGACTGCAGTGGTGGGCTTGTAAACTGCCCTGGGGAGGTAATTGGAGAGGAAGTACTGATTTATAATAGCATTTGCTGATTTTCATCGTATAAATACTCCCACATGGCCAATTTCAAACTACTGATAGATTAATAACTTGCTCACAAAATTTCTGAATATTTAACAATTGGCCCGAAAACCAGCTCCAGCATACTACTGGATGTAGAATATATTGGGGAGAAATTGAACTATTTCCCAACATCTACATTGTCCTTTAGGTGGTTCAAATTGGTTGTGAACTCCCCAACTTCACTCTGTTGGCCTCATGCTCTGACTTCCAAAAGGTACTTGAGTGACCCCCAGTCTTTATCTCTCACTCAATTTCCAAGGACATACTCGGATAGAGGTCTGGGGCTCAATGAAGGCATGGATGGGACTAGCAGATGAAGCATTTAGTGGAAGAGAAGTGGATGTCATCTTTAAAATGATTGGACTTTCCCTCTTACCTGCCTTACAGCAGGGGTAGTACTATGAGAAAGCTGCCTTCTGCTTGAGAGAGGATGCTATCCTTGACAGGCCTGGCAGGACTAGAGGGGGAATGAAATATGAAGTAAGGTTTAAGGAAGCTTGGCTCTTAAACTGAGAGAGTAAAAGGGCTGAGTCTTTCTGTCTTTCCACTCACGATAGGAGAAAGACACATGCAGTCAAAAGCAGAGTGTGGGTCAACATTAGCGTGAAGTTGAACAACAAAGGGCTGAAGGTACGACTGCCCTGCTTTTCGACCACGAGTTAAGCTAGAGAGACAGACTGGCTTTTCAGAGCTCCCACATCACCAAGCCCAGTGGGGCAAAACCATAGCTAGTCCAATGACAGAGACCACTCTTTTTCCTGGAGTAGCCTTTGTGCAGCCAACTCATCTAGGGAAACTGAGTGATGATGGCAGTTTGACAAAGCCTAGCCCTGAGCGTGCTAACATGCCTAATGCCACCACATGTAAAAGTACCAAAAACATATTTCAAAACCAACATAAATGATTCCAGGATCGCCTACATTTTAGATTATTTGTTCTTATGGTAAACTTCCAGAAGTCAGGATATTTTCTGGGTGTCTACAACAAAGGTACAAAATCCATCCTTGAGCTTCCTGGAGAGACAACCACAATACTGCTCTATATAAGGGCTAACTTGTTTTGAATAACTCACTTTCCTTCTAGTTGAACCTATTTGTATACTTTTTCCTGACTAGAAAGGTAGGTGTTTCGTTTATCTTCTAAGAAAACAAAGTTAAAAATTTAACTACCAAATGAATCAACCAGAGAACTGAATCACAGTAAGACACAATTTTAGCATGCCAGAGTAAGGTAGTGTGGGTAGATTTCAAGTAAGAAGACCTAGATTTAATTTACCAGTTATGAGACCTTGGTCCAGTCATTTAAGAGTAGTTTCCCATCTGCAAAATGAGGATAGTTGTGCTTAAATTTCATAACATTTCCTACCATATACAAAGCAATTTATCGTGTTCTTTATCTTTCTCAAAATCACCCTTCGAGGCTTCTTAAGAATTCAGATTCCTACGTAATCCAGCAATGAGAGCAGAAATGAACACACAAAGCCTCCAAACATGTATTTGTGCATTTTTATCTGGGTTCTCAACCAGAGACACAAGGAAATCTCAGCATCTAGGGTGAAGATGAGGGAGAAGGATGAACAGAGGCAGTAGGTGTGTACATTTTGGATAAAAACTTCCATTGTGATTCTGGTATTCTATCCTCAGTCCAGCTTGTGGATATACCAATTTCAACAAAAAAGACCAAACCACCAGTTTATAATATTGATTTGGGTGTATACTCTATGGAGGGTTGGAATGCACTACAGGAGGATATGAAACTTTTATGATAATGGGAATACAACGTATTTTGGTCGTGGTGTTGGTTTTACAGATGTAATCGTTCTTTCCAAACTCATTGAGCTATAATTTTAACGATTGCAGTTTATTGTACATGAAAGCATACCTTGATAAAATTGATTAAAACATTGAATTAACAATCCCAACTCCTAAATGCTAACAAATCTCATGGAATGTTTCTCAAGTAAACTACTTATCCACTAATTCAAGTGCATATCCTTTAAGTTGCTCTTAGTATGAGTGATGAAACAATACTGATCCCTCAACACTATTCTCTTCCCTGGGCCACTAAGTAGGGCTTTCAAGAGAAGTCAGTAGTATACTACAAGGATAGACTGTCAGATATTAAGTTAATGACTCTGACCTCATGAGAACCATACCCTAATCCATCTTATGCCCGATAGGTCAATTCATGTGAAGTGAAGTATTCCAATGGGTGAACTCAGACTTTACAATCTATAGCTTAGGTACGACAGACTGTGAGTTATACAGTTTCCTACAAGCTACCTATAATTCCCTTCTATATTGAAGATTATTGGTCAGCCATCGAAAATTGTCCTAACCAACTAATCAACTTTCAGTTTCAAATTTATTTCACAACTAATATGCCTCAGTTCATATTTGTACAGAAGCCAAGGCAATTTATGTTCTAAAATCGAATTATACAGTAATTTCTAACTCTTATTTCTATCTTCAGTGACATCTTTATCAACAATTTTAAAATGTCAGTGGGATGTAAGCAAATACTTGTATGCCCACAGTTCTTTATAACCTCATAACGTTAACAAACTAATATTGTGAATCAGATCTGTACAAGCACTTTTGACTTCATTAAGCACTTTAGAACAGATTTTCCATTTGTTTTCTGACCAATAAGCATGAATATTCTGTATATATTTATAGTACCTTCTACGTATTATAAAAATTGTATGTAGTTTCGTGAAATCCATTTTTTAAAAAATTAATCATGATTTGCAAGACAATAGAATATAGCCTATGAGTATAGAAGCATAGTTAAGTTTGTGTTAAATTTTTTAAAAATAAAATAAAAATAAATTTTTAAAAAATGACTCTGCCTTGCAAATTCTTGTAAAAAATCCTACATTTGTGCAAAATATTGTAAACTTAGTTTCATTGCATTTGGATTGCTGCAAAGGAAGTATAACATTTCACTAACTTGTTATGAGTAGAATGCTTCTAAAAGATAAGTATTTGTTCCATGTAATAACATTCTGGAGAAGTCAAAACCTTGAAATAAACAGAATTTAAACACTTGATCAATTTTTATTTTGAAATAAAATAAAACTACAAAGTTTTAGTTCTCCATTATACAAATAATTTTTTGAAATTTCGACATTATTCAAATATAAGCCAGTCCTTATACAAATAGAATACACACAAAGATCAAAAAATACATATTCTCTCAGCAAACTTTGTCACATAAATAATAAAAATATATACAGCTGGCATTTTCGATCTAAAATAAAATTATCTTAACACTGTAATCACATACAGAAGGTACTAAAAAAAACACTAAAGAAAAAGTTAAAGGAACAAAAAGTTCATTTTATGATATCTACAATTATAAAGCTACATAGAACCAATTTTAGGGAAATATATACTTCTCACTTGGATCTTAATGTTTACTTCACTTTCCTCACTTTTTAGAATATTCTCTGGACAGGTGAAATTCGCAATTCTACCAGCTATCCCTGACACCTAATACAAAGGTAGAACATGTGAAGAACTACATAGTCTAAGTCTTTCTACTTTGGGATGAATGTAAAAAGAATTATTTAAAAGTTAAATTTGTATGAACCTGTGTTAAAATTTTCCAAGTAAACTAAATTAGCTATTGAAAATCAAATAATTCTTTTTAATAAGAAACGTTAGAAAAAAATCCAAAACTTGAAAAGTCTTAACAGAGTAAAGCAATAAAGAAAAACTGTGCCAAAGGTTCCCTAGATAAAAGCAACTCAACTAGGTTTATCTTTAATTATGTTTTGCCCCAGAAATTCTCCTTCCTTTTCTGAGCTCGTGCCAGAGTTTGAAAAGCTCGGAGACTAGAAGCTGCAGAGCGAGCAGAAATCTCAGATAATCTGTCCTCATCTGCAATGAAAGAATTATAGTCAGTATGAAAAATATCTCTTCTAAAAATATTGTTTTATACCATTAACAAAAGAAAAAGCATCAAGCTTTGTAATGTCAATGTTGACTCTGACAGAAAAAAGTAATCTATTGAAATATAAGATATTAATTTTTCAGGATAGCTCACAGTAATTTTCCAAGTTTACAATATTCAGAAATCAAACATTTTAATGTTAAATAAGCATTCTGTTTCCTTCTTGAAATCCCACAATGCCATTACCTCAACACACAGCTCATGAGTTCAGTATTACTTGGAAATACTTCATCATCATACTGTCTTGTCCTACTTTAAAAAGCACAGCTGTTCTGAGCAAAAAGCTTTTTAAAACTTTGTAAAAATAAAATGCCATAACTTAACATGGTATTTACATCACATTTCTAAAATAATCTCACTTAATATGTAGAAATAATATTCAATTTTAATATGCTGCCCTTTATTGCTGAAATTCCTTGTTCTGAGTACACAAATCTATTATAAGATCACTTGTAAACACTGTTCTTCCATTAAAAAGAAAACAGAACTGGATTCAAATTGTCAAAATATTTGCATTTTAAAACAAAAACTTTCCTAGCTCACTAAATTCTGAAAAAAGTCTCAAACTTGCTAAGAGAAAAAAACCTTTAATGTGCATGAACTTAAAATACATAGATATTAATTCAAATTTACTTTCAAATTCAAAATTTTTACTTCAGTAATGTCATATTTCTAAGGAGGAATTAAAATCGTAATTTCATTGTTCACATCAAGATTCAAAATTCTTCATGCCACTATTTGAAGCAAATGGATTGTCAGAATGGAAACAGGAGAAAAAAAGTTCATTTTCCATAATCATATATTTTTTTGAGTTGAAAATTGGCAAGTATAGGCATTTAGAACAAATGACTGATATAATGCTAGGCCAAATTCCTGAACCCACACCTGGACAGGGGGTAAAAAAGAAAGAGTATTAAACTTAGTGTGATGTGAGGCACAATCTCTTATCATCTGTTTGCCCTAGAAAAGATTTTCCAAGGCTTTAGGTTCTAGTTTATTCACTTATAAAATGGGGATAATTTCACCCCCCTCAAAAGATTTCAAAGACCCAATGAAATAACATCTGTGGAAGTACTTTGTAAAGTATATAGTGCTAATCAATTATAAGATCATTATACTATTATAAACTACCATATAATAAAACTTCATACTTTTATGTTATTTCACTATGGAAATACCTTCGTCATTAAAGGCTTCATGCTGAGGTAACTGGAAATTGTTCTTCTTTGCTTTTCCCACTTAAAAGAAAGGCAGATAGGAGGTGAACACACAATATAAATATATATATGCTTGACTTAAAATGTACAGCTGAAACTTACCAGATTTCGTTAACCAATGCACCACAAAAAAATTAATTAATTTTTTAAAAAAGACAGAAATTATCTTTCAAAGGTACTCAAAAGTATATCCATTTATAGTAAACCCTTAGTAAAAGAAGGCTGTCAAAAATCCTATTAATTTTAAATATTTAATAATTACTATTAAAGGGCCATTCATTAATTTATAATGTGCTTATTATTAACAAATACGTAAAAAAACAATGGGTAACCTTCTTCTCAATGATAATGTTGATCTATTCTAACCTTAAAAGAATGTAGTAGGTTTCCGTTTAAAGATGGTAGATAGAATGCATACATTTATAAAAATGACAAAAACCCATAGGAAAGAAAATGGGAGACAGGAACACAGCAACAAAATTTTGGAAAATGGAAATCAAATGAAAGGGTAGTGAGTGTGTTATTATCATATGGAAGCAGGGTGAATCCTCAAGCAGGGGAGGGATACCAAGAAGCAGCCACTTTGTTCCCCTAATGGCTCAGCGTTTGGGAGTACTGAGTAGTACTGAAAGTTGGAGTGAATGTAAGACAGGATCAGGAAAGTGGTTTAAAGTCTTTTTACAAACAGACTGCCAGATCCTTCTTTAAATTTGCACTGGTGGGTAACTGCCCCTCTTTCACAACAGGAATGGAAGTTTTGTCTCTAAAGGTTTATCAAAGCTACTCTGACTAAAGGACACCAGGTTCAACTGAGGACAAAGGTACCAGATTCAAAACAGGGATATTATATATATCATTTATGTTCGAAAGAGATAAAACATGCCATTCATGAAATAAAAACAGGATGCCATACAATGCAATATAGATAAATATGCCTTACTGCTAAATTGTACACCTGAAACTTACTGGATTTCGTTAACCAACGTCACCATAATAAAATTTTTTTTTTTTTTAAATAGAGATAATACTACTTTTTGAAAGAAGGGGGGAAAAAACAGGATGTTGTATAAAAGGAATATGCAGTGTTAAAAAAATTCTTAGAAATTAAAAATATAGCAAAATTATTTTTTTAAACTAAAAAGAAAAGGTAAAAGATAAAATTTAGTAACCCTTTCAAATTAAAATAAACAGAGATGGCAAATAGGAGAGGTAAGATAAGAAAATAAAATCACGGTCAACATGTCCAACATCTGAAGAATGGGAGTGCCAGAAAAGAAGGAAACAAAGTGGAGAAGAAGAAATTACTGACAAAATAATTCAAGAAAATTTCCCAGAAGTGAGAACCAAGTTTCCGGACTGAAAAGGTCTACTGAGTACTAGCAAAATGATTAAAAAGAGAGTTATTGTAAAATTTTAGAGCATTAGGTATAAAGAAAAGATCTCAAAAGCTTCCAGGAAAAAAAAAAAAGGCAACATACAAAAGATCAAAAATAAAAAGAGCATCAGACTCCTTAACATTAAAAGTGAAAGCTAGAAAAGAGCAGAGTAATGCTTAATAAAACTAAAGGAAAATAATTTATGTATAACCTTGAATTATACATCCAGGCAACATTTGGCAATGTCTGAAGACATTTTTGGTTGTCTTCAAAAAGGGGTGCTACTGGCATCTAGCACATTGCCTATAGGTTTATGGGAAAGAATTTGAGAGACATCTCATTTATACAAAAGTGAACTTGGGTATAGCACAACTAACTGTTCCAAAGATGAGATTTTCTCCTATTTAAAGAGATTACATTAACTAAAAAACTAAATAACATCATTTATTAACATATAGTACATACTTATAGCCTTTGTACCTCTCAGTATAAGATTGTCATTTTAAAAGACAAAAAATTAAAACCACAATAATTACCATTATGCTGAAATTCTGGATCTCTCAGAGAGCCCTGAATTCGGCGAGAGGGATGCCAGTAGGAAGAAGGACAGGGTGGAGAAGGAGACTGTACAGGAGTGTTTGTTGAATATTCTGGAATTTTTGAAACTGGAAGAGTTGCCTCAGCAAATTTGGGGTTATTGGTTTCAGAATCTTCCCTCAAAGGTAGGGGATCAATTGTTTTTATACCAGCAGCTGGAGAAGTCAGGAGAGCTACAGCACGACTTTCTTTCTAAATGAAAGAAAAAAAAAAAAGATACATATGCATGTGTACATATACAAATAAACCAAAGATTTAAACACAAAAAAGTATCATAAAAGCAGTAGGAGAAAGTATGGGGAAACTTTATATAATTTCTATATGGAGATTTTATAAGCCTAACAACCAATATAAACATATTTAGCTATATAAAATACATATATAATCATTAAAAAAAATCAAATGAGAAAAACATATAATTTGTATGACTTATGATGAATTATCACTGCTACATAAGTATTTCTTTAACATAATAAAAGACAAATCTAATTAAAAAGAAAAATGATATGTATAAGCAATTCATATTCACACAAAATACAAGTGGCAAACATATTCTACCTCACTTATAATCAAATAATTTCAAAATAAAAGCAATGAGACACTAATTTTTCACTTCCTAAATTACAAAGATTACTTTTTTTAAAAAGTATAATACCCAGAGCTGGCAACGATATAGAAAAATTGGCACTACAATGTTGTTGGGAGCATTGGGAGGAGGTGGAAAAACAGAGCAAAAGCCTTTAAATTTTGTGTTCTTTGACATCACAATAATACTTGGGGAGTATTTACACAAGAGGGGATAATAAAAATATGAACAAAAATGTAGCTAAAGAATGAATTTCAAAATAGAAAAATTAAGAAATAGCAATAGGCATGTAGTTTTGAAAAATAGATTTCAAAATAAGCATCTGATTAAAACAACTGTTATTCCCCATTTAAAAAAAAAACAATGGTATAACTATAGATTGTGTATCACGTTGTTATTAAAAATTTGAAAGAAATGATATTTAATAATATAGAAATGTTTACAATACATTGCTAAGTGAGAAAAATAGATTATAAAGTCTTATCTACAGCATAACAAATGAATACACTATATACCTAAATAATTCAAAAATTCAAGTGTAAGTCCTTGATAGTAGGTGTGACATCATTTTTCTTTTTTATTGTGGTATTTTTTATTTTCCACAATAATAATGTATCACTACCCTAAAAGTCCCTGTATATAGTCTTACTTTTTGAGACTATAAACCAGTAAAATCAAATAATAGTCCCACACTTTCCTGATTACTTATAATTGTTGCTTTTAGTTATTAACTTTGAATTTATCAATGCAATATTCAAAACACTGCTTTCTGACCTTAGGCATAATTTTCTGCAATTAAAGAGCTTATTGCTTCAAAGTGAAGATGGTCTCGGGTCTTATCCAACGACCATATTTTAAAATCAAGATTTAAGATAAAACCCACAAATCTTTCTCTTGCTTCCCTTTTTAAGTATCACTTAGGACAATTGTTCTGATTTTTTCTTTTTCTACATACACATACAGAATTTGAGATCTCTGTTGAATTGGTTGTACTATTGTTAAAAAGACCTGAATGAAATCTGTAGAAAACTTTTAACACAGAGGGTTCCCAGGTTTAATTTAACTTATTTTGTGATCTATTTTTGAGCTTAAAGCCTTACTGGCCTCACTGCTTCCACTCTCTCCAAGTACAGTCCATTCTCCAATGAGCAGTGAGTGATTTTATTTACCATGTAAATCAGAGATTTATAATTGCTTTGTTGCTTCAAATCCTCCAAGGGCTTCCCAGTGCCATGAGAATAACATCCCAATCCTTACTCAGCCTCCCTTTTCCAACCTCATTGCCTACTCTCTGTTCTTCCCTCTCCAGGCTCCGCCAGTCACACCGGCCTTTTCACTTTCTTTAAGAACTCTCACTGTTGTACACTTATGCTGCTGTTCTTTCTACTTGGAAAACAATCTGTGCCCCAGATCTCTGTGTGGGCACCTCCCTCATTAGTCAGGTCTTAGATCAAATGTCACCTCCTCAAAGGTGCCTGTCCTGATGGCCCAAAGTAAAGCAGCCTCATCCCCACTTGGAAGTCATTTGTGGTTTTAATTCACAGCACTTACTACTACCCGAAATTGTCTTTCTCAAAAATTATTTGTCTATTTCTCTCAATGAAAATATAAGCTCCACAAAGACAGGGATTTTGTTTTGGTTACCAATGAATCCCCAAATCCTAGACCAGTGCCTGGCACATAGTAAGAGCACATTAAATGCTAAATTGAGTGAATGAAAATGAACTCCTGATACTCCTCTCAAAGCCACCTCCTGTCCAGAGTTCTCTTACTCAGTGAATAGCACTCCCTATCAATCCTTTTGGGCAAGCCAGAAACCTATAAGGCATTCATGGTTTCTTGTCCCCTTTATCTAACCGAACACCAAGCCTTGACATTGTTTCCCTTACACAATTCTTCAATTCCATCCATTTCTATCTCTGCCCACCCACCTTAGTCCAAGCTATCAACATCTCCTACCTAGATTACTGCAGTGGCCTTTTACAGGTATCCATAGTCTATTCTTGTCTTCCATGGCAGTCAGAAGGTCCTTAAAATATTTCAATGGGTTGCCATTGCTTTTGAGATGATGATAGAAATTCTCAACATTGCTATCTTTTCCAGCCTCATCTTGTACCTGCTTCCTGCCACACACTACACTGGTCTGTTTCTTACAACCTTGCATTCTTCCTCTCCACAGGATCTTGGCGCATGTGTCCTCACCCTTTTTACCTGAGTAACTCTTTCTCTTCCTCTCTATCTCAACTAAATTATGACTTCCGAAAAGCTTCCTGACTTCCAGGACAAGGTCACTTCCTTCCAGAACAGTACTATACACATCTTTGAAATTCTTATTAGTTTTAATTTAAGTTCTATAAGTTCCATAAGATCATATACCATGTCTATTTTTACTATCATTACCTCATGTGTGTAAATGGATAGAAAACATCTGAATGAATGAATGAATGAATGACACTGGGTTTTAAATATCATTTATAAAAATGTATAAATGGTACTTGACAATTAAAACAATACCATGAGACTGCTACTCTAAAGTTTTGAGAGACAGTATTGTTCGGGGGTTAAAAATGTGGGCTCTGAGGATAGACTGCCTGGAGCCAAATTCTGCCCCACCATTTGGCAGCCAATCAGAAAAAAACAATTCAATGTTTCTGCCTTACTGAAAGTATGATAACGGCATTGTCTCTACACATGAAACACAAAATTTTCTAAATTCTGAACCTATCATTCATTTATTACATATGACTAAAATAATCATTTCCTAAAGAAATGTTTTTCCCAAAAATATAAATATTTACCTTTCTAAAATCACTCTTTGAAGTTTCTAAACCATCCTGAGAGGACATTCTTTTCCTCTGTTCTGGGACCGGAGGCTTCACTTTAGAGGGAGACACTAAAACAGCACCACCTGGAAAAATGCCCGAGATGGTAAGTCTCAATTAAACTAAACTTTCATGTAGAAACAGCAGGTTAAATAAGAACTGCACAGTGTTTGCCTATTACCAACAGCTGGAGTGGTAAGATCATGATGAGTCCTTTGGATTCCACCACGTTCTCTCAGCTTCGGAGTGGGAAGCCTGCCTCCTTTTCCTGAGGATACAGAAGAAGAATCCGACCTACAAATTAAAATAATCTATTATGATGCATTTTCTCCAGGAAGTATTATCAAAAACAGTTTGCCACCTTTATGCAATAATAAAGTATGAAACTTTTAAAATAAGGCCATTTTGTTTCTGAAAACATAAACAAATCCATATACACGTAAGAGTGACTGAATATTGGAAAAGAGGGAAGGTCACTGCAAGTCAGCAACAACAGAGCAGAGGATTCGTCCATTAAATCAGGGCCTAAGTCCCATAATAACTGCAAAACTCATGAACGTGTGATAAGGGATTTGGACTATGGACAAAAAGCACCATTATCAATGTAGATGTAGAGAATCATTCCCCAAAGAAATCTGCATACAACAGGAATTAGCTATTTGCCAAAATCACTTATTTTAATATTAGAAAACATTATCTTTTCTTTCTTCTTTGGTATAACCAACTGGTATTAAAGAATATCAGCCATTTTCCTTAAATCATAAAGAAAGTCAGTCTTCTAGACACATTTACAAATATAGCAAATTATAATTAGCAAGATATAAATGAAAATAACACTGACTACTTCTCCCCAAGTAGCTGAGTGTTCAAGTATTCAATTACCAATTAGTGATGATTCAAATACCAGACTGAATCAAATTAGAAACCATACAGAATGCCTACTTAGTAACATTAAAGTAAAATCTCTTTATTAGTCATAAAACCAAAAGCATAAACCACTATACTTAGTGACAAAACAAAATACATATTAACCATGTACAATAATGCTGCTATATACTGATTAATTCAAAATTCTCACCCTTCTTTTATCTTGTCTGCCTTAGATTTTTCATGTACTTCCAACTTCTCTAACTCTCCCACATAAACCTGTCTGTCCTTTTCCCTTTCCTCTTCCCTTTCCTCTTCTTCTTCCTTTGGCGGTTTCTGTATGTCTTCATTGGTGTTCTCTGCATCCCAAGCCAGACGCCTCCTAACAGGTATGATGGGAGCATCTGACACGCCCAAGTTCTCTGTGGTATTTTTCTGGAGCTGTTCTTCCAAGACTGGTCTTTTTTCTTCTAGTTTTGTAGGACATTTCTGCAAAGTCTTATGGCTTGTAGGATCTCTGCATAACAAAATAAGTTTTATTTTAAGTTTGAACAGTTTGTGGTTTCTAGTTGATATTAATTTTAATGAGTCCATCATTCCCTTCCATTGTTTACAACTGTGTGTTTTCCACAGATATTGCCTTGCCCAGACAATGAAGAAATCTAATTAAAAGTTCAATTTACAGAATAATAAAAGTTATGATCTGGAGTTTCTATTAAAATACTCCAAAATAAAATCTATTTATCTCTTCTTACTACCTTCACACACACACACGCCTGCTCCACTACTGACAAAATTCATATGTATCCCCTAAACTGGCATTTATGCACATAAACTTGTACCCTCGCCCCCAGGTTTAACTTGTTCAGTTACTCAATTAGTTTGTGCACAAACTCAAGGGTACTTATGGATCTAGTAAGCTGATTCAAATTTTATACTTTAGATCATCTTTTCCAGACATTGTTAAATTGATTTAGTGATGAACTTCTTAATCAGATGCCACATAATTAGAATTTACAGTTCAATTTGGTATGTATGACTATATTAATATACTGTATCAAAAAACTTTTATTTGCTACAAATCAGTGTGCTATTTCTCTTATAGTCAAATGGTGTTCACTTTAAAATCCATAACAGCAGAGAATTCTCCCACAGAAGCAAGACCTAAATTCCACAATAACCATGAAAATTATGAATGAATGATAATGGATATGTACTAATAGCTTACTTTTAAAGTTCTTTTACAGCTACTGTATGATCATCCTTTTCTATTTTTAATTAACAAAGATATTGTAAAATCCAGTCTTCCAGAATTATATTATGTATTATTTTACACATAATTGTGTAAATCAAGTATGTATAGCTTTCAAAAAATAAACTAAAAATAATGAAATATAATAAATGCTGGCATATCTCCATTTGACTAGAAGACAAATTTTGAGTGTCATGTCATTTTCCTACATAATTCCATGATCTACATAAGCTACAACATTCCTTTTCACCATACACAAAGAACATCTTACCCAGCAAGATCCAATGCTCTAATGTTGCTACTAATGGTTCCTTCTGAGCTTGTGGTGGAGGAGACATCCCAACAGAAGTTTTTATCAGACAGAATCTGATTCAGATGGTCCCGAGAAAAATGTGTTCCCTGAACTCGTTTCCTATAAAACTCAGCCTTCTCTCGGAGTTCTTTAACCTATAAAGGAGAGGTAAGACATCACGTATTACTGTAAACGCTCCTTTGCAAATATCACCAAGTAGCTTATCAAAGACATTGCACACATACAGCCAGAGACTAAGGAGAAATGAAGGCAAAAATAGCCACATACATTCATCAAACTGTGCATTTTAAAGCAGAAATTAAAACAGTCAAGCTAATGCACAATGCAGTTATTTTATTTCAGGCCAGCAGGCAGGAAGAAATATGTAGCAACTAAGAAAAATACTGATGCCTATTTATTTCAACTGAAATTACACAAGTACTCTATGCATTATTAGTTTTTTAAAAACTCAAAAGCAACCAACCTCCGCATACCACATGGCATTTAGAGAACCCTAGGGGAGGAATACAAAAACACACTTAATGACAGGTTAATGCCATAACTGAATATTAATGGAATCAATGAAATACCTTATTATTCCTTCTAAACATATACCAAACTTGTCAATCAAATTTTTTAGTATTTTAGTAATATTTAATTCAGTAACCAAGACATCTTAATATTATTTGAAAACCAGACATGTTATTGCATAGCTGGGATGGTATCCGTGACAGGTAACCTAATTACTATTCCTATTTCCTTACCTCTGGAAGATTACTGGCAGGTCAGAAATCCCTAGGCCCAGTCTTACTTTCCCGGTTTTATATATAGCTGCTACTAGTATAGAAGCCCCCACTGAGAGAGTCACGAGGCATTCCCTTCCAGATTCCTCAACATTTCTTGGAATCAGCAAAACCTCGAATTTTAAAAAATGTATTAAATACATGGTAATTTTTAATCCCACAAAATAATAATTGTAATACAGTCAACAGTGATAGAATACAAAAAAAAATGTTCTGATGAACTATAAAGTGATTTGAATTTTCTAATATGCAAATAACATATTTTCATGTGAAATGGAGCCTTCTACACTCATTTGAAACTTTCATTTTATGCATCATACTGCCACCTGCTGGCTTCCCTAAAAAAAATTACACTGCATCTTAAAATTCTGTCTAAAGTAACGATACAAACGTTACAAACCGAAAAATTCTGTCTAAAGTAACGTTACAAACCGAAAAATTTAAATAAGATAATCTTTATTCTCAAAAAAATCTATAATTTTTTTTCCTATCATAAAGATGGAATATTAGCATTAAAAAGATATGTGGACACTGCTAAAATTTTTTTTCTTTCACATAAAGGCAAAAAAGCAAATCCTGAAACTTGGCATTGCAAAAGCAATTGGAGAAACATGTCCTCAGCTCCTTAAGACACTATTGAATGCAAAGAAAAAGTGCTACAACTCTAGAGAATTAGCCAAAGCAAAGGACAGCATCCACCATGGCAATAAGAAACCATATAAACTTCTCTAATGGACCAAACCTGGAACATTCCTAAAGGATAATTCAAAATATTGTTTTCTTCACTGCCAAAAAAATTGAACCATGTTCATTTATTATTTCTGTCAACTCCTATACTTTAAAGAAACTTAGAGTACAGTAAGTTCTCAACTAATATTTCTTTCTATGCCGTTTCATTATAACATGATGAGATGCCATAAGAATGTAACTCTTGTTTATATCAATTAGCCTATGGTAAAACTGGTTTCATTATATGAGTTTTTGCTTAAAGTCACAGAACCTACCAACAATATTAGATAAGGATTTCCTATAGTGCTTTTTTAATTTAACAGGTAGAACTGAGACACATGAGTTGACTCGAACTACTAACCAAAGTATCCTGAATGCACAGGAACCTTGTTTAAAGTGCCCTGCTATAATCCAGGTTTTATTTCTAACACATACTCCTATGTTTCAAATGTTTCATAGCTACTCCACCACCTACAATGACAAAATCTGTAAGCCCTAGCATTGCTTCTTCCTTTGTGTTCTTAAAGTCCTTCTTGTATATATCCATTAGTACTTAATTTATCCTACTGGAATTTCATTCTCCCCCATTAACCTATGAATTCCTTGAGATGAGGAAGAATGTAGCATTTAAACACTGTTCTGAGGGTGGACTAAGTGCTAGGAGGCCTGAGCTAGAAGGCTGGTAGCCAAAGATAAGCAAGAAAGTCCCTGATTCAATGTGCTCACAGTTTGGTAGAGGAGGCAGACTTCCTCTATGATAAATTATTATCATAATATTGGTATGGTCTATACCGTAATAAACAAATGAGATATAAGTTCAAAAGGGAGGTCTATCAGTCCTGTACTGCACGTAGGGTGGAGTGGAAAGGAACAGTGAAGGAGACTGCATTCTATCCATGTGGAAGCACCTTACTGTTTTATAAATGACAAGAAAAACAAATAACCCCTCCACATGCCAGTGATCCAGTTTTAACTGACATCAACTTTTGCAGGAGGAAAAGGAGATACAGAAATACTGTAAAACTTTGGTTTACTCAGTTTTATAATGACGTTCAAAACAATATTTTAAATTTACTTTATCAGCAATTTTTATTAATAATCTTAGTTCTAATGGTGTTTTACAAATACATAATTTTAAATTTCTATAATCCTACACTAAGATGAAAAATTAGGAGGTTTATATCTCCCAAAGTAAGGTGTTCCACTAGAAAGAGTAAAACAAATTGACAGTATGAACTCAACATTAAGAGCGATCCCTACAGCCCACAACCAGAGCCATTAAAAAGGATATAAACTACCCTAAACTCAAAAGAACACACATACCTCTTTCCAGGTAAAGTAATGTCATCAGATTATATTATATAATAAGCACTACAAGTAGAATGTTTTCATTTATGAATTTCTTTTCCCAAATTAAGAAAATTAAATCATTTAAAATGTATATGCAGAAAATGGGGGTTGGGGATAGAAAAAACTCAGAAAATGGGGGTTGGAGATAGAAAAACTCATTTTTCTCAAAAATCAACCCCCTAAAATGAGGAGTCATCTTATGCCTAGTAGTCCTTCCAATGTCTGTCAAATTACAGAACGTTTCTTAAATGTGGAACTTTATCTTGAAATAAAGTCCTATTTGTGAAAGACGCATTAGAAAAAAACTACCCAGAGAAAAAACTGATGGTCACCAGATGGGAGGAAGGTTGTGGGGATGGGTGAAAAAGGTGAAAGGGATTAAGAAGTACAAATTGCCAATTACAAAAATAGTCACCAGGATATAAAGTACAGTAGCATAGGGAATATAGTCTATAATATTGTAATATAATAACTGTATGGCATCAGATAGGTACTACACCTAACAGGATGATCAGTAGATAAGGTACATAATGTCTAATTACTATGTTGTACAGCTGAAACTAATATAATACTGTATGTCAACTGTAACTGAAAAAAAATTTTAATTACTTCAACCAGTATAGTTTGATTAGATTATCTAACAATTATGAAAAAAAAGAAATTTAACACAGATTCAGTAATTAGTCTGAGGATGGGACCTAACAATTGTAATTGCTGATTATATTTAAAACAATCCTTTAAGTGAGCATTTAAAAAGCAATAATGCCAGTGATTATATTATGGAGATAAGAAATATACAACCACTGGACAAATAAAACCAACCACCCTAGTGTTATATAACTAGGTACCTGGGACTTAGGATAAAATACCCAGTAACTAGACTATAGATTTTCAAAGTACAGTATCTCAAACAACATAGAATGAAATGAAGATGAAAAGTCGTGAGAAAACTCTAACATGACTCGAAAAATGAGTTAATTCTGATAACAAAGTCATTGATATCCAACTTCAGTTGAAGAGTGTGAATAATAATCCTTCACAAAATGTTAGGAATGGGAAAGTGGGGGAATACCTTATATTTAGAGACTTCATAAGTAGCAACATGCAGTAAATGTCTTCCAGAAAAAAAAAATCTAAGACTTAAGTAAAACATAGCCCATATTAAATGTCTATGATCCAGGTCAACTAAAACTGTTATCATTATCAGTGATCGCTGACCTCTTTACTAAAAGTTCTTATTCTTTTCTAACTTCAATTTACTTTTTGAATTATTTTGAAGTCATGGCAAACCATACCACTGCTTTGAATATTTATAATCACCAATAGCATTAATAAAACAAACGCCCAAAAGTCATATCACCAAGATATAACAGAAAATCTTGAAGACAGGTCTTAACAACAACAAAAATGTCCTCTTCTATCAGAGGAGGATAAGGATTGTCACCTTATCATAACTTCAGATATGACAATCCTGTCAGTCCATCAAATGTTTAGATATGGGATCTAAATATCAACTCACCTTAGTTTAAAGAAGTCTCAGAGACTGAGAGAGAATTTTTCCAAAACAAGGAGCTTCTAGTGAACGAACCTAGTGAAGCACCTAAACAGGACAGGCTCGTGGCTGACACCCATTTATTGGCCACACTAGCCCTCCATGGCCACAATCTGTACCCTGTTCTTTACCTCCACTTTTCCTCATTCCCCATCAGACTCTTCAGACACAGAGCTCCTTGCCAAGGTCTGGCATGGTCATAAACTGCTCAGAAGTTTAGCTGACTCAATTCCTTTCTTCCATCATGGCTACTTTTAATGTTCACATTTATAACTTGAATTTTGCCCCAAAATTTTGCCCCAATCTAGGACAGCTTCGAGCTTTGTCTCTTACTCTGCATATATTGCCTCTGAGCCATGCTCAAGTAGGAAAGTAGAGAGGACCAAGAGCAGCCACGGAGGAAGAAATCAAGTAACCTCCTGAGTTTAGGAGCACAGGAGTCACCAGGACATAGGTCTGAGATCTGCTGGTGCAAAGAGCAACAGCCCAAAGTGCCAACAACTTCGCCCAGAAGCTGATTACATGTAATTGTTAGCCATGGTTTTAAGTATGGAGCTAAATAAAATATTCATTCTCCATCCAAGTTATCCCTCTCTTTACAATGTTAAGGGGAGGGAATGTTTACTGATGTCTAATCTAAACTGCTTTAATTTAGCTAATCCACACAGAAAAGACAGAAAACCATAAAGATGTAGTTTAAAAGATGCTAATTATACAATTGCCAAATAAGCTCCACTGTTTATCCTTTGACTATAAGAAGCTAGTACTAAACACTAGGATTACCCTTTCCCTCAAACCTTTCTTTAGGATCCTCTGAATTTCCCCCATATAGTCAGGGTGTCCCAACACTGTAACTCAAACTTCCATCAGCACAGGCCACTCCTTCCTTGTACTTACAGACTGTAAAAGTACACATTGACAGGGGATACTACTGTCAGACAAACTAACCATGAAAATTAACTAATCTTCAGTTGTGAGGGTGGATGTCAGGATGTTATAAAATAATCAAATCTATCATGCTACAATTCTAAAAACTGACTTTATTAATACATCCAAATATTGATTGTAAAAAAATTTTTAACTTTAAAGACTATAATAAATATTCATCTCTAATATTTTAAATAATCTCTAGTATTTTTAAAAAGTAAACACACTGATAAATTATATCCTAATACATACAACTTTAAATTCCTGATACTTTTAATGCTATTATTGTATTATACATCTTTAAATTGTAGTCTCTATTACTAAATTAAACTTATTGTGAAATTAAACTGACATAGGCTCAAAGAAAATGGGGGCTTACTGAACTCACCTGATTTGGTATGTTTTCCTTCACATGTGTCCAAGCCCCAGCTTTATATAAATACTGGGCTGGGCTCAGAAACTTTGCTCTATATTCAGAATTCACCTTCCTAACGGAAATGAAATGAGAGTAAATTAAACTATTTCAACATGTCAATCATCTAAATACTATGCTTTTTATCTTATAAAATACATACCCAAGCCTTTGATGTCTCCATGAAGTGAGCTTCTTTTTAGGCTGGTTTAAGTCTTTTGATTCCATCTCTGCTTCTAATTTTAAAGGATCATCTATCTTATTACACTAAAATGAAAATAATTTAATCTTTTTATGCTTAAAATATTTTATACATTAAAGTGAAAGCATAACTGTTATAAAGTATACTTGGACACTGTATTACAATTCTGTTTGTAGAAGTAAGCTTTAACAATTAAAGATAACATGGAAATCACAAGAAATCAACAAGCGAGTTTTGAAACTAGTATATCCAGTTAGCTTTTTGAAGTATAGCTCAAGATATAGGTTCGTTTTCTAACGACAAAAATTTTAGATCCTTGCTAGGAAAACATTTTTTAATTAACAAATAAACATCTAAATAAACTTCATGTTACTACCTACTGAACATTGATCTTACATTTGCCCTTGATATTCTAAATTTGCATTTAATTGTGTTACAGTAATTAATGTAAGGTCCCAATGAATAACTTACCACTTTGATTTACTAAATAACAACTCTTTTCTCTCTCTAAGAACATCATAGGTCCAAAAATATATATAACATTTTACTTTTAGTCATAATTTCTATTTTTAGAACCCATAAAATATCAGGTATGACATTCCAGGAGATTAAAAAATAGGACTTATATTTACTTATAATTTACAATAATTTTAACCTGAAATTGTAACTTAAATAGCTATAATTTCACACAGAAGCAGGTGTTTGTATATCCTAAGGTAAATCATGTGAATTATACTATGATTTGACATGCTAAAACTTTGGTTTAACATACATGTGCGTATGTGTGTTCATGTTTGATTTCCATTATTTGATTTAAAATACTTTAGTGTTTCTGTCACTACTGTTACCCTGGAGCTCACATTACTGTAATATCAATCATTTGATATTAGAGCAGACTTACCTACTATATTTGCTAAGCATTCATCACACTGTATTATATTTAGTTTTTTATATCTTTATCTCCCCACTAGCCCAAGAGCTGCTTAGGGCTTAGTGTGGTTATCATTGTATTCTAAGTACTTAACCAGTGTCCAGTTCCTACTAGGTGCTCAATGAATATTTGGCATTTAATGAACAAATGAATTAATGCGCTAATAAAAAACAAAAATCTCAAGCAGTGGTAAATGAAAGAAAATGAGTAAAATCTAAATTGAGGATTTTGTTTTGTTTAAAGAATTAACAAATACCTTCTTTTCAGGAGATATTGTTTCAAAATGTCCGTTCTCTTTCAAACCATTTCTTAATTTTGGTTCTTTCGCTGGAGATAAACCCTTGAAATTTCTTTTATATTCAGTTTCATGGATGATTGAGTTACCTTTGAATTGTGGAACAAATTTGCTTTTATTGTGGAAAACCTTCAAACGAAAATTACTGTAGTTTAGTTTTTTGTGGGTTAAACACAGAACTTAGTTTTCCAATTACTTAAAAATCTCAAATATAAAGTTGAATAAGATATAAAAAGGCAAAATTATATATAACTGTAATTTTACTTCACATGACCAATTAACATCCAAAGGGCAACAAAAGCAAAAATAACAAATGGGACTGCATCAAACTAAAAAGTTTCTGTAGAGTAAAGAAAACAATCGACAGAGTGATAAGACAACCCATGCAATGGGAGAAAATATATGCAAACCATAGATCTCATAAGGGGTCAATGTTCAAAATATGTAAAGAACTCAATAGCAAGAAAACAACACAATTTAAAAATGAGCAGAGGCATAAAAACAGACACACAGATCAAAAGAACAGAATAGAGAGTCCAGATATAAACCTATGCACGTATGGCCAATTAATTTATGACAAAGGAGCCAAGAATATACAATGTGGAGAGGACAATCTCTTTAATAAATGGTGTTTGGAAAACTGAACAGCCACATGCAAAAGAATGAAACTGAGCCACAGTCTTACACCATATACAAAAATCATCTCAAAATGAATTAAAACTCTGAATGTCTAATACCTGAAATCATAAGACTCCTAGAAGAAAACACAGGAGGATAAACTCTTTGACACCGGTGTTGGCAACGATTTTTTGGATGTGACACCAAAAACAAAGGCAACAAAAGCAAATATAAATAAATGGGACAAAATCAAACTAAAAAGCTTCTGTATAGCAAAGGAAACCATTAACAAAATAAAAAGGCAACCTCTGAAATGGGAGAAAATATCTGCAAACCATATATTCAATAAGGAATTTACATTCAAAATAATAAGGAACTCATACAAGAGAAAAACAACAATCCAATTAAAAATAGGCAGAGGAATTGAATAAACATTTTTCCAAAGAAGACATAAAATGGCCAGCAAATACACAAACAGATAATCAACATCATTAATCATCAGAAAAATGTAAATCAAAAACACAACAAGATAATCACCTCACATCTGTTGGAATGGCTATTATCAAAATTAGAAAAGATAACAAGTGTTGGCAAGGCTATGGAAAAAAGGGAACCCCTGTATACGGTTGGTGGAAATGTAAATTGTTAGAACCATTATGGAAAAAGCACAGAGGTTCCTCAAAAAATTAAAAACAGAACCATATGATTCAGAAATCCCATTTCTGGGTATATTTCCAAAGGAAATGAAATCTGTATCTCGAAATGATAGCTGCACTCCCATGTTCACTGCAGCATTATTCACAGTAGCCAAGATATGGAATGAATCTAAGTGTCCATCTATGGATGAATAGATAAAGAAAATGTGGTGCGAGTACACACACACACACACACACACACACACACACACTAGAATAATATTCAGCATTATTAAAAAAGAAGAAAACCCTGTCATTTGCAACAACATGGATGGATGAACCTGGAGAACACTTGCTAAGTGAAATAAGCCAGGCACAGAAAGATAAATACTGCATGATTTCACTTTATGTGGAATCTAAAAAAGTCGACCTCATAGAAGCTGAATAGAATGGTGGTTGCCAGGGGCTAATGGGTCGGGGTAATGGAGAGATAGATGGTCAAAGGGTACAGTTTCAGTTATGCAGGCAAATAAATTCTGGAGATCCAAAGTACAGCATGGTGACTATAGTTAATACTGTACTGTATACTTGAAATTCACTAAGTAAGGGTAAATCTTAAGTGTTCTCACCATAAAAAAAAAGAAAAGAAAAGAAAGGAACTATGTGAGGTGAGATATGTTAATTAGCTTGATTGTGGTAATCATTCATAATGTATACATATATCAAAACATCACACTGTACATGTAAATATATAATTTTTACTTGTCAATTATACTTCAATAAAGCTAGAAAAAATCCAAAGGTCAACTTTCTAAACTCATTACTATTATGTTCTGAATAATAGTTATTGTAGTCAAATAATGCTTAAGCCAAAAGAAATAATGAACCATTATCTTTTCTTTCCAAAGTTCCCTACCCCTCTCCCAGTTTGGTAATGAGATTAGTAGAATAGGCACATTTTAATAATATGAACACAAACATTAGCTTTACAAGGCAACTCTGTTGTCAGCTCTACAGGTTTTTTCCCCTCCTTGACAAGAATTTTTTTCTTCATGCAACAACAGAAAATAACATTTTGAATATCTGGTATGTTCATGTGTTCAGTTTTTGTTTCTCTGCTTGCTTATTTTTAGATTAAAGTAAGGAAAAATTCAGATAATTATTATTCTATTTTTAAGTGTTTCCTTTTATCCTTAATATTTCAAAATATTATTTCCATTTTATGGTACATTACTACTGATTACAAGGAAAGCAAATGAAAAAAGATGGTGCTCAAATAAGGTACATTATTGCTTTATAACTATGAAGAGTACATCTTCATACAGATAAAATCCAAAAGGTATAATTCGAGTACTTTTCTACCAAAAATTGCTTCGATTCTTTTACATATTAAGACATTCTTTCAGAAAATGGGTATCTGGTAAAATAAACTGAACAGCTCCTTTACAGGTTCCCCAACAGTAAGGATTCAAAGTTTCTGCCACAGAACCCTTCAATCTACAGACCCTGAAACTGATATGCTTTGAACCAACAAAAAGCATTTGTTTCCCCCAAAAATTTCTTTGAAATCCTCACTAACGAAAGCAATAAGACTACCAGTGAAGGTATTGCTAGTGATTTATTTTATATCATACTTCTGATCCTATAAAAAGAACCTTTCTATACAATACTTTCACCGAAATATGTAAAAGTTGTCAAAGGGGCTTTAATTTGAATCAGCTCTATCTTAAAGTTGAAATACTCTATGAAAACTGAAGAATTCCCAATTTTTAGGTCATAAGAATATCGTAGGTACACTTACTATCCAAGAATACTTGTAAGCCAGCAAAAGAAGTACTGATTCTATTTAATAGGTTCATAAAGGATATGTATCACTACTTAGTTATTTTATATGTTCCTAAAATGTTACATAAATTTCAGTTTTTAAAAAAGCTGAATAACGAGTAAGCCCAAAGCTTCCACAATTTTTAGAATCACTGGTATTGCCATCTGAGTATAAGATGACTGATGATCTTGCCTTGCTGAATCTAATTATTCTCCTAGTCCTTAGGGGTAATATAGTGAATGTTGAGATACAGGAGAAATGAATGTGAGGGTGTGTGAAGGTGTATACGTGTCATGTGCATATGTATGTGTGTGTATGCTTATAAAGAAAAACGCAAAGATCAGGAGAAACAAAAATCTAAGCTGTCATGGCCTCTGGGGATATTTTAAATGGAAGTATTTCTTACGTAGGCCAAGGAGTATGTTTAAGAACATAAATGAGAGTTAAGAGCCTAAGAACTGTCTAGAGGAGGATAGTTGTAAAACAGAGGATTTTTTAGTCATGGTAGTCCAATACTGAAATTGTGCAAGGGTACAATAAAATCTAATATCAGATTTAGTTATCATTATAGCTTTCGAATATTACATAGTTAAATATATAGTTAAATATATGTCAGTTCCTATTACTGCTCATTTGATACAAGGACAAAAGTATATATCTTATGTTCCTTTCAATGTATTTTGTAGATATTAAAAAAAATATCCAAAGCAGTTAGAAAACAGAAAACACGTAATACATTAGTCAACTAAACACATTTTAGGAGAAACCAATTTAATAATTTTTTAATACATAAAAAACTCACAGTATGCAAAAACTTACCTGTCCCCCCGTTTTCTTTACCCTGTCTCATATTTAGTATATGTGATGGATCTGGCAACAATGATCATCAGTAGCCTAGGACAGTATAATATTACTACTATAAATCACAAGTAATAGGATGACTTTAGCAAGACTCTAATTCTAACTTTCTAGAACCTACCTCCAGGCCTGCTTGAGTATCTAATTTCTTTCAGCAATTAGTTCTATGTATATCTGCATGACTAGTTTAGATAACGATATTCAAAAATGTATTACATCCATTAAACTACCTGATTGGCTGCAAAAACTGGAGCAGTTTCTTTAGGGGTTTTCCAAACAAACTGCCTTTGGTATTCAGAATTTCTCAAGACATTATGTGAAGGAACAACAGTCAATCCAGCTTTCTTCTGCAGAAGTCTATCCAACTGTTAGGGAAAAAAATCCCACTCAAAGTCATTAAAAATTTCTATTCAAACTTTTTTTTACTGTGGTAAAAATACATAACATGAAATTCACCTTCTTAACAAATTTTTAAGTGTACCTATAACTACATACACGTTGTTGTATAACCAACTTTTTTAAATTGTTAATCTCCCTTTTAAATTGTCAAACTATTTAAAATTCCTTTCTTAATACCGTCAAGGAGTTATTATGCACCCCAGAAAAAGATTAACAACATCTCAGTTCCTTCCTACCAATTATTCATAATTAAATCTATTACTAAAAGTCAACAGCACCTTGGCTCATTCACACTTTGTTTCTAAGAAAGCCCCCTCCCCTGCCCACCAGACTTATACATCACCTTCCTTGATTTCCCCTATGCCCCCAGCTTTCGCAACAAGCCACAGGTTCTTCTCCAACACTTCTAAGTGCCTCTCCGTGGTTCCAGTCAGTGGCGAATATGAAATGGGGAAGAAGCACAGTGGGATGGAGAAAAATGTGGGAGGCAGTAAGATATCTGCACAGATCCCTGCAGCCTCTGCTTATGTGCTCACAGGAACCTTCTGCAAGCCAGCTATGACATAAGAGAGCAGAACTGCAAGATCTCTGAGATCCAGCCAAAACCCTCCTTCCTTTTGCATTTCATCAATTGAGATTCTGTTTTTTTGTTGCTAGTATACAATCACAAATTGAAAAAAGCCTAGGAAGAAGTCAGCTCACCATCCCTGCCAGAGGTAATGGCCTACTCCCCTTCTCTGTCTCAACTTGATCTCTCCCTTAGGACTCAGGTGCTGATATATGATGAATAAAATCCAGAAGCAGGCTGTCCACCCAATGAAGGGATACCTTAGTATAACAGTACAAAGTGACTATTAAGAATACAACTAATTCATGATAACTAAAGTCAATAACCTCTTATTAACTATTCTATAGACGTGAGAACAGAAAACAATGGAAAAATTTTAGGCACAAAATGAAATATTACTGAAATGATAAAATCTGCAAAGAATTCTACGCTTTCATAACAAAATACAATGAACATACTTACCTTATTATCTACGTTTCCTGAGAGAAGCTTGGCAGAATGTTCCAGTTCCACATTTTCATTAACTGGTATATTGTTTGCTATTACATCCTTATTATTTTCCGCAATATCTGAAGCTCCTTCAGCTCTGGAGTCTGCAGAGTGAGATCTGGTTCTCTTGGGCACCCTGGAGGCTTCTAGTGCAAGGACTCTTTCTTGGTTAACATCTGTTTGTTCTGCCTCTTGTGATTCTGGTGCTTCTGTTGATTCTGGGGCTTCAGGTTCCGGTGATACAACCACATCATTCTCTGAGATAGCTCCGTTCCACTCAAGATATTTTGAAATCTGTGGATCATGGTAAGGGACTCTTCTTTTTGAAATAAAACTTGGCTCTTTTGTGATTCCTACAAAATATAGTATACAAAAGTAGCAGCTACCAAAGCATAAAGTTACAAAGACAACTTCCAATAATACCTATGAGAGGAGAAATGGAATTTAAAATTCAGTTGAGATACACACACAATATCCTTCAAATTACAGGATAATAAAATAACTACAGTTTTTCAACATAAAATTTTTAATTTTGCTTTAAAGAAATATTAAAAGTTTGACCATAAAATAATTTTTAATTGGGGTCACAATGTTCAAGTTATCCTCACACAAGTCACTAGGACCACAACGTGATGGGCCTGGCAAGCCAGGCAGTACATGCTGCCTCCGTTTCTAATTACTTTCCTGTGCTACTTAACAAAACAATGGGCCCTGGTACTGTCAAAATTTGGAACTTGTCACAAAGCTTCTCTTATGCAGAGCAGACCAAGATGAGAAGGGATGAGATGTTATTACGCTGGATCTTGGTTCTACATTTGGTTTGATTTCCTGAGAATTAAAAAGAATGAACTCTTTTAACAAGAGCTAAGATACTATTTCTCTATATTTCTGCCTGGCAAGCAAATGTCCAAAAAACTTAACCTTCTACCCAGGTAAGAGGAGCTCTGTGGAATGGCAGCCACTAAGATACTGACCCAGTTTGGGGCCATTCTTTAAATAGAAAGAATACTGTGCAGAGTGGGGAAGAAAGATTAAGACTAGAAGGGAAGAGGAGAGGGAAGACGGACAGAAAATGTGGCATGAGGTAAAACCCAGAGTTCTCTGGCTTCTATCATGGATGTTTTGGCCACTGAACCCAGCGTCCCTACCCTTACAAGGCTTCCCTAGATCCGTGGTCTTCAAACTGGGTGCATATATGTCTGGAGGCACATAAAGACATTGTGGGGGGAAGGGAGGTACACAGAAATGGGCAGCTTAAAGGAATCATTTTCCAGATCTTAACTTCCATATGTGCTATTTCCTGACACTGATCTGCCTACAAGATGCATCTGCCATCTGTAGTTTTATTTCCCACCACCCCCTTCATAATCACTTTCCCAGTTCACAAAAGACATCTCCCTCAACCAGCCCCATGGAATTGGGGGACAAAACTTCATAAGTGGGAAGGAAAAACAAAGAGCCAATTCAAGAAAGCATAACTCCTGAGGGAGAATATCTGACAGCAAAGAAGGCAAAGATTAAAAATAACAAAAGAATAAAACCTTATTTCATCCAGCTCCACACCTTTTCCATCTACCCATCTTAGATTTAAAATTCAGGTCTAAGAGTATCATCATTTGAAATGCAAGCATGCATGTTAACACATTTATTTGGACTGAAAAAGTTAGACCATTTTTCTCACAAAAAATTATTTTGATTAATTTGCCGAGGAGGACAAACTTTACCAATTACAACTACAATGAACATTTACCATAAATTGAATGAGCTAAATTGGCAGCTCCAAAATTTTAACAAAATATATGTAAAATACATATACAATATGCATATACTAGAAATACACATCTTTAGATTTTTTATACTTATGTTTTTATACATATGCTTTAAAAAAAACAAAAATACTAAATATCAACTTAAAAATGTGAAGGGATACTAAGACTTTCTAAATTCTTTTAGGGGGTATGAAAGCTAAAAAATTTGAAGACCACTGCCCTAGACCTCTCTCTGTTTTAACACAGAGAGGGGCTTCTGGCAGAAGAGCAAAATGAATGGGGAAGATTTTCAAGTGACCTGCCCTTCTCTCCCAGCACCAACAAAAATACACTATGGGAAAAAAAATACAGTATATTAACAGAACATCCAGCCATTGCTAGGTAACAATGCTGTTGTACCTGGCTAGCCTCCCACCTCCCCTTCTGAACATCCTAGAGTTCTCACTCTGGCTCTCTCCCTCACCTAAATTGTCCATTAACATGCCTCCCTTAGACCATTCCTACTTTTGTAATGTACCATTCTCCAGTGGCTTTGCTCCCATGGTCTCATTTCCTCTCCCCTCTACCCTCAAATACAGTTGATCTAAACTAAAATGTCATGGAGGCAACTAGCTGGTTACCCAATTTCCCAGTATCATAATATCCCGCTCTAGGCCTTCATTGGGGTATCTACACTTTGAGATTTACTTTGGATTCTTAATCTAATGGAGCCTCAAATTTGCAGAACTTCTGGTCATTTGAAGAGGATTATGAGCACCACCATGCCCAAGAAGCAGGGACGCCCAGTCTTTGAAGTCAGGCTTTGGGCAAAGGATCCTGATGCTTCAGAGGAGCCCTAAAAGAGCCACTCCTTTAGCCCACCCTTCCCTTTGTTCTCCAAACACTCTCGTTTTACTAATTTCCCAGGTTTGGGGCCCCGCTCATAAGCCTTTTATTTTCCTGGCTTCAAACACCTAACATTTGAGGAACTTATATACCAAACATCAGGCACTCTCACAAATGTCACATATGAAGCGCCAAACATTCATCTGTATATGTATGAACCTAGCCCTTAACAGGCAACATCTCATTTACTCTCTCCTTGCAATCCTGTGCAATGGGCTTCCTAAATCCCACTTGGTGAAAGACCCCAATTGTCCAAGGTCAAACCAATAATGTGGATTCAAACTCAGGTTTATTCATTCATTCAGATATTAGTTTTAATAAGCACTAAAGTGTGTCAAGACCCTGTATAAGGTAATGGGTGGGAACAAGGTGATGAAGATTAACAAACAGAGCCCTGCTCTCAGAGATCTTATTCTCTAGTGAAGAAGAATTAAGCAATAGGTAGAATACTGTCAGTCTGTCTTTCTTCCTCTCTACCATGCTCTAGGGAACCTTGGTCCAGGGCTCTGAATTCCCTGGGATACGGGAAGGAAGTATGTATGATGACAAGAATGTGGCCTCTGCACTCATGGGTTTTGAACAATACAAACTTGATTTCAAATCATGGTTCTGTCGTTTACTAGCTGTGAACCTTGGGCAACTTACTTAATAAGCGGAGTCTTCAATACCTTGGGAGTACTCCTCCCCAGGCTTAGCTACTCTTAGCTTTCATGTCCCAGCTCAAATACCAAATCTAAAGCATATTTCTTCCAATCCATCCCTCCACCAAGCTATCTATCATGCTACAATTTTATATAACAACCTAAAATCTCCTAGCTTATTTGTTGAGTAACTTCTTTACTGCTCTTCCCCATAATTAAGGGTCTTTGTCTGGTTCAAGGCTATATCTCTAAGAAGCTGGGAAAAGTCCTGGCCTATAGTAAACCCTCAATAAATATTTGTTAAATAAGTGAATGAGTAAGTCGACCAGGCCAAATAAACAATGCTTCACAATTTTTTAATTATTTTGCAAATTTACCCCAAGGTTTATTCAAGTTATAATGATTATTAGTTTGTCCAACTTACCTAACTGATCTGATCTAAGTCCAGCCCATGGGTACCTTCGCCCCACTGAGGAATTACAGGACTCTGACAAATATGACTTTTTCCACAGAAAGTTCCTCTGGTATTCACTCAGCCCCTGTAATAAAAATACAAATTTAGTACAATGCAATTAATGAACGTTGTTTTAAACTAGGTATCAGTAATTTCTGAACCTCTAAAAAGGGTTGCAAGACTTAAGAGTGACCATTAAACAAAGAAGAGCTCCTTAATGATAGCTAATATTTGCCCAGCCCTGTGCTAAGCAGTTCACACATTTATATCCTTTAATCCTCACAGTCACTGGAGGCAAATGCTAGCAGGAATCTGAGGCTCAGAACATCTACCCTTCTGCTGGTTGTCTGATTCCAACGCCTAAACTCTTGTCTAATAACGGTAACAATGTAAATCCTCATCACTATAATTATCCTAATTACTCTCACCGAGTACACATTATGTATTATGCCTAGTACCTTTAGAAATTTTGTAAAGTCAAGTGAACAAAGACAAATTCCCTTCCCATTCCGGATACAACCCCTTAAGATAAAAGGCTAAGATAGGGCTTGTGGAAAGCTGTGGTCAATCTTTATGTTGAAGAGTGCCTGACCCTGTCAGCTACCAGCTACCTGAACTTCTAACGGACCCTAAACAAATATGACTATGAATAATGTGTATTTCTTATACCTTGTCTTTACCATGTTAAGGCCCCATTTCTCAAGCCTTTAAAAGTCATATGCACTTAAGAGTTTTAAGGGGGGAGGAGTGTTAAATGCTAATCTGTGAGATGGGCCACAGATGTCCCAATCTGAAGCCGCCTTAGTTCCCATTATAAAGTGCTCTCCCTCCATCTCCACTCCTCTGAGCCTCCCCAAATAAACCTATCTCAACACCATCAGAGACGGTAACTCGGAAGTGTGTGTGAGCAGAGAGGGCGCAACGTAAGAAATGAGCATCCTCCAGGACCGTGGCAGGCAGGATCAGGGGCTGACAGGCTCTGCGAGGCCGAGGGGTGCGGCGCAGAAAGCCGGCGAGGCCCGCGCGCCCCGCTCCCGCCCCGCCACAGCTCCCCCCATCAGCCTTGGGCCCGGGGACCCCGGCCTCACCTTGAAGCGCACCGGCATGTCGCCCGGCGCTGGAGCCCCCGCCACTGCGACAGTTAACGAGACAAAAAGCCCCGAGGGGGCGGGGCAACAACAGTCAGTTCCCTAGCAAAACCCTCGGCCTGGCGTCCTGGACTACGCGCCGGCGCATTCCGCGCTCCCTTCCTTGAGCTCCGTCGCTGTCTTTCTCCGCCCACACTTAAGCCTAAGAACCAATGGATATTCAGGAAACAGCTCACCGTCATTAAGATTCGACCAATCAATGCCCGAAAGGGGGACGCCTGCCTCCCGGGCCAAATCCCGAGGGTTAATTGAGATGGCGGGCGGAAGGCCGACCAATGAGGCTCCCGGAACCGGAGTGGGCGGTGCCCCGCGGGAGCTTCGTCCTGAGGAGAGCGCACAGGCCGCTTGTGTCGCGGGCTCCCGCGCAACAATGCGTCTCTGCGCTGGTGGAATTCGTGTGTCGCCGGCCTCGCTGGGCCAAAGTGTGTTCTTAATTCCACAACGTGTGACGGAACCGAATGTTTGTTTTTCTAAAGTGGAAATGTTCAGGTCTCTTCTGAATACAAGTTCCTACAACCGACAACAGTGTTAATACACTTACTGTCAACATCGAAAGCGAAAGGCCAAAAATAAATAAGCTTAGGTAGGGCAAAAAAAAAATTTATGGAATCTTATCTGCTAACTTCCAGTAATGTTCTTGCCTCCCACACCCCCAAAAGTATGTACATATAACTCAGATTAGAAAACATGAATGCTTACGAGTCTCAACTTGCAAAGCTTTATTTAGCCTTGTCTCTCCTCTCACCGTTTTTTAAAATAAAATTCCATCTGATTTTAATAGACTATTAATAACTATTTCTTGAGATCCAACCATTGACAGAACACTGCTGACCCTGAGATGGGAAAGAAATCAATTGTCCAGACAGTTCTCTTATATACTTGAGAATGAACATATACTTATTCAATAATGGTATAATGTATCATGTATGAAATTTCCAAATTTTATAAATGATAACGGCTTTAGGAATTGGAGAAGGGAGTCATCCCCTAAGAGCAGAGATGATCAGAAAAAGAAAAAAAAAAGCCTCAGGAAGAAATATTCAGACTCAGCCTTGAAAATTAGAAGAACTAAAATAAGTAAAAAAGAAAATGGGACGATCAAAGGGCAGATGTCTGAATGGAATGCTGCCAAGCTTTTTCCAGGAACAATGAAAGCATTGCCTTTTACTTTTGTCATTTGTTGACTAAGGAAAACTATACCCTCTTTTCAACTTTCAAATATTAATACCAATTCTTGCTGCTCTCTTTTAAGCATGTTCTGCAAAGGCTTGTCTTCCTGAATCATAATTGATGTCTCTGTTCCTCATCATCACTGAGATACTTAAAAATTCATTTGAAGGAGCCACCTGATATCTGAAACAAAGAGAATATTAAATTAGTCCCAATTCACCACGCATCCAGGGGGCCCTTGAAAAATGTTAATTGGTGATGACAGCATCTCTATCGTGTAAATTAAGAACGGCACAAACAAGACACAGTGGAACATAAAACAAAAGTCCTCTGCAGGAAGGCAGCCCAGATCTTACAGGGTAGGAAAGACACAGCTCTGGTTGAACACAGCTTTGTGACCATGTGATGCTATGGTGAGTCAGTAAAAGCAAGCGTGTAGAATATAGCCTGTCTGCTAAACGAGGGCAATGATAACTGCAGTAGAGTTCTGCTGAACAGGGAATAGAAAAACCAAACAGCAGATGGTAAAAATGGCTGAGTCACAACCTGAATTTGCCGAAATGTATTATAAAAAGAAGAATATTTTACTTAGTTATTTTTCAAGTAAAGCCTACCCCAGTTTATGATACGAAAATGTAAAAATGAAAAAAAGGAACAACCTTAGCAAATGAGAGTTTGTAGCCTGTGTTTTATCAGCTCTTACACTCTCTAATACTTCAGGAACAGACCCAGTACCCTACAAAGTTCCACCCAAGTGTTTGGGGAGTCTCTAGGAAGTGTCTCATATGTGTTTATAGTATATAGTATGCCCAGCAGCACTGCCAATAGCTGTGCTATTCCAATAGCCATGTATCTGTAGGTATCACTCTTGCTACTGGCTACCACAGCCACATATATTGGGTATTGAGTCTCCACTGGGTATAGTATGAAGCCTCCTCAGACAGCCCAACCTGCTGGTGATCTGTGATAAAATACCTCCCTCCCTTTTTTTGTTACCTTTCATTAAGTAAATATCAAAGTATACAGGAGAGCTTTTGCATTTTTATTTTAGCCTCCCTTCTCTCCAAAGAACTCAAAGTGAAATCCTTTGAAACTAGGCCAGAAAGTAATTCCTCAAGTGATCGATCTCATTCTGTGCTTAGATTAGCTTCTCTCTTCCACCTTGTTCCTCTTATTGAGACAAGGGTGCCATACCTGTCTCCCTTTTCTCTAAATTTCTGTTTATTGCCTGTGAGAGACTAAATTAGTACAACCTCTATAAAGGGTAATTTGGCAATCCTTTTGAGACCCAGCAATTCCACTTTTAAAACTTTATCCTAGAGATATACTTACTTGCCTATATGTGAAAAATATTTATTTGAGGTTGTTTACTTCATTGTCTGTAGTAGTGAAAGTAAGAAACAACTTAAACATTCATCTACAGAGCACCAGTAAAACACATTAGCGTTCCTTTAGGACCCAGAGCAAGAACAGGCTGTGTAGCACATCTGCACTGCAGTGTAAGCTGCCCTACTCCTTCAAGACTTCTGACCCAGAAGATCCAGGGGGTGGACCCCTGTTGAGTTGGACCCCCTTCAGGTTTCAAGATCCAAGAGTGTCCAACCAGGAAAACAGAAACTACCAGAAGCATTTCGGCAAAGAAAACAATACAAGCTATTGGCTAACAACTTATTGGAGAACTTTAAAAAGCTAAAAGAAGAGGGGATTGTAACTCCAGGAAGCAGCTCACGCCCTGAGGCTGGATAAACAGAGGGAAATGATGATGTTACTCCAACAGAGAGATTTGCTGGAGAGACCTTGTAGAGCTAGTCAGCCCTAAGAAGGGGTCACTACCTGGCTGGTGCTGATGCTTCTGAGGGGACAAAATGAGGCTGCCTTTGGAATGCAAAAAAAGAAGGGAAGGCGGGGGCCGGAAGTTGGAAACTGCAATGAACTGCCCACCATGAAGCAAAAGGTCATTACTAAGGTGCTACTGAGGAAAAGAGAGCATTTCAGTCTCTAGTGTCCTCTCTTAGCGGATCTAACAGGGAGCTAGCAGGGTCCAAAGCGTCTGCTGAATCCAAAGGGTGAGACTGGCACACGCCCATACAACCCTTACAAGGAAAGAAGCATCTTTTCATGAGATAACATGGAAGGATCTAAAAAGAAAACAAAAGTACATAAGAGTGTAATACTATACCATATGTTGGGATAAAAGAAAGATGAAGAAAGAAAAATATGATATCATATAATGGCATCATTCACAGATACTTTCCCCCCATTCATGAGTCTAACTCCATTAGCAGTAGCTATGAAGATACAGAACAATTGTATTCAACATACGTATAAATCTAAGGAAACTTTAAGGTATTGATAGCTATTAGGGCTAGGCTCTTTACATAAAATAACTCCTTCCATTGCACCTTTCTAAATTCACTTTGATGTATCTATGTTACTTTACATATTACAATATATATATTACAATAAAGCTGTTGCATCTCTTAGAGACAAAAACATATCAAAATCCTTTAAAGCAACTTTTTTTTGCACTTGAAATATAAATATACTACTCATTCTATTAAAAATAAGAAGTCAATCACTTCACAAATCTAACATCTCTTTTCATTTTCTCCATAGCAATTGAAACATAGGATAATTTGTATTTTCCTCCAATTATATTTCATTTTATTTAACAAACAAAAATGTATTATATATAAGCAAAACACCGTCAGACAATAAGGGTTGAAGAAAAGATATAAAGATATGTTAAAAGATACAAAGACACAGCCCTTGCCTTCGAATCTAATTACAATCAATTTGGGGGGACAGACACAAGCACAAAGACCACAGGAAATGAACAGAAATAAGGAAGTGAAGAACGAGATAAATGTGAACACCCCTCTATTCTGAAGATGCTTTTAAATCTAGTGCCAGGAAGTTTGATCCAAGACTGAGGACTAAAGAGCAGACAGGATAAGGGAGCTGCCTTTAAACTGCATCCTGGGAAACACCTGATCTGGAGGACCTTTCACTTTCTCTTTTGTTCTGCCCTAGGTAGCTGAATCCAGGCCAGATGATCCTGGGGAAGATTTAACTGACATTTGCTCAAGATTGGTTCCCAAAAAGGTAAATTACTTGCTGTCTGTTGTCTCTTTTATTTCCTTGTTGCCTCAGAAATTAGAATAAAGCAGTTTTAGAAACTACCATTTTCTCAACATAGCGATATTTCAACCTGTGGTTGCATATATATAATTTTGTCTGAAATAGCTTACAAGGTAACTTGAAATTCCAGTTCCCAGGCTTAGTAATGCGCTTGAGCTCTTCCTCTCAGATCATACTTAACATGGGCTTTCCTTGGTAAATCTTGAGCTCAGCCTTTGCCAAAAAGCAATCAGTCTGACTGCCGCTTTCTTTGGCATTTTTCCATAGGTATTAAGTGTTTTATCCTCATATGAATGAGTTTCTGATTGCACGACTGAAAAAAAAAAAAAGACAATATTAAATCAATGGATTCTGTCTCAGAAGGAAAATTGCTGATACTGTACATTAATGTCACTAAGAATAAACAGGGTCTGTGATTAAGACTTACCAATGAGCCAAGTGTAATTTGCCCTCCGGACTCTTAGCCATGGGTTGCCTTTGTTGACAAAGAAGTATCTGCCTTTTAAATCCATGGGACACCTTTTGGAGAGACTCTAGGTTTTCTTGTCAGCATGGACTTGTGTGTGTGTGTGTGTGTGTGTGTGTGTGTGTGTGTGTGTGTGTGTGAGCCTAGGGGACTCATAGCCATACAAGGCTATGGCTGAATAAAGTATTTCTCAGTAAGGTGTAAACCACTGCAGTCCTCATATACATACCATAATAATATATTGTGCTTCCACTGAACAAGACAGAGGGAAGAAAATTTGGGGACATAAAATTCCTTTCATTTTAATGCTTTCACTGCTGATGATTTTTTCTAAGTATTGGCTTCCATTTTCTTCACTGATTATTCATTGCCTTAAATTACCATCCTACAAAAGCACCTCCAGGGACACAGATTTTTGTAGAATTGAAAACTCTGCAGATTTGGAAGCATTCATTTTCTGACCTCTTAAAACCAAATGTCATGTCTTAAGGTCAAATCAGAGGATGCTACCTGCCTGCCTTCCTAAGAAACTTGTAAATCTCTATCCTACCCCAAAATAAATTTTGGAATATTCTTTTATCACATAATTAATGTATATGCACCTTAATAAGTATAGATCAAGTCCGAATGTTTGTGATTATTCCTTCTGAAATCATTGTTCTATGAGTATTGCTGTATCAAATATCAATAAGGGACCCAGAATTTTTCAGAACACAAATTAGTTTTCTTCTCCTTGGTTACTTATAATTGTTAGTTCCCTTAAGGAATTTTTATCTAGATTTTGCTGGAGCGATGAGTTCATAAAAATCTTAGTATTATGTTTTTCATCCTTCAGTCTCACAACCGCTATTAATTGAATTAATGCTGTTTGATAGTATAAAGTCTGATATGCTCTATTGTAAAATACTGCACCTATAAATTTAAAGAAATTATTTCAATATCATTGAGCACCTGTGGAATAAGTTTTAGGAATCATGCTCATTTTAGTTAATCGTAACTGTGGCAGATACTCAGGCTGACTCACTACAAATTCATTCCAAGCTCCTCAAGTTCTGTAGATGCTAGAAAGCTAAAAATCCCTATGGCCCTAGACTCCTTTGTGGTTGAAGTTCAGATGTAACTTACATTCTGCTGATGAGAAGCACTTGCATAAAATGAATTAGATGGAAGAAAGGCAAAGCACAAGCCTCTGTTGTGATGGTGTAAATCATGGCAGTAGCAGCAGCGACATGGTTCTGAATTAGCACCTTCTGATCACGGCAGAAGTGACAGGGTTCTGGAGCCAGGGCTTGTAGCAGTGGCTTATCAACTTAGTGGGTAGTTTCCTGGTTCTTCAACTTCATGACTCGTAAGTCTGATCTGTGATGTGGCCCTGGAGTCTACTTCTTCAGCCCTCCCAATGATGCAAGCTACTTGTATCAATCACCTGTTGCCACAAGAATGCTGTATAACAATCATTCCCAAACACAGCAGCTTAAAACAATACCATTTATTATCACTTATGAATTGATGGGTCAGCTGGCCAGTTCTATTGGTCTAGGTTGAGCTTGGCTGATCTCACTGAACTTGTTCCTGTCTTTGCAGTCAGCTGATGGATTAGATAGAGGCTGATCTCAAATGGCCTGAGCTAGGACATCTCATCACTGCTCCATGTGGGCCTTCATCTTTCAGCAGGCTAGCCTGGAGTTAAAAGTATGCAAGACCTCTTAAGGATTAGGCTTCAAAATGGCGCACCATTTCTAGCACAGTCCAATAGCCAAAGCAAGTCACAAGGCCAGCCAGGATTCAAGGAGTAGGGAAATAGATTCAACTCCTGGATGAGAGGAGTTACAAAGTCACATTGTAAAGAAGGAATGAAAAATTGGGGCTATTGTTGCAATACATCTGCCTCAACACTGAATATAATCTTTCTGTTTGAAATAGCTGTAATAAATTATTTTCTCTGAAATTTAACTCTGACTAATACAATCTCTATTCTCTCTTAAAAACTCAGTAAAATTACAGTAAATGAGTAAAACAGGTATAAACTAGTGATGTTAAAGAGAATGGCAGGGGAAACAACTGCAAAATAGAGATATTGACAGATATTGGTGATATGGAGAGCAGAGTCTGTTGCAGGTTGGGTTGGGATGCAGACTCCACAATGAAGTTGAATGTGCTGAATGTTTATCACCAAGGACTGTTGAGATCAACACCTGTGAAAGGGAGAGCAAGGGAGAGGACTGAGTCGAAGACGTCAAGCTGCAAGGCAGACCCCGTGGGGCATCCAGAACTAAAATGGCCTGACAGAATTGTCCTGCATTGGGCTGTAAGGGACTTAATTAGGAAGGGCATGCTCTTGGGGATGGCGGCTCTCTGCTGTGGGGGTAAAGGCAGACAGCAGAGAGCATGCCCCATAGCTATCCTTGAGGCAGGATATGGACAGTGCACCATCATAAGCATGTTCCTACTAAGCAATCAAGTGTTACTAACAAGCAGCTCCTATTTGAAGCCATGGCAAAAGTACCTCTGTTCCCACTGGAAGTTAGTCTCAATGCAGCCCTTAGGGTCTTAGTCACCAAAACTTTAGGAGTGAAGGAGGGTACCTGTCAGCACCAGTGCCTGTCTCTGGCTCAAAACCCCAGAGACAAAGCACTAGACATGAATCTTGCTGTCCCCTTTCCCTTTCATAGGCTGTCTCCTCTACCTCCCTTTGTGGCAGTGTTATGCTTTGTCCTGTGGCAGACCATCCACAACCTTGTGCTTCCAGAGATTCTGGTGGTGTCAGTACCATTCAAACAATTAGAAAAGCCAGATGCAGGGGCCAGCAGAACATTCTTTTTATGAATTCCACAGGCAAAGGAAGGATGGGAATTGGAGCTGAGAAGATCACAGGAACCCTAACCTAGAGGGAAGCAAGGGAAAAGGAACTGGACCTGAGGAGCTGAGCCCAGGTTTTGTCTTTTTTCCTGTAGGTGTATAAAACACAATATTATGGAAAATTATCAATATCAGTGAACCAAGAAGAGAAAAAATTATTACCTCCCTAAAGTTAAATCCAAGTATAGCCATTTATAAATTGGCTACTACCATTTGTCTAATTGCTATGCAGTAGAATAAGAAGTGTACATTTCATAAAGTATGCATTTAATAAAGTGGTTGGAAATCTACTAAACCCTGCATATATGGACAGCCATTAGGGTTTGTTACCTCTTCCTTATAATCCAGGGCGCCCCCCATAATGCTAGAGGGCACACTCACCAGAGGACAACTTCATTCTCTTCCAGTGAGAGAAAACTGAACAAATACATGTGTCAAATAAATGTTCTCTTTACAGTATAAGCCATTTCCTATTTGAATTGTGATGCTCTCTTGATCGTGGGCTTTTATTGTTAGAAAAGCAAGTGTCCATTTCCAATTCATGCTTTATCTTAGCTAAACTCAGTATGGTATATGCAAATACTTTGTGAATGGAAAAGTGTTATAGAAATGTGACCAATTCTTCGAATTAGTGTTAAGAATGGTCTTTTGTACCACTCCTCATCTTTGCTATTCTTAAATGGTGGAATATACATAGTTTAACATTATTAATCTATCAGTCTTAAATTTATTATGAACAGTACCTTTCTTCTTATCATCTAATATTTGTCTACATGTCTTAAGACTGTATGTGCTGTATCAGAATGGTTCTGTCAGGAAAACAGAGGCACTGTTAGTGGAATAAGGGGCTTCATCTGTAGAAATGACAACTTACATGGATGAAAGAGGAGCTGGGGAAGTAAAAATCTAAAAGGTAGCAGCCAGACAAGTGAGGAAAGAGTCACTGATGTCTTTAGTCTGGAGCCCTGGAGTGTGGATGGAGACACTCAGCTCCTGGGGGCAGAATTCAAGAATTCTGACATAGCTACAGAATGAGAGCTCATGGAGAGGGCTGTGAGCCCGTGTCTGGTGAACCCCTGATAAACCTTAGCAACCATTATCCCGAAAACAATGGTCTCTCTTCACTTCTGCCTTCTAAGTCTTGCACAAGTCACAAACTCAGTCTCATTCACAAACTCCAACCCAGAACCACATATGAAAGGGGATTCTGGGAAAAAAAGTTCCCAACTTTAGATAGGAGTGATATTAATGGTGACAGGTTGCCAACAGGCAATGCAGCACACAAACAACTCTAATACCTAGGAGTTAACATTTTGGGCAGTAAAAATTCTGAGATGTTCAATAATTTGCCTGAGGTCACACGCTAATAGGCTGAGCTAAAACTCAAACTCAGGTCTGTCTGGTGCCCAAGGTCATACTTTTAACTAATGGCCCTTCAAAATCTATATAAATACTGATTATCTGTCATAATATTTTTTTAATATTATTTCCTGACTCTGTGAGTACCAGAGGCATATGTTTTGACTATGCTAGGACACTGTGGCTAAGAGATACAGATTTCAAAACTAAAGTGATGTGTTAGGGATACATGTCTCCTTTAGGGCCAAGCTGGAACATTTGTGCTGCCAGTGGTATCAGGTGACCTGTTAGGCAACTTACAGAGCTACGTTTCACAAAGTCCCTTTTCTTCCTCTGGTTGGAGAAAAATTAATATCTACACTCTTCAGTTCTCTAATCTTTCCACGTACTGGGCCCGACACAGTGCTACCTTGAACCCTCCTTTTGGAAAAAAAGAAGAGTATGCCTTCCATTACCTCAAGCCCAGTGAAAAGATCTTCAAGGGAACACTTGGAGAGCTTGACGCATATTCCCTGCACCTTGTGAAACAGAAAGGCTATTATCTAATTCCTGCCTGAGGAAGCACAATGATGAATAATTACAGCTAGAGTTGCTGGTTTAATGGCAGAATGAAGAGAGGCAGGTACATTAGGAATAAACTACACTTCTGCCCACAGTAGGACAAAAATGTCTGAGTTTCCTTGTGGATCAAGTTGGGCAGATGGGAGAGAGCCAACTTGGGGTCATGTTCCCTCCTACCTAAGAGCACTACCTAGAGGGGAAATGTGACACGCTAGTGGACTGCCAGAAGTCCAGGTGTGGAGGGTGGGATCGTAGTGGCTGCAGTGGTATAGTCCCACCCACCCCAAGGGACCTAAAGTCAGAAGTCTTCAGTAAGCACACCTCCAAAACATCCCTCAAGGCAAAGAGCCAGCAATTGTGCACCTGTCACCTCAGAGGAAATCATCAGATTACAGACTGTACAAGCCACAAAAGATCTTTTTCATTAATCCCCTCTCCTTTTGAGCCTGGCCCTGGGAAGGTCAGAAATGGCATCTAGAAAACAGGGGGCAGTGAAAGGACAAGGTGAACCAAGGAAGTAGAGAAGTCAATTATGCTTCTCTCTCCAGTCAGGCATAATTTTGTGGGGGAGGGATGGCAGAAGGAAAGGAAAAAGGAACTGGATCAGAGTTTTGTACTACATGAGAATTTAAAAATCACCAATAGAAGGCTATTCTTGTAACTAAAACTGACCAAGGGATTTTTTTCCCCTATCTAAGAGTAACTGTAAAACTTACTCTTTTATAGCTCCATTTGGCTGAAGACTGCTTTCCTTATCCAATATCTGAAACCTCATTGTTGTGCATACAAATAAATCTGCTTCGGCATTATAAAATTTTTATTAAAAATTTTTATAAAAAGGAATGGAATTTAACAGGGAGAGATGGGAAAGAATTAAGTTGATTTCTGCTTTACCTTATTCAGTCCAGCCCGTAAGTAACATGATTTGATTATGTGCCAATATAATATGAATAATGAGAGAACATAAAAGAACTCTTAGCAACTAAAAACATTATAGCAGAATCTTAAAATGTCATATAAGCATTAGAAAATAAAGTCAAAGGTACCTCCTGGAAGTTAGATCAAAAAGAAAAAAAATCCATAAAAATAAATAAAAGACAAAAAAAATCAATGGTCATTGAGGAGGTCTAAAATCTGACAATATAGTAGGAGTTTGAGAAAGAAAAAACAGGAGCAAAAAAAATGTAGAGAAATTTCAAAAAAAAGAAAAGAAAAGAAAGAAAGAAAGAAAGAAAGAAAGAAAGAAAGAAAGAAAGAAAGAAAGAAAGAAAGAAAAAGAAAAGAAAAATCATCCCAGAATTGAAAACACAAGTTTCCAAGTTAAAAATGTTCATTAATCATGTGCATTAATTCATTCAGTGAATATCTAAAAGCACCTTCTATGTGGTAGGCTCTATTCTAGAACTATAGCAAAAACTAAAACAAGCAAATTCCCTGCCAAAGAGCTTGCATCTTACTGGGAGGAGACAGTTAATAAACAAAGAAGTAATGACATATGTCAGATGGTAATAGGTGTTATTAAGGAAAATAAACCAGGATAAAGGAATATGAAATTATGGGGTAGTGGGAGGGAATTGCTATTATAAGTCAGTTGGTTGGGGAAGGCTTCTCTTATAAGGTGGCAGTTGGGCAGAGGGAACAAGAGATGTAGACTTTCTGGAAATGTAAGCTCAGCAAGGACAAGGTTCTTCGTCCACCTTGTGTACTGCAGACTGCCATGCTGGTAGACTGCCATAAGTCCAGGTGTGGAGGGTAGGGTCATAGCGGCTGCGGTGGTATAGTCTCACCCACCCCAAGGGACCTACAGTCAGAAGTCTTCAGTGGGCACACCTCCAAAACATCCCTCAAGAGAAAGAGCCAGCAATTGTGCACCTGCCACCTCAACTACCTAAAATATTGCCTGGCACATAGTAGGCACTCAAGAAACATTTGTTGAATGAATGGCTCAAGGCATGTGCAAAGGACTGAGACTAGAACATCCTTGGCTTTTTCAAAAAATGCCAGTATAGGTGGAGCAGAGGAAGCTTGGGAAGAAATGGTAAGCAACGACTTACATGGCATGGCAAGGATGCTGGATTTTCTTCTGAGGTAGATGAAAATCCACTGCAGAGTTCTAAACATCAGAGGGTCATGATACGAATGACATTGTTACAGAACTACCCTTGCTTTGAGAGGCAAGTAAACTGTAAGGGGACCATGGTGGGAGCAGAGAGACCATTCTAGTCCACTCAAACATTATCAGTCGCTTAAGGTAGGGTAGTATCAGTGGAGACAGTGAGAAATGATTGGATTACCAATAAATCTTAAAGACTTGCTGATGAATTAGATGTCATATGTTAAGGATGAAGCCAAGGTTTTTAGCCCAAACAACTAGAAGGATGGAAGGGAACGCAGATGTTAGGTGCAGATGCAAGGACCAGATGCAAGGACAAGGGTGAGAAATTAGGGGTTGTTTTGGATTTATTAATTTTGAGATGCCTGAAAGACATACAAGTGGAGATCCCACATGTATTTCTTTGCTAAATAAATTAATTTAGAGGAAAAATGCATATTCAAGTGTATCTTCCTCAATACAGTGCATCTATCTCAAAGGCCAGATGAGTGACCAGATTTTAAGGCTCATTTCTAACCCTGAGTCTTGATAGTCCAATAGTCCTTCTCACAGCTAGAGTAAAAGTTATTGATGCTCTTCTTTTACAACTTCTATGGGATCTTTTCTTCCCCACTTGCAGTCTCTTCCTTTTCCACACTGCATTCTCCCTCTTTCCTCTAGCTTCTTGAGGTAAAGGTCTCTCTTATTCGGGAGTGGGGAGGAGGAGAGGAGAAAAACCCTTCGTTTGACCATCTTGTCCTTTCTTCATCATTTCTCTGACAAAACTTGGTTACTTCCCTCTCCAGTTTGTGATGAAGCTTTCTCTCCTTAACCCTGATTCCCATCTCCAGACCCCTCTTCAAACCAGTGCCTTTCAAGACCAATCCTGTATGTAGCCTGTTTTCTGATCCGTTCACCCTTACAGGCCAGGGACCAGCAGGCTGGGCCTCTGCACCATTCCCTGTGCTTGACTTCGTAGTGTGGACCTCCCCTAGGAGTCATTCTTGGCCATCTGCTCTCCTTTCTGCATGCTTTTTCCCTCAGAAAGCTCATCTATTCCCATTACTGCAATTAACACCTGTTTACTGATGACTCCCAACTGTTATTTTCAGTCTTGACTTCTTATCAGAGTGGACTTCCTGAGAGTAACTAAGCAAAGAAGTGATCTAGTAAAAGCACTAGAATTAGATGGTTTGGATTTAAACCTCAGTTTAAATTATAAACAATATAACCCTGGGGTCATATTTAACTTCTCATCCTTCAAAAAATGGGAATAAAAACATAGTGTCAGGCTCATAGTAAATAAATGTTAGCTATCGTTATTGGAGATCACACTATCACTGCAAACTCAGTTTATACAACACCAAACTCATTTGCTTCCCGCCGCCTTTAATCAGTTCTCCAGTTTTTCTTTGATATTTCTAATTCTCAGACCCATGGATTTGAATATTTGTAATAATCTTTGATTTACTGTCTAGTTCAGTTTATTTATCCAGTCAATTGACAGGTCTTGCTAACTTTTCTACTAATTTTTTCTTGAAACATCACTTTGGTCTTTTCATTCCTCTTCATATTTTACTATGCTCCAGACCAGCCCCACATCTCCTCATACTCACACAACCAGAGCAACCACTTCCTCACTAATCTCCATGGACTCAGCCTCCAACCCCAAAAGCACAGAAATTTTCTCTAAGTTTCCATCTATTGTTCTCTCCTTCACTCAGAAATGTTCAGTTCCCTCTGTTTCATTCCCATCAGGTGAAAATTCCTCTAAGCACAGAGAACTTTCTAGAACTTACATAATACAGCTCCATTCTGTGCAATCTTATCTCCTTCTGCTCACCTGCTTTACCAGCACTGTTTCCTCACTGCCCCAATACCATCTCATGCTCCTTCTGGCCTCTCAGCTTTCTTGCATGTTCTCATCAGGAATGACCCCCATCACTTTTTTCCACCTATCTCAACCCTAAATCTTCTTGAACCCAGCTCAATCTCAGCCTTCTCTCCGAAGTGTATAAACCCACTTGATCTCATTCTTTTTATTACTGCAGCACCTGAAATCAGCATTTGATCCCAGTTACGTATTGTAGCATATTATTCCATGTAGTTTCCAATATATAAGTCCTTTTTTGCAAGTCCTTTGTAGATTATAAGATCCTAGGAGGTCGTAATGTTTCCTAAACTTTAGTATGTCTGCTCCACTACTTCCCCACTCTGCACCTAAGAAACTCATAAGTAAATGGTAAAGACTCTGAAAATCTTAATGATAATATAAAAATAATAGTAATACACATTATACACTATATGCCAAGTACTCATCTAAGGAGCTTTACATATGTTATTTTGTTTATTCCTCACAATAATTCTATAAAGTAGAAATATTATTATTCCCATTTTACAACTGAGGAAACTGAGGCACAGAGATGTTAAGTAATTCACCATGATTGATAAATGACCCAGAGTAATCTTCACATATAGATATGGGAAGGAATGCGAAATATAATCTAGGAAAACTGTTTTGTAAAAAATACATTAAAGACCCCAGGAAAAGACATCCCTCACTTTAGAGATACAAAATAACTTTTTCCGGGCTATAAAGGGAAAGGAATAAGTAGGGATAGCATTAAAAAAAAAAAAAAAGATGCAATTTGCCAATTATTTCTCTCATTCTAAATGAATCACAGAAGAGACCTAAAAAAACATCTGGTCCTACCCCTCTACCCCCACTCTCATTTTATAAATAAAGTCACTAGAATTGCTTTGAGAGCTCACCCTGCCCTAGAAGGAGATACGAGACATGGTACACTCTGAAAGTCGCATGCTTCTCTTCTTCACCTTGTCACAAGGAACAGTGTTGGATATGCAGAATAAATGAAGTGCTGCATTAACTTGTGTCTGTTTGAAAATCAGTCAAGTATTCCCCCACAAATAACAGCTTGTCCACACCTACCTAAACTCTAGGCCTTCACTCTTTAGAAGTGAGTGCCACAGGGCTGAGTGATCCTTTGATGGCTGGCTGAACAGGCTGCACTCTTTAACACTGAAAGCAACAGCCCCAAAAGCTGGGCTCTCTCCTCCAACACTCATCACCTCCCATGAGTAAAGGAAAG
>NW_006443138.1:6313319-6348945 GCF_000325575.1 Pteropus alecto
CCAGCACATAACTAATGCGGTGAGTTGAAGAGTCAAACAAATCAGTCACTTTCCTGTGGCCTAACTAGGAATTTGTACCCTTTGGCTTTTTGTTAGAGAAAGGGGGAAAAAATGTGGCCTGTTACCTTAAAAAAATGCCCAGTGAGGGGCTGGCCCGTCAGAGTATCTGCCCTGGTTGCCTCATAGATGTTTTGCAAATCTGTTTTAAAAGTTCTCAAAATATCCTTGCTTACAGTAGTAGTTAAGAAAATGAAATGGGAATTAAGAAAACTTACAATATAATTAATGTTTTATACCACCTCATTTGTATTCAAATGTTTTTTCTAAGCTTAGATGATCTTCATATGGGTGGAAGACTTTAGGTTTAATTTTATTAAAGACAATTAACATCATTTTGAAATAGTAGTCATCTGTATGTCGGTCTACCCCAAGCAAAATATTTGTGTGTAAGGATGTTTCAGGTGCCACACACATTCTTGACTGATATTCAAGTAGATTATTAGCTGTCTTGTCCCTAGCATCTATTCTGCCTTAATGTAAAAGTTCCATCTAAGTCTTTTGGCCTGGATTGTCTTCAGTTCAAAATAGTCTGCATGCCAAAGTGGCACATTCTGGGGAGACTTGTTTTGAAGCCCCTCAGCTTCTATCCTCCAACACTGCTGAAAGTGACTTGAGGCACTACAGATTCAAAAGGCAGCCTGCCAGATGAAGCAGAAAAGCTGCAGGAAGCATATATTGTGAGAGAAAAGTGAGTACAGATCCCCTGAGATAGGTGTGCGTTAATGTAACCATGGTTTTTAATCTCCTCAGATACTCTCTCTGTTAACTATACACGCCTTGTATAGTATGTTCAAAAGAAACATGATAATAGCTAACAGCTGGACTCTTTCTAGCACTTTCTTATCAAGTACCTTCTAGTTTTCAGCTTCCCAGAACAAAGAGTGTGTCTCATGCTTAAGCCCAGAAGCTTGATTTATAAACTTAGTGTAATGAACCCTGTCAAAATTTTTATTACCCATTGGTTCATACCATAATATATGTATGGAGCAGCTATTATATAAGGATGACTTATTCTGATGCACTAGAACTTTCCATTTGTTAACTTTCTCTTAGCCCTGGAAATTATAATGTCTCCTTTGTTTTTATTTAGACAGTTGCCATTTAGCCAGCTGTCATAAAGATAGCCATCTCCATCTGATTTCTTTGGAGCTACAGTTCACATATTAAACTGGAATCCATAACTTTTATCCACCTTGGGTGGTGAACAGAAAAGATCCTGTCTAACAATTGGTCTAACATCTGTGTGTTCTCTCTTCATGAAAGCCAATCCCAAGTTAAATCTTGGACTTTGTGTAATTATTACAGTCCTTCTGGAACCCACGAATGCCAAGTCGTTTGTTCCACAAGACGGCCTGGAACCAAGTTGTAATCAAACCTTTCACTTGTCCCACTGGACTGGGCTATGAATCATCTCCCTTTCTTACCCACCTGGCACAGATAAATAGCAACTGAATAGCGTTTTGTATCCTGAAGAGGATAATGTCCTTAAATTACCATAAGGTACTAGCTGTTGTATTCACTTGCAGCTTTTATAAAGCCAGACATATCTCGGGAAGGCCAAACTAATCTCAGGAAGCAGCCCACATGTGGAGAAATCCCATTGGAGAGTTCAAAACCTCTTAAGGAGATGAAGTAAGCAGAATCGTCCTCACAGTCACCTGCCTGGGAAACTTGAGCCATGGCATCTGAACAGCACTGGGGCTCCAAGCAATGACACCACCGTTTGTTCTCAGGTTAATTTCACTGCCTAAATCCTTCTGTCACCTGCCTCTTCCCTAGGGGCTGAGATAATAAAAGATTGTTACATCTATCAGCAAGTCCATCTGGTTCACTGAAATCTCTCTCACAAATACCAGCTAGTCAGAAGATGGGAAGAGTAGCACAAAGTGGTCCAACTTCTATAAGTTCCCCCTAACTTTGTGAAAAAAAAGCACTAGCTTCCCCTTCGCTGCAAGCAGCAGCCCGTAAGGTAATGGATCCCTTCAGAGCATTCAGATATGGCCTAAACTGGGTCTATATATCTGGCTTGTTCCTGGTATTCTATTCAGGTTAAACTTGCAGTGCTTCATTCTTCCACTGAAAGTGACTTTCTTTCTTAATCTTTATAACCTGGAGGGAGTACAAATAATTTAGGCATATTCAAAAAGTAACAATGCATTGACAACATAAACAAAGAACAGAGAAATCTTCACTCTTGCCTTTGTTTAAGAGTCAGCGGGGATTGTGGTACTTATTCATGTTTTATCGCTGTCACATTTGCAGCACTCTCCTCCCCTAGTCTGTGGCTAGAACAGAATTTCCAAACTATACACTACAGTAGTAAAGAAGGCAGACTCTGGAGCCACCTGCCCTGGTTTGTATCCTAGCTCTACACACCAGCAGTGTGTTTTTAGGCAAATTACTCGATCTCCACGTGCCTCACTTTCCTCATTTGCAAGAAGGAGACAATAGTGCCTACAACATGAGAAGATAGCAAGGATTCATTTAGTTAATATAGGTGAAATAATTCAATAGTGACTGGCTAATTGTTAAGTGCTGGATATTATCATGTTCCGCAGAGCTCTAGTTCCAAGAGATGTTCCTGGGGAAACAAGAGTCTGGAATCAAGTAAGATTGGAAATGCTTCACACTAGCATATTTTATCAAATCTATAAAGCTATCGATTAGCTACCATTAAGAAAGAAAAAGCAATGACAAACTAGAACACAGCGTTCTCCCAGAGATTTGGCGGTTCTCCTGATTTCACTTGCATTGCTCTTTTGGCGTGGGGTAGGCATTCCTTTTGTACCCCCTCAGTAACAAAATATAGCCTCAGTATCTTCCTTTCTTATGTTCTATCAAGCATTTGGTTATGGCTTTGCAAGAAATTATGAACTTGTAGTTAACTCTGCAATAATGAATTTTTGCTGCCCTAACATCATACATACATTGTTTCCATACCTTTGGCATATGTAATAACTTTTAATTTCAATGCCAAATCATGGTGTGGTCTTTATGAAGATGTTTGAAAGCACAATTGAACACCACATGTGTAGATTTAACTCATTCCAGTTCCTTTGTCCCCGCAAAACCACATGAACTAAATGAGGCTTCAGCCGTCCTGGCATCTGGTCATCTGCCCCCTGCAAATGCTGGCGTATGGCAGAGGAAAGCAATGACTTATTCTACCTTGACATTTGGGATGAGAACCAGCAATAAGAAGATTATTTCTCAGGGAGAGAGAGAAGATGCATTCAGGCATGGGAAGTTGGGCCACAGATAAAAGTCAACTCAAGGCTTTCACTTCCAGCCCCAGAATGGTAGCAAGCTAAGTGAAAGATGGCATCTCAAGTACTGCCTGACAGTCCCACTGGCCCTCTGACTTGGGGGCCATTGAGAACTTTGTGAGATATTCAGGCCCACTCTCACTGGAGTTAGAACCAGACTAGGTACAGAGGTTTTAAATACAAGGGCACTATCCTCAGGGTACCCACTTCACAGCCAAGCTTTTAATTCTTTCTCCCTGTCAAAGAGGCTCAGCCAGCCACTCCAGTTTTGTAGTACTTCTCACATACTCACAGCCACTCGGCAGCAAGATGTCAGATGCTTAGATGCTTAACCTCCTGCTGCGAAAGAAACTAAAGTGAAGGAGAATGTTTTAGATGGGATTATTTGAAGGATGAGAAAACTATTAAATCAGCATTCTTTTTCTGTTTTTCTTCTTAAGTGACTCAAAAGGAGGGGAGGGAAAAAGAGGGCTAATTCAACACTGGCAGAAAGTTGCAAGAAAATTGGTTATGAATGTTCTATTCAAAGGGAGATACTGTTTTCTGTTTTACTCTAATGTCAGTCTCACTGTATTATTTTGATAATTCAAAGCTATTTAGTAACGTGGAAAACCTTATTTAAAATATTCACTAGGAAATTCATATGATTCATCACTCCAAATTAAGGATAGCTTGTCTTTATGTGCCAATATCTCTCAAGAGAACAAAGAATATCAGATTTTCAAAAATCTAATTGAATATACTCACAAAATGTTTACTAATACAGACAACCTGGTATAATATCCATCTGATACCCTGTAGATGATAACTAGTGTTATTGATTTGATTTCACTTGTCTTCAAGAATTACAGTTAGAGCCATCTATTTATGGTGACTTCTTAATAAGTGAAGCAAACACTACACAGACATTGAAACTTTGGTAATTGGAGCCATAACAAAATTGATAACTTTAAGTTGGCTTGGCTTCTCCATGCAGACATTAATAGAAGTATGAAACGATTTGTTGAATCAACAAAGGTTTTTCCCACATGCAAGGAGTAAAGTAAGAGCAAGATAGAAGAGAACAAAGAAATAGTAAAATACGCTTCCCGGAATCACAGCCATGAGAATGAGCATGGAATAATACATAAGAAGAAAGATGTAGATGGAGGTATAGAGATGCATTCAAGGAAAAATTTAGTAGAGAAGGTAGCTACAAACCAGTGAAGGAACTTAAAGATGGTAAGAAAATAAAGCTAATCTTATTTTTGTGGCAGCCTCTGGAATTGCCTGGAGGATGGAGAGAGGCCCCCCAAAAAGGTGGCATATATCATTGATTTCCATGGTGATGACTAAGTGTCACCATCAGAGCATTATGACTTCAGAATAGAAACAAGGATATAAAAAATAGCATATACCGTACTAGCATATCCCCTTTAAAGCACTCACCAAGCTCTTAGTATTTATTCATTAATTTTTACAATGTCTGTGAAATAGGGAATATTATTCATTTTATTTCAGAGATTAAGAAACTAAAACAGGAGCAATCTAAATGGACATAATGTCTGAAAAGATATATTGCTACTAATCTTTTACCCTACAGTATAAACTTGTGAAACAATCTATGTGAAAGACTGTTTCATTGGTTTCATGGTAAGTGATAGGAGTATGCTGAGATAATCATTTTTGGAAAATGTACTAGCATTGAATGGAGGAAAAACCATTTCTAACAACTATTCTTATGTTTCTCCTTTGCTTACAAAACAAGAAACAGCAGACATTTGAACCTTTTCAACAACTCAGCATTGCTTGCCAAACTTTTTGCGTCAGAGATTGCTGGTCCTTCTTCCCCATGGATTACTTTTATTGCAACCGGCATTCTTTCAAGCTTTTTATATTTTTTTCTAGGCTTTTTTCACTTTAATCTTCTATTCTGTCTCCTTCTCTCCCCCATTTCATTCATCTGTCTAATAGGCCCCTTCAAACACACCCTCAAAAAACCAGGGGCGGGACTTATGACTATATCACTCTAAAGTTCTTAGAACACTAATTTACATGAAGGAAGTTTGGATAGCAGTTAAAGAGGCTTTGGAATCAGACTAAATGAATTCTAATTCTGCCTCTGCCACCTACCAGGATGGTGACCTTGGACCAACTACTTCTCTTACCTTAAAATAAGATTATGTTAGTATATACTTCACTGGATTGTTGAGGATAGAATTGAAAGATGTATATAGAACATTTAGTAATTTTTGCCTTTTTTATTGAGCTATATTTGACTTGTAACATCATACTAGTTTCAGATGTACAACATAATTCAATATTTGTGTATATTGTGAAGTGATCACAATAAGTCTAGTTAACATCTGTCATTATATGTAGTTACAAAAAATTTTTTTCTTGTGATGAGAACTTTTAAGATCTACTCTTAGCAACTTTTATATATACAGTACAGTATTATTAACTATAATCACCATGTTGTACATCCCCATAACTTATTTTATAACTGGAAATTTATATCTTTTTACCCCCTTCACCCATTTCGTCTACCCCACCCCCACCCTCACCTCCGGCAACAACCAATCTGTTCTCTGTATCTATGAGTAGAGCATTTAGTAATTATAATTACCAGAGCTATGAAAAGCCAGGAGTTCCTCCCTAGGTGGCTGTCCTTTCACGTTCTCTTATCCTATTTTATGTTCCCCACCATGGCTCTAAAGCCTTTTGACACTAACCTCCTTTTGGAGGTTTCTCTTTATTCATATCTTGAAGACAAAGAGAAAGAATACTCAGAAAAGCAATGGTCATGCTCAGCATCTATTAGGACCCCAGGAAGTAGCTGAGGGTCAATAGATCCAGAGACCAAAGTTTTCTTTCTGTGTGTCCCTCTTACAAATCATGTAGTCTTAAAAAGCTAAGTTTCAGATTTTCAGTTTCCTCTTGTGTAAAATGGCATCACAATACCTACTTTATTGGTGATCATAGGGATCTTATGCAAATTAAAGGTGATAATGAATATGAAAATGGCCTTGTACAATATAGCATGCAATAGATGCTCAATAAAGTGTGAACTGGATGTAACTATTAATTTAAAATATTACCTATTCTCACTTTCTTCAAATTTAACAGTAATTAAGTAAATTCTGGTATATCTTATGATGAAGTTACTAAAGTCACATAATAGAAGAACACTTATTGACATGAAAAAATGTTTATGATCTATTTTTGGGTTTTGTTTTTTAAAAAACTACACAAAAACACACAGACACACACACACATCAGAAAAGTAAGCTATAAGGATTTTTGCCAAAATGTTAAACAATGATTATCTCTAGGGCATGTGGTGTATGTAATACGTGTGTATGTGTGTATGTGTGGTTTTCTGTTTTCTAAGCATTCTACATTGAACATGAATCCTTTTCCTTTTAAGGGAGAAAAAGCAAAAATGAAACTAAAAAAAGACTGTAGTAACTTTTTGAGTATTATATGGTGATTCTTAGGTACATAAAGCATGACCATAGAAGAAAAGCAGTAAAAGCAGCAGGGAATAAGGAAAGAGGAAGAAGCAGCCAAGAGAGAGAGGAAAAGAGGTCAAAGAGAGGACATTTGTTAAGTTGGGGCTAAGACTCAGAAAGAGCCTTGTCTTCTATTTGTTCTACAAAGCCCGTGGGGATACAGAGCTGTGTCCCATCCAGGCAGGGCACCAGCGTTCAAAGTTTGCTGGGGAACTGGTAGCCCCTCGGCTTCAGAGCTCCAGTGGCTTGAATCATCTTGTCCTTTCTGTCTAGGGGCCACAGAAAGGGTGATGTCCTTGCCTGCTTACGTAAAGCTAAAAGATGACCTATATGGTCATCTTTTAGATGACCTTTCAGTGTGGTTTTCGAGCCTCGGAGACTTTAATTTACTAGGGTTTGATTTACTCTCCTCCCCTAAGCAATAAACCAAAAGCGATCACCACTAGGTGGCATGCCCCAAATACGATTTCACTGTGAAACTGACAGAAAAGGGAACCACAAACACCCTATAAGTCAAAAGCATTGTTTGAGGCTTGAAGACTATTTAAGGTTTTCAGTTTCTCTCTGTTAAAAAAAAAAATTAATAAATGAAAACAATCACCACCACCACAACGAACACTCCACTCCAGAATAATAAATTCAGTGTGTTTCTCATGGACACATCCGAGAGTCTCCTTGGAAGACTTGTCCCCCACCCCCAAGTCCATCGGTGTCTACAACCAACGACCCCATTCTTTGCCAACTAAAATAAATTAAGTGCTCCATATAATACAAAAGTGGAAGTAGGTCTCTGGCGCCATCACAGAATAAAGTCCAGCCATAGATGTAACATTCGTTGAAGAAGACAAGAAAAGTCCCCATCTAGAATCTGTTATAGTGAGGAAGGACTAGAATAGTATTCTGCCCGAAATGAATATACTCCTTTTGATCTAATAAGCTTCTCTTTCTAAATATCAGTGCTACTGCCAAGACCTCTATATTTGGCTAGGGCTATCAGTCATTTACACCTTGCTGTGGATTAGTTTTCTCTGATGTCTTTTCTCCTTAAAGTTACATGCTATTTTGTGAGAATAGGATTTGTGTCAGATAGTTAAAGAGAGGGATAATTTTGGATCTCATGAAAGGAGCACCCAGACAGGATAAGATAAGGTGGGACCTTGAACTTGAGGGTTCTGCATATGGCTGCTGAGACTCACTGAACTTTCGGTATTTTTGAGTGAGGAGAGAAGAGAGAAGATGGAGAAAGAATTTAAGGGAAGTGCTGAAAGAAAGGGATGTGGCAAGACACATTTTGCATAATTTGCAGATTTGCCTAGGACTATCTGGATTATAAAGCCCAAGTGATGAAATGTGAAGAAATATAGGCAATTTAGTATTTTCCTGTTTTTTTTTTAAATAAATATATGAGCTGTAACAATAAATATAAAGACAGGTTTTTTTTTTTTAAAGGAAACACATCTATATACACACGAATGGATACTACTACCCCTTTCAAAATAGAAACCTTAGGAAGCTGACTGATCACTCATTTTAATGATGCAAACCATTTTGGAAATGCCTCTTTTTAAATTGATTTTAGCTACTGGTACATATCTTTTGAAAAACCACAGTGCTAACAAAACATCATTCTTTTTGAAGATGGATTTCATTTGTTGATAAAAGCAAAACTCATTTGGAGCTAAATTTGGCAAATAGGAAGGATGATCAATAAGAATTTTCATTTCTGGTCAAAAATGAGATGTGACTTTGAATTATTGGTTAGAAGTATATGCCCTGGTATCAAATTAGGCCCCAACCCACATTCTACTATTTTATTAGCTTTATGAATATAAGAAAGGAATTAAATCATTCTGTGTCTCTGTTTTCTCATCTACAAAATGCAGATGATAATAATATCTACTTGATAATTTTGCTATGTGAATAAGTGAAATAATGCATATAAAATACTTCCATGGTGCTAGTACATACTATTTACTAAATAAATAGTAATATTGGTAAAAGTGGCAGTGCAATAAAAGTAGCAACAGCCACAGTAACATGTGGCTTATGAAATCAAAGGGGCAATTAAAAAAAGTATAGTCTCCTGAAGTAGCAACTTTCAATAGCCACACTAATTTATATATGTTCTGACATATTTTTAATCTTCTTTTTTGCTAATCAGCCAATCCTTATTTAAACACAGGAGGTGCATATTTTGCAAAGAGCTCCTCCAGTCAATGGAGAATATTCAAATAGGCGGTTTCTGCTTCAGTGATTTTAAATTATTGTACCAATACATTAGAATTAATTAAGATGCTCTGTTCTCTAGACATGTCAAATTGTATGTCTTTTGTTAATTCACAATAAAGATGTACCAAGTTTATGCAAATCATTTTAAAAACTACTAAAATAAATCTACTTGGTCACTGAATATAATAAATCTAGTCAGTCAACAAATAATTATTGACCATGAATTTTGGACAGTATGAGCTGGCCACTGCACCAGCCACCAGAGAGATACAGATGAACCAACAGACATAAGAGATCAGAAAGAAGTTATTGTATGCTTAAAACTATTTCTAACTAAGGTGCATGCACATGCACAAACATACACATGCACATGCACACACACAGACACACACACACACACACACACACAGAGCCTCATCTCTGTGAGAACACCTAAGACATTGGCAATAGTAGTTGCCTCTGGGGAGCAACCATTTTTTTCATTTCGTATTGTTTGAGTTACCATATGCATGCATTCATTACCTTTTCAAAAAGTAAATAGAAACTAAAAATTAAAACTTACATTAAACAAAAAATTTAGTAGTGAATATCTATGATTAATCCATTTATTCTAATTATGTGAGATCTTTGTGCTTTCCTCTCAACTCAGAAAGAAAATTAAATCCCTCACTGCAATATAGTACTGCTATTGATCCCCAGCCCATTAATTACTCCTAATTTATCTTTAAGCACACAATAACAGCTGTGCAATCAATCAATCCACGAGCCACAGTGATGGCCCGTGGAAATGCCTGCTAAATGAATTTGGTCTTGGTGAGGTTATCAGGATCTCACTGTCTGGCGGCATAACTATTCCACCGCTAGCCAGCAGGATCTGCAACCCACACAGCAGAGTCATCCTCCATCTAGCAGCATCCTCATCCATCAGCTGCGTGTCTCCCAGAGACTCTAAGCAGTGACATTCCCCACGAACGCTGAAGCTCATTTTCCTCTTTGAAGCTCATTGCTATGTGCTTGACTCCAGAGAGCAGTATGTCCTTCAGCTTTAACCTTGCCAAAAAATCTGTCAATCAGCCTATCAGCAAACATTTATTAATCATCTCCTATGTTCAAGGCACCATGATGGATGCTTTTGGGCAATGTCAGGTAATATAAGATGTGATTTCTAATCTATAAGAGTTTGTTGTCTAGTTTAAGAGGGAACATATAATAATTCAAAAGGTAGAATCATAAGAGGTAGAATATTAAAAGTAACACATTAAGAGGTGAAGGGAGAAAGAGATCTAACATTTACCAAATGCCTGTACACTGTGCAAGGTGCTTCCCATATGCTATTCATTTAATCATCCTGCCAGCCTGCTTTTAACTCCATTTTATAGACTTAAAGATTAAGGTTGCCTAAAATCACACAGATAATGGCAACTCCTGCATTAAAACTTCAGAAAGTCTGATTCCAGGGTTCTGTTCCTCTGACTCCAAAGCCTTGCTCTTTGCAGTGTGTATCATACCTCTCCATAGAAAATAAATGCTCTAAGAATTCATTGGAAGTCATCGCTTTGAATCATAACATAAGACATCTTGAATAGGTGATAAAATTTGAGGAAAGCTCATCTCTACTCCCCTTGCATTGTTGCAGTAGCCCCCCCTCACAGGTCTCCCCACTTCTGCCCTTGCCCTCTAGAATCTGTTCTCAAGAACATCCAGAGGGATCATGAGAGTGCTCTGCTCAAAATCCCCAGTGGCATCTTATCTCACTAAGAGTAAAAGCCAAAGGCCTCCATATGGCCAACGTGGCTCACACAATCCTAACCATCTCCTCTATTCTCCCTGCCTTCACCATTCCCCAGCCACATTTGCCTTTTTGCTATCTGAGCCAGGCACCTCCTTCCTCAGGAGTCTCGCATTTTCTCTTCCTACTTCCTGAGGTACCCTTCCTCCATACATTAGCCTAGTATCACCCACCCCTCTCCACATCTTAGTTCAAATGTCACTTTTTCGCTGAGGCCTGTCCTAACCGAAGCCCCAACATACCCTACTAGCAACATCTGACATATCATGTGTTATACTTGTTCATTTTCTACCTTTCTCCACTAAAATGTCAGTTCTACAAGGGCAAGGATTTTTATCATTTTTTTTTTTTTACTCTCGGCACCTTGAACAGAGCCAGATGTATAGTTGGCAGGCAACAAATAATAGTTGAATGAACAAACCTGGTAGTCTTTGCTTCAAAAAAACTTTTTCTCTTTTGTTTTTATAAAGCACAGATCAAACTAAACGACCTGCCAAGAGGCAAAGAGAAATTGCATTTAAATAAAATTTAGAACAAGTTGCAGAATTTTTATAGTATAATCTCTCTTTTTTAAAATTATATGTTTTGGTGTATATTATTGAGCACTAACTGTTTCCTAGCAGTTTGATAAACATGCTATACATAGGCCATGTAATACACCCTTTATAAACATTTGTAATTGTATGAACAAAGTTCTGGAAAATATATACCAAACTACTGAAGAGTGAAAGTGAGGTTTGAGGGAGCAAGAGACTAGCTTTATTTTATACACTTTGCCATTAGTTGAATGATATAAAATGATAATTTATTATTTTAAAATTTAAAAAGAAAACATCTGAAGAAAATATCAGCCTATTTGTACTGAAAACTTTCCATTTTCATTTTTAACTTCTCACAGAATGACTTCCTTTGGATTTGGGGCCTGTGATAATTTACATGGTTGTACTCTCTCAGGAATTCTTTCTTGAATGCCACAGAAAATAAAACAACTGTTGGCACCATCCAGAAAGCAAAGGATTGTTTCCTTTTTTCCTTTGGGTTGCAATTTTTTTCAAGATTTCTTGTTACAATTGGCATGGTTATAAAATGAGAAATATTGCAACACAGGATTGCCACGAGCCCCATTTTCAGCCTATCTTTATGTTCCATGCATTCTTAAGATCCCTATCACTTCGGTATATACAGTTTCCACATCTGTACCATAACAACATGGTGCAATTGCCCTTTGCAATGCTGCAGACCAACAGCAAGATGCCTGCTGCAGTTTCACAATATACAGGGTCTTTCCACTTCAGCTAGACAAATGCCCAGAAAAGCTAAGCAGAGGATTCTTAAGATTTCTACACAGAGACCAGGCCTGTCAGAACTGAAGTGGCTCCACCCAGTCAGCAAAGGACATTGCATGTGGGACAGTCTGCCTAAGTCCCTCTGTCTCATGTTTGTTGTTTAGTTGGGCAATTTTGACTGTTGTTCACAGGGCAACAGAGCTACTCCACCACCTATCACATCTGAGCTCTCCCTGCTGCACTTATGAGAAATACTTCTGCCTCTCAGTGACCACGCCCTTTCCCAGACTGGGCGCACAGGAAGTCAGGCTGGGAGGGGAGGAGGCGTTGCAAGTTGTGGGAATCACACAATCTCCTGCACTGCTGACCGAGATCTCCTCCACCCCTCAGCCTAGAAACTGGTGCGGAACTAGCTTTCCTCCTCCCCCACCCTCTCGGCCTGAATAGCTGACTTGGGTGATGTTTACACTCATGTTTTCATACTTAAGAAGTTTTGTATGCAGAGATAAATTTGCTCATTACTCACACTGCATATAAGAAATCTTATACTGAAACCTCTAGTAATCAATTAATCAAGTCATGAAAATGGAAAAAAACTAGATAGAGTTATATGTGTTTTTTTTATGTTTTTATGTGTATATACATATATATTTTTTTCCAGTGGTAACAGTGGTTGCCAAGTACTTGGTTTCAGTTGACTGCTGAAGTATACAACTTGGTACAACCTTTCTTTTTTTTTTTAATTAAATTTATTAGGGTGACATTGCTTAATAAAATTATATAGATTTCAATTCTATAATACATCATCTATACATTGTATCGTGTGTTCACCATCCAAAGTCAAACCTCCTACTATCATCATATATTTAACCTCCTTTACCCTTTTCTACCTCCCCTTTGCCCCTAAACTATTGATACAACCTTTTTGAAAGATAATTTGGCAACATGTATCAAAATCCTTAAAGATGTTATATCCACGAGTAATTCTATTTCAGGAATTTAATCTAAGGAAACACGAGATACACATATAAGGATGTTCGTCCCAAGGTTACATCCATGAGAATGGAATATTTTAAAGCCATTCAAAATAATATGTTGAGTTTTTAAGGGTATGAGGAAGTGCTCATGACAAATGAAAAAGCCTTTATATTTATGTAAAAATGTACATATTCTATGTAAAAATATGCATGTGTACATGCATGTAATATATGTATGTTAGTGTTTTTGTGGGTACAAACAGAGAGGAAGCACTTTCTTTCTCTTGAACTACCCTCTGCCCTTGCCTACCAACTGCTGTGCTCTCTCCCACTTTTCTTCCTAGACAATGGCTACTCTGTCTCCTTTAGTCTCCCATTCTGCATACTCCACCTCTTTACAACAGATACATTTTGGAAGGTCTCACATCTCAGTTCTCAGACTTTCTCTGCACTACATTTAACTCTCCAAACCAGTCCCATCTCTTTTCCATTCTCTCCATGCTGATGATCCTCAGATTAAAATCCCTAGTCCCATTCTCTTCCCTGGAACTCCCAGCATATATTCAACTGCCTACTCAAAATCTTCACTGAGGTGTGAAATTTTCACTCAGACTTCTCATATCCAAAATTAAACTCTCGATTTCCATCACCATGCCTGCCCCCAACACCTGCTTCTCTCTCATTGTTCCCCATCTCTGTGAATGGATTATCATTTCATCAAAAATAGGACTAGAAACCTGGACCACATCCTTTTCATGCCTTCCTTCCTTATATCCATTAGCAAGTCCTTTTGTCTCCATGTTGAAAATATACACCAAATCCAACAACCTCTCACCGTCCCCACTACTCAGCCCTCAGCCCAGGCCACCAGCATCTCTACCCTAGATTTCTATAAGAGCCTCTCAACTGGTCTCTCTCCAGCCACACTGCCTGCCTACAATCCATTCTCCATACAGCAACCAGCGATCATTTTTTAAAAATAATAAATCAGATAGAAAAGCAAGAAATTCATAACCAAAATGTTAAAAATTATCCAGAAATGATGAGATTACCAACCGTACTTATTTTCTCTGTCTGCTTCTCTGTTATTTATCAAATTTCTAAGAATAAACACATTTCACTTTTACCAGCAAGAAATCAAAGTATTTTAAAAAAATAATAATCATTACAAGTTTCAGCTGGATTGTGAGGAGTATATCTCCCATGGATCAGTACTAGCAGACCATCATCAAGCAAGCCTCTGAGCAGTAATGAATGGTCAACCTCCAAATGAAGGACAAGGAGCAATGGAGGAACATTCTAAACCAGGGCAGCAAATACATGGCCTTGCGATGCCACTTCTCCCTCCTGTACACATAGCAGACATCACTAAATGATTGCCACTATTGCCAGTTGAGCTTAGATGCAGCCTCAGAATTCTCAGCACAGAGGCAGCCTCTATCATTCAGTTAGGATTGACATTTAAGAAGAAATATATTAGTCATCTGTGATAAGTATTCTATCTGAAGATTGAGAAGTTAAATTATTATGCTCCCTTTTATGTGAATATAATGCACTAAACATTTCAAATCATTTTTACATCCAAAGTCTCATATATTTTCACAAAACCTCATAAGGTAGGTAGGGCAGATATCTTTATCTCCCTTTTAATGGAACTGATGACCACAGTGGTTAAAGTCACACAACAGAGCTCTGATCTCCTCGTCGCCACACTACTGTGTGCTTCTCTGTGGTTCCCATAAACCTCTGCAGGGGTCAAAACTGCACACCAGACACTGACCACAGCAGAGAAGGAGGTGGGGACTGGCATTAGCACCAAACTTGAACAGAGATGGACAATAGGTAATGAGTAATTCGTTACTATTAACAACTTTGAAATAAATAGTGGAGATACAGATGAAGTTCACAAGTTTCATAACAAAAGCCATCATCCCCTTCAAGGGCAGGGCCTCTGGAAGTCAAACATGTTTGTTGGTTATCATAGCAACCATGATTGGCCCAACGCAGTCCATTTGACCTACTCTGAAGTAGCTTTTCATTTGGGGCTCCCAAGCCTACAAAGAACAGATTGCTCAACTGGCATTAGCATCTTTTCACACTTTCCTGTCACCTTCTCTGCAGTTGTACAGAGGTTCAATGACCAAGAAAAATAAAATGTTCACACGACCGTCACAAAGTAGGGTACAAAATCCCACTGCTGTTCCAATTGTCTGAAGAAAAACAGCTCTATAGACCACTATGCAATTCTGATTGCCATCGGAGACAGTGTGAGAGAAGCCACTTTGGCCAGGGAATTTCTTTTTCCTGGTGTTACAATCAGACTGACCCTGGTAGAGACTCGTTTTATATTTTTTAGGTGCAAGGCTAGGCTAGAGTAGGGGAAAGGAGAATATAGAGCACATTGGTTGCGCTGTCCATCCCACCTCCTTTAAACCTGATTCCACCCCTCCCACCCTTCTAGTCTAAGACCATCTGCTCTGGATTCCAAAGTTTTGTTTCACTTAGCTGCAAGAATGTCCTTACCCTCCCAGAACGACTCTCCTCCGCTATTGGCAAATGACATCCTGAGACTTTCAAATGAGAGTAATTATGCAACAGCACACATTATTGTTGAAAGAATGATGGGATGAAGTCAGAAAACCAGTATCGGAACACAGTACTGGTCCCTTCCACTTGTTAATTATGCATATGGACTCTGTGTCTAATTTACTCTACAGGATAATAATCACTACAAAGTGTGATATGCTCATGTGGTATTAATATAGCGCTACCATGGAATACCACTAATGCCAATTATAAATGTTAGAGAAGGGAGATGAGCAGAATGAAATGTAGTTTCACTGAATAAAAAAAATAATACATCAGTAAATTGCTTCTAGTGTGTGCCTAAGTGTCGTGCAACCCAGTAACAATTTAGGTATATTCTTTTAAATATGTGCCGGACTAAGTCTATTGTAAATTTAACTCAATTACAATAATTGGATTTATGCAGGCCAGTTGCTCACTAGAAAAAAAAAAAAAAAGGACCCCTCCAAACTCTCTGCAGGAAGAGGAGAAATGACATCTCTAATGTGCCTTACATTATTCCCTTCTGAGTCTGTCAGCTGCCCACTGTCCACTCACACTTTCTGTTTTACTTTGTCAGTCACACACCTTTCAGCTCCATTGATCCCATGTATTCCCAGGCTTCGTCAAAGAAAGATAGGTCCTTCAGGGAGAGCTAATGACATGGCTTCATTGAGAGATTACAAATGCTGGACCAGAATGGCTGGTGTTCCCTAGAGAGAAGAGCAAGGCAAAGGGGACCCAAGCAGCAAGGAGGTAGATGAGAAGGAGGTTATTTGCACATGAAATGGTCAGTGACAGGAAGAGGTGCCTGTGGAATGATCAAAAAGCTTTGGCCACTTGAGGGGTTGCTGAAAGATGAGCACCAAAGAAAGCTGCAGGTGTCAGAGGCAGGAGGAAGGCGTTCTCCCAAAAAGGCCACTGATAGTAAGAGTTGGGAAGCAGTGGACCTTTCCATCAGCCCAGCTCTTTGGAGCGCTCCCTGTTGGAGGCCCCTGCTGCTTTTACAGGGCCTGAATCCTCACAGCAAGACCCTCGACCAGACCACAAACAGTCTGAGAAACGTAAACCAGGCTGGACAAAATTCCATGCCATCAGACCAAAAGGCAGAGTTCAAGGGAAAGCCATGACTTCACTTTTCATGTTAAGAATACAAAATATAAAAGATGTTTCCCCAGGTCGCCATATCTAAGTCAGATCTACTGTCATTCTAAAAATGGCAGCTCTGGACCCTGTTTCAGGATTGAGGTTTCCCATATGAGTCAGTCATATGTAAGAGGCTGGATATCAAAACATAAGGAAACATGCTAACAAGAAGAGTGTAGTTATATGTTTGTTGCCTGATAATTATAGGATCCTAAAACAATAGGCTCGGAAGGAGTCTGGTCCTCCACACCCACCAGGGAGAATATGGGTCACAGGGTGAAGACAAATCTGTGTACGAGAACTCACCATGTGAATTATCCCCATCCCACCTTCACCTCACCCCCACAAATATTTTAGTTATACTGTGCCAAAGCAGGGAGGCACGTCCTGGCATCATGTCAAAGCAAAGTTTCAGTGGCTTCCCATTGCCCTTGGAATGAAATCCAAACCCCTGACTAGGGTGTACAAGGCTTGGCATTTCAGAGGCCCCAACTGTCTGCCAAATCTCATCCTTTGGTGTTGCTGCCTCCTTGTTCACCCTGACTCAGCCACTCTGGGCTGCTCTCCGTTCCTTTTCCCTGCCTCAGAGTCTCACATCCGCTGTTTCCTCTGCATGGACCTCCGAAACCGCCTTTCTTCACAAATAGCTTTTTCTCATCTTCAAGCCCCAGTTTCACACACATCTCCTCAGAAAGCCTTCCACTCTTGAAGTCATTCAGCAACTACTTACTGAGAATCTGCAGTAGGCCAAGTGCAGGGAACGGTAAAGCCTCTGCCCTCCTGGAGCTTACATTTCAGTTGAGGGACACAGATAATAAACAAATAAACCAGGAAATATTGTATATATTCTGTCAGATGTAGTAAGTGCTGCAGAGAAGAAAAAGCACAGTTAAGGGTTCAAGGGGGAAGAAACGGAGAGGGAGGGAAGGAGGTATTAATCTATTTAAAGTTCTTTTTTCAGTATTCTCTCCCTTAGCCTTTGTTTCCTTCATAATGCCTATCTCGATGTACAACAATTTAATGTATGGGTTTGTCTGTCTGTTGTTTTTAATATAGAATGTAAGCTCTGCGAGTCAGGAACTACTGCTGCCTTATTTTCTGTGTATCCAAGTGCTTATGCTTGCCTTAGTAGGTGATAAATTTGTTGAATAAATGCAGGAAGGAAGGAAAGAAGGAAGGAAGGAAGGAAGGAAAGAGGGAGGGAGGGAGGAAAAAAGTTGGAGCTATGGGGAAATACAAAGGAATCAGCCAGGAAAAAGACAAAGTGAATGGGAAGGTAGTCTAAGTGGATTTTGCCCTCAGGTAGACATTAACGTGTGTGTCTGTGTTGTGTGTGTGTGTGTGTGTGTGTGTGTGTGTGTGTGTGTGTGTGTCTGTGTGTCTGTGTTAATGGGAGGGTGGGAGATGGGGGTAGAGTTTGCCCTGGGTCCATTTAAAGGTTTTGAAATAGAATAACTAGAGCAAACTTAAAGCTATCTCACTCCCCTAAGAGGAGGGAATAGAGGCTCAGAGTGACTGCACAGCCTAGAGGGGTGAAAGCTGGGAAAGTTTGCACTCTGCAAATGAAACTGAGACACTGCCCTTGGAAGAGGGTGAGGAGAGGGCCGGATGTTAGCCTCGTGTCCACTGTGTTGTTGCCTTTGGGAAGTACATGTTCTTTGAAAGTTTTTAATGATTGAAAAGGAAGTGACTTTGGTGAAGGTGAGTGAAATGAGCAGTTACATAAATTGCTGGTGACGATATAAATTGATAAATAACACTATGAAGGCAGTTAGGCAGCATGTATTAAGAACTTTAAATGCCCAATGACCTTAAAATTTTACTTTGGATGTTTTAAGGAAATAATTCAAAATATGAAAAAGCTTTATGCCGAAAGCTATTTATAGCAAAGTTATTAACAAATTGTAACAGGCAAACAAACTTAAATGTCCTACAGTAGACGTTAGAGTATATCTATTTAGCAGAATAGTATGCAGTCATTAAAAATGAAGTTTATGAAGACTGGGTAAATTGAAAATACTTCATATAATGTTAAGTTTTTTTTAAAAAACCTATAAGATTAAAAATAGGATTAAAATGTTTATATTATATGGCCTTTAACATGAAATTTACATGACATTATATTCATGTAAAATGAAAAACACAATATGATTAAAGCAAAAATTAAGAAGAAATGCTTCTAAAATGTAAACAATGGTTCCATCTAAATTTAAATTCACTTCCATAAACATTTATTGAGCTGTGTGACATGAACCAGGCACTGTGCTGTGCACTGAGGATAAAGAGATGCTCTCACAGACAAGGGCTAAAATACTGTGTAATGAGCTACATGGTGAGAGAAATCTGTGGGGTTTTTGAAGCAAACAGGACCACCTACACAGATTTGGTAGAGAAAAGGGAAAGAAAAATCAGGGAAAGTTTATCAAGGGAAGTAGTATCTAAATTCTGAGTTGGAGAGAGAAAAGATGAAAAGACAGACATGGACAAGCAACAGAGGAAAAGAAAGAATAGTACCGAGAAAGAGGGAGAGAGTTCCAAGCAGAGTGAACAGCTTGTGAAAAAGACCAGAGGCAGCGTGGGAAGGTGCTGGTCGTTTAAAGAATTGAAGGAAATTCCATTTGGCACACAAGTAATATGATAGGGGCTCAGAGGAATAGGAAGTTGAAGAGACAAACAGAGCCAACCCTGTTGAGTAGTTTGGACACGGAGGACAACGAGAAGCCTTTGAAGTGTTTTAAGATATGTGTTTTAGAAAGATCTCTCCCTGGCTCTGCAACTAAATTGGAGAATGGCAAGGCTGGAGGGAAGGGGGCAGATTTAAAAGCTGTTTCAATAATCTAAGAAAAAGAGAAGGATGGTTTGGTGTTCGGGTAAAGGGATTGTGGGTAATTTTTCTACCTTCATGTTTTTCCATCATTTTCAATCTTTAGTTAGTAAGCATGTGTTGTTTTTATAATGAGAAAAAATAAGGTGTTTTAAGGAAGATGAACTTTATAGTATTCTGCTTGAAAGTTCCTCTGAGACTTTTGAACTATCTGCTAAGCCTAGAGCCTCTTTGTACAAGAATCCACACCCACATGCTGACCCATAAAGCCCTGGGTACCACCCACAGTCCCCACACCGAGAGGGTGGAATTTTCCATAGACCAGAGACTCAAGGTAGACTTCGCATAAGTAACAGCCATTGAGAAGGGAGAGAGATGGTTTTCATCTCCTACATAAAACCCAAGTGTTCATTCATTTATTCATTCATTTGTTCACAAATATTGAATACCTGCTATGTGCCAGGTACTGTTCTAGGCACTGAGGGTACAGAAGTGAACGAGATGACAAAGTCCCAATTACACATTCTAAGCAGCAAGCCAGATCATCTACAAATAAAAATCCAGCTGTGTTCCCCATTTGATGGTGGAAAGCCTTGTGTCATACTGCTACTTATTGACAAGAATAGTTTGGAAAACAGAGAAATAATTGCAGATTTTTGCTGACTCATATCCATATTAAATGTGGCACCTGTTCACAGGGACCTATGTTGCCACAGTATTTGAACAGTGCTTTCGATATCAATTTCACATTCATATGTGTACATTTACTCAAATTTCTCCAAAACTCTCTAGCCGGTGTATACAAATGAGTTTACAATAACAATAACAACTCACATTTTATCTATGTGTTCTCCTGACCTTATAAGGAGGAACCTCAGTTATCTTTTCTCCTATGCATATTTGAGAGCACCAAAGGCACCTCATGTGTGTTCACAAACAAATTTCTTATGTTTTTGCACCCCAGCCTCATTAATAATGTCTGCTACACAAGCAACCATTTGAAGCAACATCTCACCCCAGCCTTCTATAAGAATTCTGCTTCCCTGCCAAGGAAGCAATTTATAGAGCTCCCAAAATTGAAACTATTGAGATAGCAAACTCTCTTCAATAGGAAAAATGTTCCTTTCCTCCAACACTATGGAAAGGCCCAAGCTGAGCCCCTGTTCAGTGTTCAGGATTCTGTAAGCACTAGCTCTGGAAGTGATTAATAGTGTCCGGTGTATTCTGAGTAGCATTTTCTCACCTGGACCCTGAAGCCACATTACTGCGGCCCTTTGTCTCAAAGAGTTTCTTGTAAAAAACAGCCCTTCTGGCTGATACCTGCAGACCCCTCTACACTGAGCCCGAACCTAGTCCACAGCCCTGTGGTGGCCTCTTCCACACCCTTTTCTCAGCTACAAGCCCCAAGCATGAATTTTTCTTGAGGCCGAGCAACTCAGCTGGGGCCCTCTAGAGTCACCGTATAGGCCCGGACATGGCTAAATTTCGATTTAAGGCAGATAAAATGGAGAAAAATCCATTTTTAAAGATCAAGCATGGTTTAGGAGAGTTTTAGGGCAGAAAAAGCCATCTCTTACCACTGAGAAAGGACGTATAGACAGAGAGAAGAGCAGGCTAGAATCAGTATCATGCCCCTTGGGACACTGTTCATCAGGATGTAAATATCCTTGCCCAACTGAGATACCTACCCCTTTTCCTATCCCTCCTGGGCACACTGCATCTCACACATGACCCTCTACTTTAGAAGCCCTGCTATGGAGGACAGAAGGCCTCAGAGAATCAAGAGGGGAAGACAAAAGAGGTACAGCCAGAAATCATTTCTAAATTTCTATTCTGGGGCTGTAATCCAAATTTTCATTTATTGCAAGTTTTGCCCTGTAGGTCAGGGTCCTTTTAGATGGCAGCTTTTGGTCCCTACTCAGGTCAGTTCAGGAACCTACCATCACTAGAAGGTTAGTTCAGGAACCTATCAGGAAGCCATCGATTGAAGTTAGTTATTTATACGATAAACCCCGTTCCCCCCACTCACAACAAGCTGGAAATCTGGAAGGGAGAACCCAGAAACTGAAACATCCATCTCAAAGGCAACTCCAATGCCGCTCCCTCCATGAAGTGCATCTGAAGCCTCACCACCAGATCTAAACTCCTTATAATCTTTTTCTCCTTTCTATAAAGTTCTACAAGACTTTGTTTTGCCTCCCTCCACCCTGTGGCATAGTGAATTGTATGTCCGTTTTCTTTACTAGAGGTTGAATTCTCCATGGCAGACGCCAAGCTTTATTGCAGTAGCCCCTGCAGCCCCACGCAAAGTCTCTCCTGTAGCAGACACTTAGGTTCCCAGTAGGTTCCTAGGGGGTCTACTTACAAAGACCATTTTCCTTCGGCCCCTAATGTGGTAGGTCCCAAGTAGTAGAGAATTATTATCTAATCTATGATATCCCTTAGGGACAAGACACAGAGAGGCTGGAATGCCTTGGCTCAGCACAAGGGCTCCACAGTTTTTCTGTGACTCCAGAAAAAATGGTCAAAGATTTTCTGGCACTGTCTTTTCTCAGAGTCCCTGCTGGCATGTATTATGGTATTGTCAGGATGTTTTCCAAAAAGGGATAATGACCCACCCAGGGCTCATACCTAGTCAGTTCAAACCTCTGTGACACGAAGTCCTACATCTGTTCTAGTTGGTCATGGCCTTGTCCCTGGCCTCTCCCACACATCCTTATGGTTGTTTTCCCTGGACTCCCCCTGAATTTTCCACTGCCTTTGCACACCCCATTCCCTCTTCCCTACATCAAGCAGACCCATATTCATCAATGAAGTCTAGCCGAATAGTCACTTTCTGTATGGAATCCCTCCGGCCTTTCCTCAAAGCAGAGTGGAGGCTCTTTCCTCTATGTTCCCCAAGCACTCTGCATATAGTCTCTTCTAGCACTTATTCTACACTAAAATCACTTTTTGTTTCCATTTCCCTCACTTTTGTGAACTTACATTTCACTCATCTTAGCAGATCCAGCAAAGCGCATTGTTTGGCAGGAGAAGTAGCAGCTCAGCAAATGTTTCTTGAATGAATGAATGGGCATGACCCTTACAAATGTTTTCCAAGAAAAAAAAAAGCAAGGAAATTCCCTGAGGCACTCAAAATAAAAATTCTTATTATTTTGTTATCTACAGGTTCATGTCTTGCTTTTTCAATTTAAAAATAATAATGGCTAATATTTGAGCACTTCCTAGGTGCATTATAGTGTTAAAATCCAAGACAACCATCTGAAATAGAGAATTTTATTACTTCATTTTTCAGTTGAATAAATGGAAACTGAGAAAGGTTAAGAAGTGTATCCAGATTCATATAGCTGGCAAGTGGGAGTCTGGTTTGAAAGCCTGCTCTCAGCCACCATGCTTTCCACACAAGCCTTTCTACCTACCATGCATTACAGTATGAGCATTTTCCTATATCATTAAGCTATTTCTAATACCTTTATTATATAAAGAATATTTTTTACACATGATTGTAGCACCTTGCTACTCAAGAACCAGGGTAAATGCAGTGTGCTGGTTAAGAGCATTCACATCACCTGGGAGCTTGTTAGAAATGCAGAATCTCGGGTTCCACTCCAGAGCTATTGAATTACAGTCTGCATTTTATCAAGGTCCTTAGTGATGCATAGGTACACTAAAGTTGGAAAAGCACTGGTTTAGATCAGGAGTCGATAAACTCTAGCCCATAGGCCAAACCCAGCCCATCTCCTGCTTTTGTATGGTCCTTCCATTTTTAAATAGTTGAAAGTTTTTTCCAAAAAAAAATGATATTTTATTACACACGAAAATTATATGAAATTCACATTCATTTGTTTACTTACTGTCTGCAATTGGTTTTGTGCTATAATGGCAGACTTGAGTAGTTAGACTGTGTGGCCCTCAAAGATATTTACTATCTGGTCTTTCACAAAAAAGTTATCTACACCTCCCAGTTCTATCCCACACCTGCCACCATCAGCTCTGTGGTTCGTAATGGGAGTGGAGAAAAGGGCAGCTCCCACCTGAGGGGATGAAGGAGGAAAGAGCATCCTTAGGGAGAGCCAGAGTCCAGCCGCGGCCACGGTTTATAAAACTAACAGAAGGGGATTTACCAGAGAGAGAGGGAATGGGGCTGAGCATGTGGTGTCGTGAGATAGGAGTGCTTAGGGAGAGGGTGCACAGAGCAAGGAAAAGACCAGAGTATAGGAGAACACAGATGATGTGGGGAGGGGTCCATGGAAAGGCTGGCCAAGTTCAAGGATGAAAGGTCTAGTAGAGTTCTCAGCCTCGAATTTCCCCACTGAGGACAGTTGCAGTTGTTTTGAGACTGCTGCAAGTAGAAGGGTGTGGCGGTGTCCCAATTGTTTAAATTAGCCTACTTTTTCTGAGGTTTCCAAACTGTGAGGGTGAAAAGGTCCTAAGAAAAGGCACTACTTGATGTGTATAAGAATGAAAATTAACTAACTCTCTGTACCTTTATCTTGAGATGGAATCAGCTGCATCTATAAGGAGCTTGTTACTTATGCAGACTCTCAGCCCCACCCTGAGAGAGCCTGATTCAGTGAGAATCTATATTTTAAGAAGCATCCCAGATAATTCTAATGCTCGAGAAATATGGCTTCAGTAAATGAAAAAATTCAGGTCTCTGGAAGGAGTCAGCTCGAATATGTCATGCTTCTAAAAGCAATCATTTGTATGTGTAAGAGGTTGTTTTCTGGTTTCTGATGGCATATAGGACTTCAGGGAGAGGCGGTGACATTAGAGAGGAATTGATGGGCTCTATCTGCTAATACCAAGAAATGGAAGCAGGGGGAATGCCACAGGCATCTGGGAAACTCAAGGGATGGCATTAGCTTGGAGAAGGCATAAGAGGATCTGGGGACTAAAGCTAAGGGTTCTAATCCAGAAGACCGCCGATGCCACCGCGTGATATTCAGGGTACACAGTGCCAGAGAACAAAAATACTTGCCTCTCCCTACTGACACGAAGATCTGAAGTGATACTTGACAGAATAAGGTGGTCAGGGCTCAGAGTTATCATAGGCAGATGGCAGATCTAACATGTATTTATCTTGTTTTCCGAACTCTGTTAAGTTTCACCCCTACTCCCACCACTCCCTTGGTCTTATGACACTGTCCACTGAATATGTATTTTCTCAGGTGCTAGATGGGGGCACAGTGCCAATTAAATTATGACTGGCCCCAAGGAATCCCAAGAATCAGGGTAAATATGCAATGACAGCTTATTTTTCACAAGTTACAAAAATAAAAACATCAGGTAGCGTGAATACAAGGCATTGTCTCATGCATCAATAATTCAGTTCCCCAGAAAAAGTTGGATAGGGAAGGACAGGATGGGAAATTAGTGCTTGTTTTAACCTGCTTTGGAGCTGCCATGCGAAAGCAGTCATCTTCTCTGTTTTTCTGTTTCCTGTTCACTTTAGGAAACTATGCTGGAAACAACCGCATTTGAGGCACAGCGTGAAACATCTGTCCTGTTTTGGCTTCTCATTGAGATAGATGTTGGTTCAGCTTTTGCATGCAGCACCTTGCTGCCTTGAGACAAAAAAACATTCCCAGGCTCTCTAAGCTATTATGTAAGGTTGCTATTAGGAACTGAGTGCACTTAAACAGACTCTCCAGCCCACCCAGGAATATAGGTCTGACCCTTAAGGATAGTAAATCAGGGAGTCAGATCCAAGAAAGGCTGACACTCCCTGCTCAGTTATTTTTAAACCCCAGAGGCTGCTTCTGCATATGATATCACTTATGTAACTTTGCAAGGACCCCACTGCTGCCCCAGTCAACTTCCACACCCATCAAGCCCCATAGCATCAGTACAATGACACATGTGCTGCTCCACCCAGCTGTGAATTTGCCAACAGTTTAAGGCTGTGGACATTGAGTAAATAAACACACAAAAATGAAATTGGCTTTTGCACAACCAGCTTTTGAGAGTTACATTTTGTTCCTTTAGGTTTAAAATTTCAGTGCAGTGGGACAAGAAAATTGCCCAAACTATTTTGCAAAACTGATTAGGAATTTCCATCACTAGAAACAGTATTATGTTACTTTGGGATAAAAGATTTTTAATTTATACTGTATCATCCATGTAAGGATATGAATATTAATCTAGGACAATCCTACTGGTTTCTATATACTGTATTTATAAATATTTATTACTGAAACCATAAATTAAAACTTTTAAACAAATTCTAATAATAATTAGTGACCATCTACTCTTTAAAAAGTGGGAACTAATGGGATTTTGCTTCAAAGAACTGGCCTATTAAATATGACATTAAATATTCATCTATTTAAAAAGCTGCAAATGTCAATGAAGGAACAAAGCTGTCAAATGCTAGGAGCATTTCATTAAGAGAACAGCTTCAAACACTGATAGGATTTTGATGAAGTTGGGGACTAAGACAACCTTTACTGGCTAGTGAGGCAGCTATCGATATAGTTTTTGTTGTTACCAAAATGCCAAAAGAGCAGGAAAACAGCAATGTGTTGCCCAGAATTGAAATTTCTCCTTTTCTACATTTCTACTAGCCCAGTCTTGTTGTTAATAAACCTTTATATAACTAAATTAGCATCAACTTAAATGGAAAATTGCAACATCAGCACTATAGTTAACTTGATTACCATGGCCAGGTTAAGAGAGGAATAGAGCAGATAGTCAACACATCTAGCAATTTAAAAGGGTCATTTTAGCAATTTCTTTTAATCTTTTCTACTGCTAAGTGTTTCAGGTAGGGATGCTTTTGACTGCACATAACAGAACATCCAAATAACAGTAATATAGAAACAGTGTTCCAATTTTCTATTGCTGCATAACAAACCACCCCAAAATTTAGTGGCTTAAAATAATCTTTATTTTGCTCACAAATCTGCAGTTTTGGATGGGTTTGTCTGCTCCCCTTGGCATTAGCTAGGGCGGCTGGAAGACTGTGGGCCAGAATCATCTAAAGGCTGGTTCACTCACATGTTTATCGGTTCTGGATAGGAAAGCTGAGAGAGCTGGGCTCTGGTATAGCTGGGGCTCCTCAGGCATCTGTCTCTGTGTGGTCTCTTACATGGTTTCTCCATCATGGCCACTTCAGTATACACTGACTTTTGATATGTCAACTCAAGGCTCCCAAGTAGCACATGCAAGAGAGGGATAACAAGGCAGAAACTATATCACCTTTTATGATCTAACCTGGGGAGTCATGCAGTATCACTCCTACTGCATTCTATCTGTTAGAAGCAAGTCACTAAGGCTGGCCTATATTCAGGAGAAAGGGAATTAGATGGCAACTTTGATGAGAGGAGTGTCAAAGAATTTGTAGCTATGTCTCAAAAACCACCACATTGGGATTTGTTTTCCATATATAATGTCTAAAAGGAAGCAGCTCTGTATCGTGTGGGCCTCCAAGATATAATAAAAACCAAGATTTCTTCTATAACTCTGCTCTACCATTTTTAGTACATTGGTTTATGGTCTCAAAGTCTCAAGATGAATGCTTTAGATCCCGATATTGCAACCATGTTCAAGGCCCCCACTCCAACCATGTTCAAGGCCCTTCCCAAAACCTTCTCGGCAGAATTCCCCTTATGCTTCACTGGCCAGAACTCTATTCCAAGGCTGCCCGTTGCTTCAGGGGAGGTTAGAACAGTGACCATTTAGCTTCTCCATTCTCTGTTATAGAAGTAGGCAAGGATGGAGAGATCTGGAAATGGGCATTGAATCAGCCAAGCCAGGCTTCTGCCCCAATAAGCCTCCATATCAGACCCATAAAATCATGAGTAGGAGGAGCTTCAAAGAGCTTCTTCTCCTCCTTCATTCAAGGTTAACAGTGAGATGATCCAAATATAGTTAGCAGAGGAAAAATGCATCAGCTGGTGAATTGAATCATTTTCAACTATATTTTTGCAAATAGGATCGAAAGCTAGATATTGAATCAAATGAATCATTTATACAGTTTAAAGAGGAAGCAGAATTGGGTCACCACAGAAGCATCTGTCAACAAGATAGAGAGGACTAAGAAAATGGGAGACCTGTGACTTCTGAAAAAATGTTAAAACTGCCTTGCAGATTACCTTGGGTTCAGAGGCCTGGGGCCTAAAAATAGTTTGCAGGCAGGACACAAAGAAACTATTAACCTATAATCCTAACCCAAATTTTGTATCTTACTTTATAGAACATTCCTTTTTTTTTTTTTCTAGTCTTCTGTTCACTAATGAATAAAAACAGGAAAAATACTGTGAGTTGATGAAATTTATTTAAGTGATCTGCAACAATTATCCAAATTTAAGCTTTAAAGTTTGATCACATTTAGCTAAAGAAAAAATCAAAACTTCTTTCTTTTCTCCCTGTAGGTACAGAGCCCCCCAGGTTTATTGTCTGGTCTCACACAGAATAAAGAAATCAATTGCAGCAGATATTTTCTGGACTCTTCATTCATAGAAGCATCAACACATGACCCGAACAGTAGCTAAGACTGAAAAATAAGACAATAGGATTTACTAACTCTGACGGTGTTGAGAGGTCTTTCCCAGGTAAATTAATAGATGTTCATGAAAGCACATGTGCTTACGGGAGAGAAAGAAAGAATGTACCCACAGTGAGAATTCAGTAAATCTCAGGCTGCAACTTGCAATGAGTTCAAGGAATAAATGAGTGGTTAATTCTCAGAGAAAAAGGGAATGGAGATTAGGAAACCTTTCTTTCTGATGAATTCTGATGTAAGAAAGAATTCTGATGTAAGGAAATTAAACAATTTATCCAAACTTACAGAACACATATTAAACAGAAAAGCAGCCCGGGTGTTTACAAACATTCCCATTTATACTTAATTTGGAATAGAAATTCATGCAGGTCTTTATTCTAAACAATGACTAACTTGAAGTAACATGAAATAGACACTTCTTAAAATTATAAAACATAATGAAAGAATTCTGATGTAAGGAAATTAAACAATTTATCCAAACTTACAGAACACATATTAAACAGAAAAGCAGCCCGGGTGTTTACAAACATTCCCATTTATACTTAATTTGGAATAGAAATTCATGCAGGTCTTTATTCTAAACAATGACTAACTTGAAGTAACATGAAATAGACACTTCTTAAAATTATAAAACATGTATTATGGGAGTTACCAATCATCTTATTATTTATAAGCTAATATTCTTTCTTGAATGTTTCTATTATCTGAAAAATTTAATTAAGAAGCAAAAAATAGGCTTATAGAGATCATGACTTCACATATTTCTTACTCATATTTCAAATTATAATCATATCATGATGACTTGTGATCTTCGTAGAGTACAAAATAATATATTTGAACTTTTCCTTATTAAAAAGTATCAATTTAGAGACTTACTATAAGATACTTCAGATACTTAGCAAAATTCTAAAGTATAGAAACTGTCATAAGTTTATTTTGCAACTCTCAAAAGAACCGTCAACTATTCTGGGCCTAGGATAAGTGTTCAATTTATACTCACAAAAGTTCAATTTATACTCACAAAATTTCATTGAATAGCCAACATCTCTCACAAACACATATATATTCTTCATGTATGAGAACATTTTTGAGATTGAATATTTCCCACACTCATTTCTGACTAGAAATTCCCATTGGATTTTGAATGAAAAGATTTATTAGATATTACTCAATTAGGTGAAAAGATTAATAGTTCTCATTAAACAATAATTTGTTTTTTATTCTGCAAAGACTAATACAGATGTAAAACAGGAGTTAGCCATCCCCAGAGCATATGGCTAGGACAACATGCACGCTAATAGTAATTTAGTACACGAGCTGATTGTTCCTGTCATGCTCACTTTCCACTGACACTTTGCCATAAATGAAATTTAACAGCAAATGCTTCTCTTTCCTACACCAACTTCCACAGTGCTAGTAGTTTTTGGATGTGGGCGGGACACACACACACATAATTTAGATCAACAAGTGTTTATCATGTCCACTACACAGCACCATGCCAGTGCTGTGGATACAGTGGCAAAAGGTGTGGCCTCGGGAGTCAAGCTGTCTAGATTCACACCCCAGCTCATCATTCACTAGCTATTTAACCTCAGGCAAATTCCTCAGCCTTTCTAAGTCCTAGCTTCTTTATCTGCAAAATGAGGATATTAATAACATCTACCTCATGAGAATTTTGTGAATATTAAATAAACTAATTTCTATATAGAGCTTAGCATCTAGTGAGTGAAAGAAACAAACTTAGCTATCATCTCCATCATCATCATCATCATCATCATTCTCATCATTATCATTGCAGCATGATCTCTCAGTCTTTATCCCCCAGTAAACTGTGGTAAGTGGAACTCAGAAGAGAGGCACTTAACCTGGAATTCAAGGAAAGTCCTGAGAGTTGAAAAATGAGTGGATTTAGCCAGATGAAAAAAGATGTTCCAGAGGGAAGAGCTTGAGCAAAATCACAGGGAGTAATTTGTGTACAGGAACTGGATGTGGTTTGCTGTTATTAGACATGAAGTTCAAGGTGAGGAGCCATCAAAAATAAGGCTTATGAGGAAGGTGAGGACCAGGTCACAGGAAGTCTTATATACCACAGTAAGATGACTAAATTTCTTTCTGTAGACCAAATTTCCTAAGCCAAGTTATGTAAAATACCAGTATCCATACAGGTATTTCATAACATGTTCTTGATGTTCCTCAAAGTAATAGAGTCACTGTGACTTATGTCTGGAAATAGCCTCAATTTTACCCCTACTTGGTGATTCACAATGCATACATTAGCATATAGAAGCCTCTGAAAAGCCCTGCAAGAAAAGACCCTCTTTATCTCAGGTTAGCTCAATATTTTAAAAATTGATTTTACTGCAGGACATTACTTTTAAAAAATGTTTGGAGAGGATTTGCCAGGTTTTAATCAAAGTAATAAATGGGACAATTTTACTTAGCAATATCACTCTAGCTATAGAGATGGATTTTTAAGGAGCATCACACTGGAGAGTATGATGAAGTAATGATGATACTGGATAGAGGAAATGGAAAGATTCAAGAAATATTTAGGAGGTAAAAGCTGTAAGTTTTAATGATAGAGTGGAGTGAGAAAGATGGCTGTCTAGAATGATAACGAGTTCTGGCTTGAATCTTCAAAAGGAATACAGAAAAACATGATGCAGAAGAAGGAATGAGAGGGGTGGGTAAGATAAAGAACTTAGTTTGATACATGATAAGCTTGATACACCCATGAGGCTTCCAAGTGAAATTATAGGTAGCAATTAAATCAAAAAACCATTATTCAGCCCCAATCTAAACTAGGGTCATCTGACAAGTGATTCCCTAATCTTCCCATTCAAAATTGCAAAGTTAATTTATGATTCTATAACACATTATGTTAATTTCAACAGGAAATTTACTAGTAAGATTAGCATTTAGTTATATTTTAAAACTCAGGGTTTTCTTAATGCATTTCCAAATTAAAATATGCAAATGTAGTTATATAGACAGGTGAATCTCAGATTACTTAAGGTAAATTACTTAAATTCTCACTTAAAAAGTGAATCTACCAAAGAATTACTGTCATAATTCAGGTGTACTGCTACATATCTACATAAATAAATTAATTGTTCATATATGTTGTTGTGAATCACCTAATAAAACCAATTTGTTTTTTTTGTTGTTGTTGTTGTTGTTCTATGCCTAAGTTTTTTGAAAGCAGGAGATGTATCTTTACCTTTGTGCCCTAAGGATCTGAAACAGTTTCTGACACACAGAAAATGTACATTAAAATTTTGTTGAATAAAATTAATTAAAGCAGGTCACAGTAATAAATACAAAAATGACAAGTTTCCAACTCTACGCTCTCCCTAGTTGATCTCATCCGCCCCCTTGGCTTTAAATATAATCTACATGCTAATGATTCCCAACCATTATCCTCAGCTCTGCCCTCCCTCTGAATTCAGGCTTGTATTTTCAACCTTACTCGACTTTCCCATATGAATGTTCTATTGGGACCTTAAACTTAATATGTTCTCGGTGACACTGCTGGTTGCCTGTCTTCATAAGAATCATTCACCATTTACTCCTTATTAAAATGGGCATTTTTGTTCAGTAAACCAATGTGTCCAGCTAAAAAGCTCAGCCTCGCTTGAAGCTAGAGGTGGCCAAATGACATAATTTTGGTCAATGAGATAAAAGTGGAGGTCTCCTGGGGATTTCTGTAAAGATTTTTGCTTTCCTGACACAGGCACTATCCCTTCTTTCTTTCAGCTTAACCCCTTCTCCCATCTAGAGTACTGATGCTATGCCTGGAGCTGCAGCACTCTTATATTGATGAGAATAAAAGACATGGTAAAAAGGGCCAAGGAGAAGAGAAAATGTCCCTGTGATCTCAGTGGGATTCATGAGCTATCATACCAGTGATCTATTTTTGACTTCCTTGTCCTATAGAAAATCAATCAATCAATCAATTAATCGTTTGACAGCTTGCTTGCAATACAGTTCGTCATGTTTTTGGTTCCTTGCAGCTGAATGCAGTCCTACCGGATACAATATCCAAAACAAAAATTATGATTTTCATCTTCAGTTCTCAGACTTGTTTCTTTCCTGATCATACGCATCTCGATTTCGGCCTTCAACATCCATCTAGAAGCTCAAGGAAAAAAAAAAAAACACCTGGATACTACTCCCTTGATTCCTTTTGGTTCTACCCTTTTCCCTCTTGCTCTGCACTCAAGCTGTACCCCCTTTACTCTATTCCACAAAACCCCAAATGTATTCTTACCTCAGGGTTTCCGTATTTGCTGGTTTTTTGCTCCTAGTGCTCTTCTATCCTGCTCTTCCCATAGTTGGCTCCTCTCATCATTCGGCTCTCGGCTCAAAGGTCATCTCCCTAGGTAGGCCTTCTTGGATCACTCCACCTTCCCTGTGATTCATTATCCTTACGCCCTGTGTCATTTCCTTCATATGCTTCATATTATCTAAAATTATAATGTTTATTTAGTTGGTCACTTGTTATTTTTCTTCTCCCTTTCTAGATTATAAACTTCATGAGTGCAGAGACTATGTCTATTTTATTCACTGATCCATTCCCATGTCTAGAATAATGCTTGGCACAATAGGCCCTTGATAAATATTGTTCTTAATAAATAGATGATTTTAAAAAAAGCCAACAACCACAATAACACACAATCTTGGACTTTTAAAAATCTGCCAAAGTTTATGATTCTGAAAACGTAATTTTCTTGTCTAAAACCTTAAAGAGCAAAACATAATTTTAGATTTAAATAAAAGCTTACTCAAGCATATTTGACTTAGAAATAACCAAAAGTACTTAATCTTTCTAATTATCCTCTATCACAGGTAAATATTTTTGCTTACCACAAATACTCTCTTTAATCTAGTTATTACAACATTATAAGGGATTAGATCCTTGCTACAAGTTGCCAAGTGTCATGTTTTTATATATAACAAGCCCTGAGGAATTTGGAAGGGAGCCCAATAGACTCACAGTTCTAAGAAAGCTTCAGATCCATTTACATGTGGTAGCATTAAGGAAAGGCTATCCTTCAGGCTATTCCTATAGACAGCATAGAAAGCCAGGGATTTTTTCCCAAACTCTTCAATTACAATCCAGTGAAAATAAGGCATATAGGAAAACTATTCAAAGTAATCAGTACAGCCTCTTTAATGGACAGATGTTTTCAAAACCACAAGAAAAAGGGTATACATTTCTGGTCGGTTCTATTTCTAGATGGTTTATTCAGCAATTTGAATATTTTATAGGATTATACCAGTATTTTCATTAGTAAATTCTTCAAGTTGGAAGGAAAGAGAAAGAGGAGTCTTACACCACCGCCCTCCTTAGCACTGCTAGGGAGGCTTGTACCAGAGCAAGTAAAAAGGCTCAGTGCCTGCAGCTCCCAAAGACATTGTTATGTTGCATCATGGACAGCCTACCTAGCACAGGAGAGGAGGAGAGCTTGCAGGTGCTGGGACAGGTCAGGGTACAGATAGAATTCGGGGCCCTAGGCAGCAATAAGGAATACTCGCTTAGAAAGCAAGAAACACTCTCTTGTCTTTGGTCTTCTCATTTCTTCTGCTTTTTACCTTCTCAAAATGTTGTCTGCAAAGTCCTGGAGACCCTTTCAGGGGATTTGCAAGATCAAAACTACTCTTATAATAATATTTTGAAAATGATTTGCCTTTTTCACTATGTGGACATATACATTGATAGTGCAAAAATAATACTGAGTCTAACTGCCAGCACTTTAGTACAAGTCAACGTAATGGAACCAAACTGTACTTAATAATCATTGTATTTTTATCTACTACAAAGAGAAAGAAGGAAAGAAGGAAAGAAGGAAAGAAGGAAAGAAGGAAAGAAGGAAAGAAGGAAAGAAGGAAAGAAGGAAAGAAGGAAAGAAGGAAAGAAGGAAAGAAGGAAAGAAGGAAAGAAGGAAAGAAGGAAAGAAGGAAAGAAGGAAAGAAGGAAAGAAGGAAAGAAGGAAAGAAGGAAAGAAGGAAAGAAGGAAAGAAGGAAAGAAGGAAAGAAGGAAAGAAGGAAAGAAGGAAAGAAGGAAAGAAGGAAAGGAAGGAAGGAAGGAAGGAAGGAAAGAAGGAAGGAAGGAAGGAAGAAAGAAAAAGAAAAAGAGAGAGGGAGGGTGGGAGAGAGAGAGAGAGAGGAAGAGAGAAAAAGGGAGGAAGGGAGGAAGGGAGGAAGTTTTACTTAAGAATGTCCTTCATGAAGCATTAAAAATGGTTGCTTTCATCAAATCTCAGCACTTCAGTAAAGGGCTTTCTAATATTCTGCATGAGAGACTGGAAAGTACACATAATTCACTCCTCCATTCTGAAGTAGCATGGTCGTTGCCAGGAAAAATGCTTGTGATATTGTTTAGGTTGCAAGCAAAACTAACTGCCTTTTTCATTAAACACATTTTTACGTGAAAGAACAACTTATTCAGATTTAGGTTTTTGGCAGATGTTTTCTTGAAAATGAACAAAGTGAAGCTATTAATTCAAAGAAAATATCTGGCAATATTTGTTGCCAAATAACTTTTAATAAATTACCTCTTGCTGAGGTTTAGGGTGGCATACAGTTATATGAAAAGGCTATTAAAATACTCCTCTCATTTCCAACTAAATATCTCTGTGATGCCAGATTCTCTTCATATTCAACAAAAACAACATATATACCAGATTGAATGCAGAAGCCAATATAAGAATCCAGCTGTATTCTGTTAAGTCAGATATTTAAAAGTTTGGCAAAAAATATAAAACAATGACATGCTACTCAGTAATTTTTTTTAGAAAATAAATATAATTTAATAAAAAATATGTTATTTATGTTACCTGTAATAGAATTATTATTTTCAAATGAATTAATAGTACATATTTTTGAATGCCTCAGTTTTGATTTCTAATATGGTTATTATCCATAGATAGAACCCAAATAAACAAAAGCTTATTAGGATCCTCAATAATTTTTAAGATGTAAAGGAATCCTGAGACCAAAACCTGGTATAATATATAATTATAATAGAAACATATACTAGAACTATGTGATAAAAATAGAAAAAGATATAACAGAAATATTAGGAATGCAAATCCTACATTTCTAATAGCATAGATGAGATTATTTTCATTCCATCACTAAAGAGACTTCCATCACACAAAGTAAAACTTCAAGCAGATCCCAGGTTGCTGCCTAGCACGTCCTCACAGTCACCAATGGCTTATGGGAGTTAAAAAGCTGTCAGAGAGCAGTGGCAGGTGGGCTAAGTGGCACAGGAAAAAGCCAGCAATGACTGGACTGGACTGGACTGGACTGGGAACTAAGAAAAGGCATAATGGGGTAAAATGATTGAATGTTTTATGAGCCTATCTGGGTGCAGAGATTTAAACAATGAGAAATGAACTCTGAAACAAGATAACATTTTTAGGAGGTTAACTTGTGTTTTCCCCTTTTATTTTTCTCCTTTGAGGTTCTTATTCCT
>NW_006443138.1:6348969-6357972 GCF_000325575.1 Pteropus alecto
CTGAGTTTTGTTTTCAAAGACCTGAGGGCATTAAGGACAATCCGTTAAACTTGGGAGAAATATCCCCAGTCTAAAATGAAAGTCTCTCTGGCTTGGAGGAGGAGTCAAAGTCTAGGGTCCCTGTGACCAACTTGCCTTTCTCCCTGCCCCTGCAAGGACGCAGCAGGACCTCAAAGAGACTGGCCATCAGTGTACCAAGAAGTGGGACATTGACCCGGGCTTCCCCAATCACAACAACAGTCCCCATGCTGGCACAAAGGTGGCACAAAGGTGGCAGAAAGGAGGCCCCCAAAGGACCGCAAAGGGAGAGAAAGTGACATCTCAGCAGTAACCAGTGTGGGTGGGTGACTGATGCCTTCCTGGGCCTCTGAGATGTCTCAAATCTGCTTGAGAACATAGATTCTGGATACAGCTTCAGATGGGGTGCACCAAGAATGACAAGTTGAATTTCTCCCCACCTTTTGGAATGAGGGCAGAGAGTCAAAATTAACTACTGAAGTCTGTAAAACTCTTCCCATAGAGGAAGAATTGGTCCTGGAGCCTGAGTCGGGGCCAAGCCTGAAAATAGTGGTTAAGTGATGGCCACTCTAGAGATAAGCAGAATAGTGTGCCAGGTAACTGTGACACACATCGTATATTTTTTCATTTTCACCGCAGTGCTATGAGATAGGTATTATTTTCCTCTGTTACATATCAGAAAACTGAGGCTCAAAGAGGTTATGCAATTTGGTTGAAGACCCAGTAAACAATAGTGCCAGACTGATCCTAGACCTTCTGATTCCAAGATGGAAGCTGTGAAAAGGCTTTTGTTGATTGGCAAGTGAATTGGGAGGTAGAATAGCAGAATGGTTAAAAACGTGTGCTTGGTAGCCACACTCCAGCTGTGTCAATCACTCTACTCTTGAAGGAGCTGCTTAATATTTCTGAGTCTTAGCACCTTCATCTATAAAACAGGTTTAGTAATAATAATAATGTCTATTTCTTGGAGTCGCTGTGGGAATTAAATGAAACATTGTGTGTGTAAAGGTCTGATAGAGCGCTCAACATATAGCAGGTGCTCAATAAGTGGTAGGAGTTTTGGGTAGGCATTTCTCTTATGGTATCGCTAAGTGCAGACAAGCTCTGAAGAAGCCCAGATCTCTTTCCTGAGCCATTTTAGCTCTTGGCTCAAAATATCAGTGTTGAAAGGAACATTAGAATTGATTTAATCTAATTCTCTTTTTTTTAAGAGAGGAGAAAATTGAGAGTTAGAGCAGTTACATGAGTTGCCCAAGGTTTTATAGCTAGTTGTCAGGAGAGCAAAACCAGATCTTTTATTGGGAAACAACAACAACAAAATTTAAGCTGTTAGGACAAGCTAGAAAAGAAGAAGGCTTAAGAAGAAACCTAATTGAGACAAGGTCAGGTAGCCCTTCAATCAGGAATGGAACTTAGTAGAAAAAGAAGGCCTGCTGTACCCGAAAAAAGAGGGATGACAAATGATGCATGGTGGGGCCTCCCTCCCGCTGTCAGTGTGCACAGGGACACTTCCCAGGAATCAGGAAGTATTGCTTTCAGGTATTCATTCCATATCATTCTGTTCCTACCCTGTGGTATTGTCTATACTGAACAAAGGAAACTTGACCTTCAGTGATAAACTAGAAAAGTTAACAAAAGGATGGGAACCAGTATCTTGGAGAGCATATGGTAGGTATGTGATTAGTGTTAGTAAAAGAACCAGAGGCAGAAAAAAAAGAAAAAGGAAAAGTCCTTTTATATCACATGAGTGGGTTGCCTTCACCTGCTAAAAGACCAGCTGAGAATTGAATGAAATTAACAAGCAGGTGTTAGATGGGGATGCAGAATGTTAAAGAAGGTGTATTGAACTGAATAGATAATAAAGAGCTTTGAAAATGAGAGTTGGAGAAAACAAATGTGTGTTTGCACATATATACACACATATGTTTAGCTGAAAATGCCTGTCTCCCCCTTCGCAGTTAATTTAAGAGCTGCCCTCAAAGACAAAGGAAATTGTGTCCACTGTGCTATTTACAAGTGTCGGGGGTGGTTCTCAGGCATGATGGGAGATGTAGTGGGAGGAGGACAGGGCAAGGCAGTTAGGGATTATTCAGAGCAGAGATTCCAAACTGAAATTGCTAGATCCACCTGCTACACATTAATTATGCAACAATTACTGTCTGTGTAGTGTCACTGTTGCATCTTTTAAGAGAAAGAAGTACATTTGGGAAACGTTTGACAAATCTACTCACCAAAGAAAGAAAAGTTTAGAATTTTGTATATTTTTTAACCACATATATTATTAAAAGAAACTAACTTGACCCTATTTGACAAAAACACACTGAAAGATTATCAGGCAAGGAAATCAGCCCAGACTTCAAAGCTGTTCCATTGGCTAGAAGCAGTGTTCCAATTCTATTTGCCTGTTATTTTTAAGCACCCGAGTGATGTTAACTTGCGCATTGTTTTTCATAACATCGATCTCAAAGATCATTGGTCTCCCAACAGGAGAACCACAAGCATTATGGGAAAAGGGAGTTGCCCCAAGATTGAGGAGGGAAAGTTGACACAAATTACAGATGATGCAGAATTTTGATCTAAATATATACCCACTCTGATGACTCATGCACATATGTTCACCTGGCCAGATGTTACCACTTGTTGCCGACATACTAGGGTCACTGGTCCTCAAATAGAAGATGCTGAAGTTAGGTGTTCTGCTCAGCTGGCAGCTTTCTTTTCTTGTGGAGACTTCCTTGGGGAAGTCCAATTTTTCTATATCTTCTTATATCTTGTGGACTTAGAATTTTGATGGTGGCTTGTCCTTTTGTCTTCACAGAACATTTGCAAGCTCACCAGTCACTCTAGCTTTCATCTCCCTCAACTTTTTAATAGATTTGATTTTCGATTGATTGATAACTATTAGTGTTTGTCCAGGAGCATCTGGGTTTACACAGTTTTGCTAGGATTTTCTGTGTTACATTTATTTACGTGTTTGGTTTTTGTCTGTTTACACCATTGCTTTGACTATTTCAGTCATTTGGCAGAACTTAGATTTAAACACACACCCACAATAGACTTGAAAGCACCATTTTCATAATGTCTTTCATCAGTCTCTTTCACATTTTAAATTGCTTCGGCCGCATAAATGCACATAGAGTTAACTGGAATATAATTCCTGTCTACTCCTGTTAGCTATGTTGGTCTGCCTCTAAGAAAAATGTTGTCAGTGGTCTCTCACTTCTTACATAAACTGGGGAGGCAATCAGCAGCAGCTCTCATTAAAAGGAAGATTGGAATAGGAGCTATCATTAATGGGATTAGATCTCAACTTATCCCATTCCCTTTTGGAGACAAAATGCCTAAGCCATGAGGACCTCCATGACATCAAGGTTCTGGAGTTCATAAAGTATGAGAAAGGACCAAAGGGGTAAAAATTTCTCTTGTGATAAAGAGTGGAGGGAGGAGCATGGACACTAGTCTGTAGTCCGTAGAAGGGAGCTCTAAGAAAGGAAAAGGAGGAGTTTGGGAACAGAAGGAAGAACAAAACCTCAATCTTGTGAGGCTCTTCTGTGTGGTACATGGCAGGAAGAAACTCAAGTTTTAATTTCTGCTGCCTCTATTCCTCCACACTGCATTGTTCTTTCTGAAACATAGCTAGTCCTAGGACTAAAGTCCCAGGGCAGAAGAGAGCAATCTCCAGACATTGCTGAACAGTGGAGGCTTTGCTCGAGTGATAAAGGCAGTCCGGGATCCTCAGCCTTCCAACAGACCTAACTAGAACAGTTCCTCCATTTGTCCTGATGGAGAAGCTCGGTAAATTAAGCATCTCAGTGATCCATGAAATATTGATTTTTGTCCTGAATCTGCATGAATTTTGTCTTTCCATTTTTAGAGCCCTAGGGAAGTTAACATGCTGATTCTGGGAATTCCAAAATATTGAAGTTCCTAGGAGCCATCATAGAAGAAAGATGTATTTGCCTACTGCTATTCATTGTGGTTGTAGATTCCTTTGGCCAGGTTTTCTTAAAAACTTCAGGAAATAAAAAGGATAGTGGGAAACATAGGAATATGCCTCTAGGACCAACGACTATCTAAAAAATTTTTATATCTTTATAACATAGTTACAATATCAAGTTGAATAGTGACTTTACTAGATGTAAGATAAAGTGCATAAGGAAGGACATTGCTCTTCGAATTTTAATGTGCCTCAAAATCACCTGTGGAACTTGCTAAAAATGAAGATCACAAGATGTCATCCCCTGAGATTCTAGAGTGGAGCCCCCCCAAATCTATATTTTTTACGAACACCATAGGTGAGTTTGTTGCAAGAGGTTTGGCAAACCACTTGTTGAAAGACATCAATATGTCAAAAGTGCCTCAGTTCCCACCTTCTCCACTTGCTCTCCTTTCATTCTCCCACTCCAGTGTAACAGCTCATCAAGGCCACCAATGACCTCCGTGTTCCCAAATCCGTATTTAATTCTCGATCCTCATTTTGCTTGACCCGTTGGCAGTATTTAACACACCTGATCACTCTCTCCTCCCTTAAAACACTTTCTTCGCTTGGCTTGCAGGGCACTCATCTCTCTTGGTTCTCCTTCTCCCTTTCTAGTTACTCTTTCTCAGTTTCCTTTGCTGACCATATATGCCTAATTTCTAAGCCTTGGAGTGGCCCCCAGGGTTTCCCCCTTCTGTGTCTACACTCTTCTTCAGTATCGTTATCCAATCCATTTTTAAATACCCTTTTAAGGCTGGAAATTTCCAAGTTGGAATTTATAACTCACTCCACCCTCCTGAGCTCCAGACTTATATATTCGATTACCAACTCAGCATCTCCATTTGGATGTCTTAATTGGCATATATTAACCTGTACGAAACCCCTGATTTATACTTCTCCTCTCAAAACCAGCTCCTCCACCAGTATTTATCAGCTTAATAAAGTGCAACTCTATTCTTCCAGTTACTAGATCCAAAAACTTTGGAGTCATCATTGACTTCACTTTCTTCACAATCCACATCTAAACCATCAGCAAATCCTGTCAACACTACGAAGAAATATATCCAAAATCCAACCACTGTATGCCATTTCCAATACTATTAGCCCAGTCTAAGCTATGATTATCTCTCAGCTGGATTACTGCACTCGCCTCCTAATGAGTCCCTTTGTGTCTATGAATGACTACTCCAGAGCGACCTTCTTTAAAAACAAGTCAAATCATGTCACTCTTCTGCCCAAAACCCTTCAAATCTTTCTTGTCTCAAAGTAAAATCCAAACTCCCCACAATGTCCCACATAAAAGTACATTACCTAATCCAGTGTTACCTCTCTGATCTCATTTTGTACCAGTCCTCTCTAGCCTTCGTGCTAGTTATTTCCTCTACCTAACATGCTCTTATCTTGGATAGCCATGCTCCACCCCTTCACTTCCTTTAGGTTTCAGTTCAGATGTCATCTCGTTAAAGAGGCCTCCCTAAATGTGGTAGGCAACATTCCCATCTCCTGGTATTCACACCCTTATATAATTCATAACTCTTGAATGTGAGCTGAATTTAGTGACTTGCCTTTAGAGAATAGAATTAGACACTGGTGATGAGATCATGTTACAAAAAGACTGGCTTCCATCTTGGTCACACTCTCATTCTTTCACTTGCCCACTCACTCTGAGGGAGACCAACTGCCATATTGTGAGCTGCCATATGGAGAGGCCCACATGGCAGGGTTTGAGGGAGGCCTCTAGCCAATAGCCAGCAAGAAACTGAGATCCTCAATCCAACAGCCTGAAATGAATGGAATCCTGCCAAGGTTTCAGCCAGCACACTGAATGCAACTTCCTGAGAGACCGTGAAACAGAAACACTAGCTAAGCCATATATATCCAGATTCTTGACCCACAGAAACTAGAAGATAACAAATGTTGTTTTAAAGCACTATAGTTGGGGGGTAATTTTTTACCCAGTGATATGTAACTAATACATTGGCCATCTTGTATAAAGTCAAATTCACAAAACCCATCTACCCTCGCTGCCTATTATTTCTATCCCATCTTACTCCATTACTTTCTCCGTTGCACTGACCTCTAAAGCCTTGCCTGTTATGTTTGTTTGTAGGTTTGTTTGATTCTGTCTCCAACCACTGAAATAAAAGCTCCATGGGGGCAGGGACATTTGTAGGTTTTGTTCACTACTGTATCCCTGCCTCCTAAAACATGCCTGGCATATAGTAAGCACTCAATAAATATTTATTGAATGAATCAATGACTCTGAGTAAGGCAAAAAGCTTTGTGAAGTGGTGAAAACACAACTCACAGGGTTGTGGTGAGTGTTAAGTGCTTTAAAAAGTGTGTTTCAGTATACAGCCATGCTACTCTGAACTAGCCCGATCCCATCTGATCTCTGAAGCTAAGCAGAGTCGGGCCTGGTTCCTATTTGGATAGGAGACCACCTAGGAATACCAGGTGCTGTAGGCATAAAAAATAAAAAAATAAGGGATTGTACGCTGACAAGGTCCTTGCAATCTGTGAGGTCAACCAAGGGTTGCCTCACCTAAAAAAAATAAAATAAACATAAAAAGTGTGTTTCTCCCCCTCAAAAAAAAGCTTCATCAAATAACATTGGTAGGGACAGACAAAATTTTAGAACTTTCAGACAATACCTGCTAAAGAATAGAGGAATGGCTCCTTTAAATTAAGAAGCAAAACATCATTTCAGTGGCTATTTTAACTGTTGGTCTCACCCAGCTCATCTCCATTTCATTCAGGATCTCTGAAAGCAAATAACACAGCGAGCTTATGTATGAGCCACACCTTTAGTTTTCTGTATTGTTGTACAACTCAGTCTCCTTTCAGCTTTAAAGACTTTATCAAAGACGTTATCACAGAAGTTCTTTCAAACCTTTGTGCGCTCTGAATTAGAGTCTCACTTTGAGAGTAGTTCAGAGAAAAATAAAAAATAGTTCCTTCTGTCACTCTTACTGAATAGCCTCTTAAAATCCCACTGTCTTCAAAACCGTTGCCAGACAATAAGATAATCCCGAGAGCAATAGGCAATTATTACTATTTCAAAACCATTGTGCAGTGTTCTCTGAAACAAAATCATTGGGTTATATGATCTTCGGTTATTATGGACTTATGCCATTCTCTGGCAGGAAGCAGCGTAAGTGGACCATTTTCTACAGAACAATAATGTTTAAAACTTTAATGTTGGCCAAGCAATAGGAGCAATTTTCCTAACAGGATTGAACTGAGAATAAATGGGATGTGTGGCAAGCTATTCTGTGGCACTGATGCTTCTCGAACCTTTCAGGAACTGTATTTTATTTGTTGTTTGATTCCAAATCTAGCACAGTTCCTGTTACATGAGATGTGCTCAGAAAATGTTTGTGGATTAGGTGGATGAACAAGCAAACGAAAGGGTTATTATGAGCCCCTGGATGGATGTCTCCATGTCTTATAAGCTGGCCACTTGGGTGTGGCATCCTGGGTCACTTCTTTCTTTCCTGAATCAGCTGATGGCCTCACTTACCTTGGTGGTTAAACAGACTTGGCTTTCCGATCCTGGCCTGCTACTTCCTAAATGTGCAACATTGGTCCTGTTACTTAACCACTCTCAGACTCAGTTTCCTCATCTGTAAAACTGGCATAATAACACTTATTTCCTTGAGCTATTTAAAGGATTAAATTAGCTAGCATGTAAAATACCATTAATGAACACACTTAGGCAACATATAATATATAATATACATATAACTGTAAATTAAACCTAGCTCTATCCTCTTTCATAAACAAAATTGTTAATTAAACCTAGATCTATCCTCTTTCATAAATAAAAATATCTCACTTAGCCTGCTCTCTCTCAACCAGTTTTACTTCTCAAGCCCCAGGTAGGTTGGTACTTAGTATAGAGAAACTTAAACACCAGCAAAGTATTTTCATTATTTTGTTTACTATTTTTATTTCAAATCTTTTCTACTTACAAAGTGCTCTCAAATACATCATTCCTTCAAGCCTCACAAACAACCTTAAAAGGTCGGTAGAGCAGGAGTTGAGGCCCTATTTGACAGATGAAGGAACTGATGCATAAAGAATTAAATTACTTATACAAGATTACCCAGTTAGTGATAGTCAAGTGGGGTCTCAGCCTCAAGCCCAGAATCTTATTATACAGCCTGAAGCAAGTGGATAGAGACAGAAAAGTCAATAAAATGGCCCAATGCATCTCTTAACCAATATCCTGCCTGAAGCAACACAGGTAACATAAAAGACCGTGCAGGCAACCCTTTCTGGAATCTCATAACTGGATCTTTATAAATTGATAGATTAGTGAGCATCTATGACCAACAGTGGAAGAAAACTTTTGAAAGGGTGATGCCAAAATTTCCTTTATTCTGTCTTCTCCCACCAATAATTGCTCTGGGTGAGAGAAATCTTGAAACTGAGACATAGTTTCTTTGAGCACATCACAATCCTGTTTTACTGGTTCTGCACATGCACAGCCCTGAGACACCCAAAAAGAGAATCCTCTCTAACTTCTTACCACTTTGTGGCAAAGCTAACTAGATCTAAAAAGAAAGAGTAAATTCACAGTCATAGATCACCTACTAAGTGCCAGGCATTGTGCTAGACCCTTTATATATATTATCTCAGTCAATTTAATCCTTAAAACAATTGCTGCATCCCTATACTGGACAAGATGATACCTCCCCAATATCTAATCCTTCTTGGTAACCATTCCAATTTCTATTAGGGTACTCACATCTTCTCTACATAGCCCATATGTTCTAGAGAAGCTGACCTGCCCTGCTTCTAGAGGTGGGACAAGTGGATGGGGTTTAAGATGATACATATAAGCCCATTCCCTGGTCACAGTTCAAAGAAAACAGGTGACCAAAATTGGGTTTCTAAGAAGTTTGCTGGGAGTATTGAAAAGAAGCTCACTTATGCCTGCCTCTCTGTCTCTCTCTGTCTCTCTCTCTGTCTCTCTCTCTGTCTCTCTCTCTGTCTCTCAT
>NW_006443138.1:6359109-6374453 GCF_000325575.1 Pteropus alecto
CTCAATCTCTCTCAACCCCTCCCAATCTCTCTCTCTCTCTTTCCCCCCTTCCCTTTCTCCTTCCCTCTCTCCCTCTCTCTCTCTCGCGCTCTCTCTCTCTCTCTCTCTCTCTCTCTCTCTCTCTCTCTCTCTCTCTCTCTCTCTTTTCTTGAAAGGTGTGGTGAGCTAATATAAAGCCTGGAATTGACATCGCCATTCACGACAACCAGCCAGAACATGAAGCTGTCTCCAGAAAAGGAAGAACAAAAGGATAGAAAGAAATCAATTATTTGACAATGTCATTGAACACTGACTGAATCAAACAACTCTAAAGTTTTCCTTACTTCTTAAATTTTCTGTTATGTGGGAATCAAATAATACCATTTATTTATTTACCTAGTTTGAATTGGATATTCTATTACTTGCAACATAAAAAGTCATAAGTATATTAGCTGGGGTAAGGCTAGGCTGTCATAACAAGGAGACCCAACAAAATGGAGTGGTTTGAAGTCAAAGTTAATTTATTTCTCATCTAAAAGTGGGCAGGCAGCTGTGCTCCATGTGTTTATTTAGAGACCCAGGCTCTTCTCAAGTCATTACTCTGCCATCTCTATGATCTTATTCTCTTTTCCACAGTCAAAGTTAGGGTGCTCTTGGTTCTAGCTTGTAAGAAGGAGACAGAGCATGAAGAAGTCTTATGTCTCAGAGCCAAACGTGTCACACAGCACTTCCACTGATGGGGAATTACTAGTCCCTTGGCCACTTGTAACAGCAAGGCAGACTTGGAAATATGTTAGTAGCCATGTGTCCAGCTTCAGTCTATTACCACAAAAGAAAACAAGAATAGATTTTGGTGGCCCACTATTTAGCCACATTTACCATTATTGAACTCATTTTATAGGAGAGAAAAGTAAGGCTAAGAAAACCTGTCTAACGTCATAGAACCAGTAAATGACAGAGCAAGAAATTGAACCCAAACCTCCAATTCTTGCTCTTCTATGTACATTTACCCTCTCTAAATTCCAGCTCTTAAAATAACATTATTAGCAACATATATAGGGCAGGTTGTTAACTCCTGCTCTGTCAGTTGCCTGGTTCCCACAAGAAAAACTAGCTTTTCCCTTAACTCCCAACCATGACTTTATTTTCTATTGTCTAGGGGAGAGAGTGTTAAATAAGAATTGATGACTGATTGCTCCAGGTCTGGCATATAGAAGAAGAGGTCAAAGGAATGATATCTAGCTAGAAGACAGGAAGGGCTGTTACCTGACAATTGCAGGAGAAATCAAGAGACAAACTAAGTTGAGAAGCAGAGAGAGGAAATATATGGCACCTAGAAGAGCAGGGAAAATGCATAAATGGTGGATGAATGGCCACTGAAGTCAATAATAAAAGAGGCTGAAAGGAAAATTTAAAGATGTACTACAGATTGGGTAAATTTAGGTCATTCCAGATTTAGTCCATGCCAGAGCACTCGTCTTATTAAAAATAAATATTTACTAATTTGAATTGGCAATGCATTCTCAAAAAAACCCAAAAGGGATATGAAGTAAAGGAAAAATTCTCTCTCCTACCCTATGCCCTAGGCTCGAAATCCCTCTCCACGAAGGAACTGAATATTATTAATTTCTTGGATATCATTCTGGACTTATGTATATACAAGCATATCCATATCTGGTATAAGTATTCTTTCTCTCCCCTTTTGTACTCCATTGTCTGCACCTTAATTTTTCTTTATTTAACAAAATACCTTGGAGATCTCTCAATGTATATACGTAAAAATCATCCTCATTTTTTATGGCTGCATCATATTCCATCTTGTGGATATGCTATAATTCATTTAACTAATCCCTGATTGATAGGTATTTGGATCATTTCCAATATTTGCTATTAAAAACAATGCTGCAATGTATAACTTTGTAAACTTGTCATAACCTATATGTGACAATAAATCTGTAGGATAAATTCCTAGAACTGGCTTTGACTTATCAAAGCATACAGATATTCATAATTTTGAAGGATATTTCCAAGTAACCTTTCATAAAATTGTACCAATTTATTTTCCCATCAGTGTGAGAGTACCTGTCTCCTCACACCCTTACCAACACAGCATGTTAATTTCTTTCTAAGACATGGTGTCTGCGTAAATTTAATTTCTATTTCTCTTATTATGAAGTTAGTTATCTTTTAATATGTTTAGGAAACATTTGTATTTCCTTTTCTATGTACCTTTTATTTGCACATTTTTGTAGAGTTGTTAGTCTTTTTCTTATTGATTTGTAGGAGCTTTTTCCATATAAAGCAAAAACTAGTCCTTGTCTTTTAAATGACTTGCAAATAATTCTTTTTATAATAGTCTTTTGACTTTAATTGTGATAGGTTTTGAATTTCAGAAAAGCATTTCTTTTATACATTCTCTGAAACATTTCTCTTAACGGGGAGAAAGTCCTTAAACAAGCCAAACTTTACTGGACAGGTGGAAAAGGAGTGTGAACCTGCAAGAACTTTTGAAGATTTTCTCTCCTGTCTGATCTGATCCTTAATTATTCCCTGATAATGATATTGTCACAGAACTCACCCCACTGAATAAAATTTAGATTACTAACCATGACTTCCAGCAGTAACAAAGTGCAAAGGAAGCCAAGTTTCCTGCCCTTTGGCTTCCCAACTGAGTGAGAGAATAAAGTAATGTTCTGAAAATCCCCAGAGAATGTTGTTGACACATCACCTTTTATTCTTTCTGAATCTACTTCTTCCATACAATTCAATTATAAAAGTCCTTCCTCGGTAGTTATTTAATGAATGGGACTGAGCTAAACAAGAATGGACAAGTGGATAAGTTATTAGATGGATGGGAAAATAAAATAAAGAAAAGAGTAAATGAGTAACAGAAGACATTCACACGATAAGTGAAGACATTTCATAATAAGTATGAAACTGCATCTACCACAGGCAGGCAAACAGATGTTTCCACACAGGGAAGATGAAGCACTTCTCAGAAGGCCAGTCTCGGTGGCAAATTTCAGGACCTCAGAGACTGTGACTCTGGGGTGGTGACTCTGGAGTGAGATGGGGGAAGACACCCCTCTTTCAAGGTCTAGTGAAGAATATAAGCAGTATTTCTTTAATATTACCAAGAAAATATGCTGAGGCAACTTTGGAGAAGATTCTGGGTCCTTCTGTATTTCTCAGTCAGATCCATGGCAGTCACTGAAAACCCCTAACTTTCCATCACAACTGGTTAGCACCTGAGTGAATTCTGACTCTGCCTGGCTGGCTATTTACCTAACCTGCTGATGAGTGAGTAGTCTAGAATTCTGAATTATACTGCTGCCGCTCTCTGTGCTCAGCCCTTCCTCCCAGGCCTTCCCTTTCTCTCTGCTGTAAAGCACTGTGTGGTGCAGCACCTGGCAAGGCAGCCCCTCCCAAGCCTGGGCTTCTGCCTGACTTCCCGACTCGCTTCCTGGTGCCTGCTCTCATTGGAGCATTGCCATTACCCTGAACTTCAGCCTCCTTGGCAAGGGCACTGACAGCACGGCTGGCCCTCAATCACCATCCTGTTCCTCTCGGCAACTGGCTGGAGTTCTCTTTCATCTGGATAGTACCCCACACACACAAGACACCCCCCCCCACACACACACACACATACACACCTTCCTTGTGACCACTAAGTATTAGCATTATCCAGTGCAAAGTTTTGCCCCTGCTGTGCTCCCCTCCATCCACTAGATGGGACCCCATGGACATCTGTACCAGCTAGATTGAGGTCAGATTCACCACAAGAAATACCAACTCAACCCACTTTAAAGAATAAATATGTTTATTAACTTATGTCACGAGAAGTCCAAAGATGGGAAGATTCGAGGCTTGGTTAATTCTGTGGCTCAGGGTGTCATTAAGGACCTGTAGTCTCTCATGTTTCTTCTCTGTCATTCCCGCTTTGTTGCCTGCCCCCTTCACAAGGTGGGCACAGTAGCTAGAAACAATGAGTGGTGGGCTAGAGTCAGCCCCCATGGGCTCCTGAGAGTCAATTGCTAAATTTGCCAGCCAGTTGTCGAGCTATTGGTAGCTTAAAATTGGCCATCTTGACAGAATTTACACCACAGAAATGGAAATAGGCAAACATTACAAATCAGGACTTTTTGTTTTGGGAGATAGGTTAACACCACATCACATTGTCACACAACAATTTCTAGAGACAGAAAGGGTCTATTTCTCAAAAACATATTTTCTGAAGAGCAAAGAAACTTCTGGCTTACAGAAGATCGCCCACCCCCACCTCCTTGGCTGGAGTGTGTCACATGCCTGTGTTTCAACCAAAGATTGGCAAATTGATAAAGTTATGACAACTCCCTTGAAACATATTAGGTGACTGATATCTGAAAATCTAATTTCTCTTAGCTAGGAAAAAAAGGTAGGAGATAGCCTTTGGGTGGCATGGTGGAGGTTCCAGCAGGTTTACAGGGCATGTGGGTTATGACAGCTGACATGTTTGCAAGACTAGCTCACTAGAAGTAAATGAAAGACAACAACAGAAATCACTAAGAGGCAATTTTTCTTAGGTTCTAGGCCTGCAATTTACCCATGTGGTAAAACAAACAAACAAAACAAAACAAAACAACCCTGGCTTCTTTTAAACACTATTGAATGAATAAAATTGTCCTCTGTTTCCACTTGATAATGCTTTTTCTATAAAGAAATTCATATTCAAAAAGGATTCAATGTTAGCGAGGAAGATAGTTACATTAATTTTTTATGTTTTGACGTGCAATTTAAATTGAATTAAATAAATACAAGACTAGATCCTGTTAAGCAGTTCATTCAAAATTAACTTTTCTCAGTTTAGGCTTAACCTAATTCTGGTTTTCTCTCCGGCTTGAGTAGACTCTAAGTTTGAACTCACCTGAGTTTAGGCTTTCTCAGTTTAGGCTTTACCTAATTCTGGTTTTCTCTCTGGCTTGAGTAGACTCTAAGTTTGAACTCATCTTGTTTTGGAGTCAGTCCCTCCAAAGGCTTGTCTAAGGTTGCAGAACTTTCAATGATATTGTGAAGCGTCAGACACTATGCTGTCTGTCTTCACTGGGACTTTCATCACCCCAGAAAGGGACCTCAAGCATACTTTCTGATAATTTCAAGAAAGGGTCTAAATTTCCCTTCTCTGCATCTCTTCCAACTTCTGGTGCTTTTTCCCTTCCATTAATGCACATAGAAAACTTCTGACCACATATGTTTATGTTTGCCATGAAGAGTTAGGCTTAAATATATAAAAGCTTTTATACGAACCTCTGTAGGGTATAAAAAGAAGTACAGAGCTCAGTCCTTAGCTTCAAAGTGCAATCTAGTTGGAGAGGCACATACAAGAAGCAAATGAGCAGTATGAGGCAAAAAGCTACAGACAGTTGGAAAAAGGAGAAATCATTGCTGGGTAGGTGGTTACAGAAATTGTTTTCTTTATTAATGTTTTCCACCATTTTATTATGAAATTTTTGAACATACAGAAAAGTTAAAAGAATAGTACAATGAACATCATATCCCCATCAGTTAGATTTAACAACTGTTAATATTCTGCCATATATTATCTATCTAAATATTTCACTATGCATTTTAAAGGAAGTTCCAGTCACTATAACACTTCACTCTAATTACTTCAACATGCACCTATCTAAAAACGACATTTATCTAAAAACCACAATATTTTTATTGTATCTAAGGATATTAGCAATAATTCTCTAAAATTTAGCCAATATTAAAATTTTCCCATTGCTCAGAAAAACAAACTAACTGGGTTTTACTAACCACTTCATACATTGCATTTGGTGGTTATGTTTCTTTAGCTTATTTTAAGCTAGAAGGGTTTTCTCACTTTTTTTTTTTTTTTAAATGATATTGACCTTTGAAGACACCAGACCCGTTGTCTTGTAAATGGTTTCAAATTCTGGATTTGTCTGATTGTTATCTCAAAGTGTTGTCTAACTTGCTTTTCTAGCCTTGGTATCCCGTTAAAAATAAAAGCCTGATTGAGTTCAGGCTGAATCAGAGGCCTGACCGAAAGCAGATGGCACACTCAAAGGGTATAGTTGAAGGAAGTTAAGTGAATGGACTATTTGCAGACATGTGAGCAGGCATAAGGAATGACAAGGGTGGTAAAGCACTCTAGAAGTACCGCCCAGGACTGAAACTTTGGAAGAGGGGCCCCCAAAAGGAGCCAGAAATGTAAAAGGACACAGCTACTGCCAAAAGTATACCCAGGTGGGGAGTGAGATCGTAGGGAATAAATACCCTAAATCTCTCTCTTTCATCCTCCAAGTTTCTGCTAGAGCCTCCTCATTGGCCAAATCTAATCAGAAGCCAAAACGCAAGGGAGCCTGGATGATTCTGCAGAGGGATGTCTCCAGGGACATAGAGCAGGATAGAAAAGGCACCAAATGGATTTGTAAAAGCCATAGAGAATCAGCAATATACAATTCAAACATTTTTGGCTAGAATGCTTCATAGGTTATGCTGTGAATTTCAGATTGAATCACATCAGGAAAAACAATGTATTAGGTCTATTAGCAAAGCTAAATTTTACCACTTGGTTAAAGTGATGACAGCAAGAGCTCACCACTGAAATGTAAAGGGTGTGCATTTACTTTCATAATCAGCAAGTAACCCAAGGGGAGACCCTTTGGCACCATGAGAATATTCTTTTGCCCCCAACAACTCCTCTAGTAATCATTTCAGCATCCATTAATGACTCCTATCTGAATCGATTATTTCATAGAGATTGCAAAGTGTTGATTTATCTAATTCTTTCATTCCATATTTGGTTGAACACAGTGAAATTTTGTGCATTAAAAATTGTCAAATATCAATAATTTCATAGGTTTCAAATTAAAACATTCTTGGGGGAAAATTCTTTCTCTCCTCAAACAGGAAAAAAACAATTTCTCCTAAAAACAAGAGGTAAATGTTTACTTCTTTTCCTTTATATAACAATCGTCAAAGTAAAAGTAACCACCAAATGAGTAAGAACTGCTGCTACTCGTTTTTCTCCTTCTTTGCATGCTCGCTCTCTCTCTCTCTTTATTTTTTCACTTTATCTTTTTAATGCCCAAGTTTAGCAGTGGGAGCTTCTTCAAGCTGACTCTTTAATAGGCTCCTGTTAGCCCTGGAGGATTTTTTTTTTTTCAGGAACTATGGGCTGTCTTAGGCTCAACTAAGCTAGTTTGTTTCCTTGCCCCAGATGTTCACCAAAGAGCCTTGGCTCAATTTAGTGGAAAATGATATTTAGTGCAACATCTATGCACTAGGTGTGCTTTTTCTACTGAAGTATTATTGCCTCTAGACCCTAACAGTGAATAGAGTCCATATGTACACATACATATATACATACATACCTTAAACCCGAGTTTGTATTAACACTTCCAATTCAAATTTAACATTATAAGGTAGTCATAAATGGTTATGAGGAACAAAGATTTGAGCTGGCCTTGGGAGGTATGTACCATATCTTTTTTAAAAAAATAATTGTTCTGTAATATAATCACATTTCCAAAGAAAAACAAAACTGGAAAATAAGAAAAGAAAGAGAATAAGTTTACCAGTAATCTCACCCTTTTAACACAACCATTTTAAATATTTTATATAAGCCCTTGGTAATTAGGAATTTAATAGAGAAATAAAGTGGGGAGGGGGAGATTCCAAAGAGAATAGGGCAGGCCCTAAAGTATGTGTAAGACTTGAAACAGAAAGTTTATATAGAGACACTGCTCATCTTTAGGCCTCAAGTCACACTGTACTTTCTGGGTACAGACCCTTTCCCCTATTCTTGCCTGTCAGAATCGTATTCATCCTTTAAAATGTAGCTCAATAGCTTTCCCTGATTTCCCCAGACAGGTGTAGCCCGGCCCTACCTGCAGTGCCTTTCTATGGACCTGAAGCCACTTTCTACTTGATATATTTTAGAGATATTTGCATATGTATGTTATCTCCCTAACTAGTTTTCAACCTTCTTGAAGTCAGGAATTACATCTAGTTGTCTTTTTATTCTCAAAGCTCTTTGCTTAGTAGCTTACATATGAGAGGATTTCGATGAGCATTTGCTTCATCAAAGTGAGTTATAGAGCATCCTAAAATGGGTCTAACAAGTTTGTGTTATGTTGTGCATCTCTCTATAACTGTTCTTTTCTCAGGTTGGAGAAAACATTCCTTTAATACGACTGTCTTTCTCCCTACTTACTGACTTTTCAAACCTCGGGCTTATGTTATTTCTAATTGTGAAAGTATACTCAAGGTTACTTATTACAACCCTTTCGGTTGCCTAGTAATACTTCAATTTACTTTTAATACTGCGTCTAATTTTCAAATAGCTATTTTAAACACCTTTAAATAGAATATGTTAGTTTTTAAACAGACATAGAAGTGCTCCACATTTACATGTAAAAATGTCATTAGATTGAAAGGTGTGAAAGACACTCTAATGCTTCACAAAGGGAAGTGATTGAATTGCCTTCTTAGAAAGCTATAAAGAAAAAGACAGCCTGCTGATATTGTTCAAACTTGCCATGATAAAGGCAGATGGATATATTATTATAAGAGACCTGGAGGTCCCTTTCAGCTCTGTGATTTTAATTGAGCTATATAAATTTACACAGTTCCACCTGTCTCACAAATAAACTAAACTGGTTTAGATCTAAACCTCATTATTGGCAAGTGGTAATTTCAGTAATACTTGACAATAGGGAAATTTGTTGGCCTCCATTTTCTTACGTATAAGATAAGAAAGTTGATTAATCTCTATGGTCATGAAGCACTATAACTCCACAAATCTTGTGGGAGTCTATCATAGTTCAGGCACATGCTTTCTGTGATATTGACTGAGCATAATTTTTTAACTCCTAAATCTTCCTAATAGTTGATAGACTTTTCTAAAAAACAAATTTAGCTTTATCAAATACCTTTAGATTTCTAACAGAAGTATTGTAATTAGGGAAAAGGATAAGGGACAGCACACTGAAAGACCCCTGGACATGGATTTGAATCTCAGCTCTTCTACTTACAAGCTATGTGACCTCAAGTGATTCACCTACCTTCAGTATTTGCACCTAAAATTAAATAACAGCTACCACCTTATACCTGTTAATATGGCTACTATCACAAAAACAGAAAATAACAAGTGTTAGTAAGGATATGGATAAACTGGAATCCTTGTGCACTATGGGTGAGAATGTAAAATGGCACAACCACTGTGGAAAAGAGTATGACAGTTCCTCAAAAAATTAAAAATAGAATTACTATTTTTCTATTTCTGGGTACATACTCGAAAGAATTGAAAGCAAGTTCTCTCCATTTGTATACCCATGTTAACAGTAGCATTATTGACAAATAGCTAAAACATAGAAGCAATCCAAGTGTTCATCTATAAATGAATGGATAAGCACAATGTGGTATAACATACAATGGATTATTGTTCAGCCTTAAAAAGGAAGGAAATTCCGACATGTTACAACATGGATGAACCTTGAAGACATTATGCTAAGTATAAGAAGCCAGACACAGAAGGACAAATATTGTATGATTCCACTTGTACAAAATATACTTAGAATAGGCAAATTCATAGAGACCTAAAGTAGAATAATGGTTACTGTGGGCTGTGGGAAGGGGGAAGAAGGAGTTATTTTTTAATGGGCATAGAGTTTCAGTTTTGTAAGATGAAGAGTTCTGGAGATGGATGGTGATGATGGTTGCACAATATGAAAATACTTAATGCCACTAAACTGTATACTTAAAAATGGTTACAATAGTAAATTTTATATTATGTGCATTTTACTATAATTTTTTAAAACTGGGGAACATTTTAAATGACTTTAATCGTGGTATTGTTATGAGAGTCATAACATAGATGAAAGCCCCTGCCACACCACCTGACATATTGTGGATGATGAACAAATGTTTTTTGACATGCCCATTAGTATAGTTTTGGTGGAAAGCAGGAATTGAAATTCCCAAGTTAAACTACCTATTGTACTAATTAAGGTTCTTGTTGTCAGCATCAGAAATCTATTCTTGCTAACTTAAGCGAAAAAAAAGATATTTACTAGAAAGATATAGAAGAGTTCACAAAATCAAAGGGAAGGCTGTAGAGCTAGGCCCAACAAAGGACAAATAGTAAGGCCATTTCGGGATCTATGTAGCAGGATTATTGAAATCGTCCAGACAGTTTTGCCACTAGAATAGTGAGCATCAAATGTGTTCAGTTTCCTGTTGTCACACAGATCAAGACTCAGGTTCCAGGGGCAGCACCCACTTAAGTTCACTTGAGTTTTATATCTTTCCCAGTGTCTAGGGGCGATCAAGGCATCTCAGTTAACAATCTCACCAGAATGTAACCAGTGAGAGAGAAACCACTCACCAAATGGAAACCATTAATGTCATTGTCAAAAGGTAGTGAACAGATATAAGACTGACAAAATTAAAATTAAAATTTCCACTAATTACCAACACTTTTGCATTTAGGGAAAATAGAAGGTGTTTGGGACAGAAAAGTACTGCATGAAGCACTTCTAAAAGTCCCCAAAAGACTTAACTGCTGCAGGTACAAAACTTTTCATCAAAGATTAGACATCCAACCAACCTTACCCCCTACTCTGGAAGATTTTTCCCAGAACTGACAATTGACCCCTAGTTGTGCTGCTGTGTAACTCCTCTGTCTCTTTTATCAAATCCTGTGACACAAGGCTTTGTCTCCTTCTCCTGATTCCATTTGCCCTTAAACCTCATACCTTGTCAGAACCTTAAACTCAAGTCTTTGCCTATATGGAATTTCTGGCTACCAACCTCAGTCAGTCTTCTGGACCTTTGTATTTAACATTTTCCCTTTGATATTGTAGTTTAGTTTATTTGGAGTGATATCTATGTCACCTCTCTAAGCCTCAGCTCTCTTCTGTGTAAAATGAAACGAAAGGAGGTCAGGGGAGCAAAGGAACAAAGAGTAAGGAGGCTGATGCTAAAAATCTGAGCACGATAAAGCCCTTTTGACTAATGTATGCTTCCAGCGAGAAACATCAGAATATTTTCACACTACTATTTATTACTAAGTCTAATACAATCTAACACAATGCATCAAAAAGCTTATTATAGACAAAAATAGCCCCCCCAAAACATCATTATAACTGCCACAGCATGGACCAGGACAGTACCATAAACCAGCAAGGAATGGACAAATATCCGGGCATCTGGTTTCTAGTTTATCTTTGCCATAAGCAAGTTAGGTTGTCATGGAATGTTTACTTACCTCTCTAAGCTTGAATTTTCTCCCTGTAAAATTAGGGATTGAAGCAAATCTGGCCTCTAAATCTCTCCCTGCTTTTACATTCTATGATTCCAAGCAAAGTGTAGCCAAACCCTCAATAAAAGCTACAAAGAAAAGCTAAAGCAAGGTGAGGGGACAGAAAATGGCCAAGGTTCTATTAGAGATGCCACAGTCAGGGAAGATCTCTCTGGGAATTTAACATTTGAGGAGATTGAAAAAAATGAGAGAGTCAACATGTGGCTATCCAGAGGGAGAAGAGTCCAGTCAAGATCTTTCTTTTTTTAATGATGGTGCTCAATGCCATGTGTAATAAGACAAGAACTTTCATTTCCTTTCAAATTTTTCATCCCTGTCAAGAGGAAACCATGAAGACATCATGCTAGCCCAAGACAGGCCCCAAGGGAGCTGAATAGGGCATAACAGGCACTGGGTGCCCAAGACTGAGAGTGTAGTCTGGAAGTCATGCTTCAGAGGGTGATGATGGGATTATTGAAGAATGGAACTCTGAGGATTAAATGAGTAGGAAAAAGAGAGAAGCTGAAATCCTAACAAGTCAAGCTGTAACACAGAAATTGTCCTAGAATGATGTTTTTCAACCTGAGAGTAATGACCCATTAGAGAATTATTCTGTCAGTTTAATGGGTCATGATTGGCTTAATTTCAAAATTAAATTAGAAGACAATAGATTTACCAGAATATATCACATAGAGGAAGGGCAAGTGAGTGTTTTGTGAAACATTTGTTTTGGTTATACACATATATATATTGAGTCACTTTGTAAAATTTACTTCTCACTGTGGATCAAGGCCAAAAAAAAAAAAAAGTGTGAAGCCAATAGCCTAGAAAAATTCGGGTTATAGAATACAGTTGCCACTGGCAGCTTTTGAATGGACCAAATTAATATAAAGGCGTCAAATCAGAGCATACAAACACTGATAATAGGAATATAAATGCAAGCAAAACTTATGGAAACATTTTGCCAGTATATCCCAGTATTCTTAAAAAGAATAAGTTCTTAAATTTTCACAAATTTATCCTGATGTGATCATCAAAGATATATGGTTTTATGCACTGAGATTTTCATCACAACATGATTTATAAAGTGGAAAAGTAGAAATACCTAAATGCTCAACTTTAGGGGAATGGCTAAATTATAAATTATTGTATACCCTGAATCAACTCTCTTAAATTTACCTATCAGGAATGGGAATCTCGTTTAAAAAGAAAAACAAAACAAAAACAAAAAATGCAAATTGTGACTTCACCCCCACTCACCAGTTACAACAGATTCACTTTCCCATCTACTGGCTTTCTTACTCTTGGTCATCTGTTCCCTGACTAATTTGTAGGTTTATGATAATGTGCTTTGGCCCCACTTGTCAACTAACCTGTTGATTTTGGAACTCTAGTTTTAGACTGTCATCTTAGACTTCTGCCTCTGAAAACAACCAATTTAGTCTCTTTACCGGTACCCTGTCCCCACCATCCTCTGTCTTCTCTCTTCCCCGTATTGGACATGTCTTCCCTTCCCACTGGACCTGATTCTCACTGAGCCCTCACCCATTAGAAAAAAAGATCAGGAAAATGTGATATATCCACATCCTGGAACATCGTTCAACCACTAAAATTTATTTTCATAAATAACTTTAATAACATGGAGATATGTTTATAATGTCATGGTGATTGGGTCATAGGCAAAGACTGGGCCAAAAGGGAAACGAGGATTAAGGACGAGTGACTTGGGCTTTACAAGGCTCTCCTCGCTGTTAAGCAATGTGTGAAAGCAAAGAGGAAGGAAGTACCTTATTAGCATAATGAAGTCAGTTTTATTAGTTCATAGGACTATGGCCAACGTTGTATAAATAACGTGCAGAATAGACTTAGGAATTGTTTAAGGAAATTAATCATCTAGATGTAGAGCTTGTTTAAATTTCAGATATACCTGGCAGCAAAGAGCAGAAGTCCGAAGTAAAAGAACGCCACTCTCCCACCTTCTCCAGCAAGAAACCAGAGAGACACTCACCCTTTGTTACCACCACCACACCCACCCACAAAAAGTACAGCTGTGGACCTGAAATGTTGGGTTAGAATTGTTTTAAAACAAAAAGAGAAAAAAATATAAAAGAAAATAACCAGAAGAAAGAAAACTCAAATGGCCCCCAGGGCCTGAGAATAACAAGCAAATGAAGATGACCAACTGTAAAAAAAAAAAAAAAAAAAATGAGAATGGTGGGGGCCGGGGCAGATGAAATGCATACGCCCTCCCCTGCCTAAAAGGAGCTGCTGCTTCTCAGCTCCAGTCAGCTGTTGCCCCGCAAGAATGTGGACCCAATGTTGTCAAATGTTGATAGTTTTTCAAGAGATGCTAGAAATGTAGGTTTTTATATGAAAAACATTTTTAAATAATGTATAAGCCAAACGTACTCATGCTATACCAAAATGTGAATAGCTGCTGACTTTGGGTGATGGGATATAAGATCATTGTTATTTTAATTTTCACATTTCGCATGTTCCAGAACTTTAACAGCGAACATGATATTACTTTTATTATCAGAGAAAAATTATTACATGTTAAATTTTTAAAAATTAATTACTAAATGGAGCATTAAAATAACAATCAAACAACAAATGCTACAGGAGTTTTCTCTGGGTAAATGTTTACTTGCGACTAATTTTTATAACATGTTTTTCTGCTAAAGTTTGCAATCTATCAAAAATAATTTCATCTGCAACACACCAAGCCTCAGGTTTACTGACTCTGGATTTGTGGTCTTTATCTTTAATTGTTGTTTCCACATCCGCATTTATAAAAGCAAATGTTTATTCACTTTCTATTTAATTAAATATTTAGCCCGGCTTCCATAATATGCAAGTCTTCCTGATTCTGATTAGATGTGGGGGGAAAAAAGAGCAGGTAGTGCTTCCTTCAGAGTTATTATAAGATGTACCTAGTACATAGGGTGGCTAGGAGTATTAAATAAGTTATAATTTGTAAAGCACTTACATGGGTGTCTGGCACTAAGCAGGCATGAAATGAATGTTAGCTATCATTGTTATTACGACTGTTGCTACATGGTCATTTTATGATTATTATTATTCAGTAAGTAATAGTTAAGAGTGACCATTTCTTTCTAGGGAGTGGGAGGGAGAGAAAAAGGAAGAGAGTGATGGGAGGTGAAGAAAAGAAGATAGAACAGGCATTTATCATTTGCTATTTCTTAACTTGGAAGACAAAAAGGAGGAAATGGAAGAATCGTGAATACGACAAGTCTGGAGAATGGGTGTGAGCGTGGGAAGCCCAGGGTGAGGGCATAGCTGGTGGCGTCCAACAAAGTCCCATGTATTTACTAGACCATAATTTCTCTAACTGCAGGTGATAAACCCATTACGGGTCATGAAATTAATTTAGTATGTGACAATCCACATTTTTAAACGAAAGGATGGAACAGAGCAGAACAGAATAGGGCAAGTAGTGAAAACAAGTACTGTTTATTGAAAAAAAATTTTTTTTATAAAGATGTCATTAAAGTCAAAAATTTTTGAAAGCCTTTTTCCTAGACCAAGGTGAAGCAGTGGTTTTTCTCTGCATCGTGCCCTGTTTTTAAAACAGGGAAAGTGTGTGTGTGTGTGTGTGTGTGCACGCGCGCACGTTTGGCTTTTCTCTGCATCGTGCCCCTTTTTTAAAACAGGGAAAGTGTGTGTGTGTATGTGTGTGTGTGTGTGTGTGTGCACGCGCGCACGCGTGCGCGCGCACATGTTTGCACATACACTTATAATTACCCTGAAAAAATTTCAGAAAAAGAAAAATGTAAGAGAATTGAAGAAACCCCCACCAAATGGATTGCACTAGATCTAAAGATATTTATTTCAAGAGCTAACTTTTAAATATTAATAAGAACTAGTATTTATTGAGCCCTTAGTGTGTGCTAGGCACTCCACATTTAATCCTAACAACCTTAGAAGATGAAAACAAACACTTAACAATATAAAGAAACCCCTGGGATCAACCAACATTACGGGTTTACAATCTCTAGATAACAGATAACCCTCCTTCCCTGTTCTCTCTCCCTCT
>NW_006443138.1:6374488-6433320 GCF_000325575.1 Pteropus alecto
TCTCTCTCTCTCTCTTTCTCCCTCCACCCCTCACCCCCACCCCCATTTAATGGTCATAGAAAAGGAAAAATAAAAGTCCTGGAAATAAAACATATGGGAACAAAAGGCAAGGAGAAGGACGGAAGGTGATAAGAGAGAAAAGGAGGAGAGTATTGAAAACGATTAATGTCGTACCATATACTCAAATTATTTAGAACATAAAACTTTCCATGAAGCTTAAGGGACTCATTCTTTACGGTGGGGTTCAGAAGGGCAGAGGGGTATGTTGAGTCAAAACAGACTTGCTCCTTCATTCTGCTCAAGGTCAGCCTCAGTTACACACATTTATTAGATATAGCATGAAAACCAGCTACAGATGAACTGCTTCTGTGAAACCAGTATTGAGATATTGACATTAGCATCTTGTGCAAGGGTAGCCTAGAGTCATGCATGTTCAGAGGAGTCCTCTGTATTTGTTTGATTACTGTGATGCATGCCAATGGGCTTTGGCTCAATGTTAATAATTTTGTTCCATTTGAAATCTTGCAAGATTTTACTCCTTTTGGTTTCCAGGAGTTATGTGCCATGATCTCAGCCCAGTAACACTTTCGCTGTGATAAAAAGAAACTACGGGGAAGGCCTGCTGCGTATCTTGTCTGGTGCCGCTACCCACCACAATTCTTAATACTTGCTTTTAGAGAATGTAAGGGCTAGAGTCTGTTTCCAGGGCCCTGGTCATATGACTTTTCTGTCAAGTAAAGAACTCTAAACCATGTGCTGTTCACACACACTCTACCTAGAAAAGGCCCTTTCTGGCTAGAGCCAAGTGGATTGTCACATACTAAATTAATTTTGTCTGGATAAACAAAAATATTTTGCCTAGTGACCTAGCTTTCACCTGTAAGCTTTATATGACAGACCATCAGCTGATAAATGACTTTATTGTTAGGTATACTTCATCGACAGTTTTGTCAATGCTATCATTTCAATATGTTTTTAAAAAGGGTTTTATTTGTTTGCCGGCTCCCCTACACACACACACACACACACACACACACTGCGCCCCCACACACACACACACACACACACACACACACACACACACACACACACACACACACACACTTCCCTCATTGAAGTAAGAAGCTGGAGTAGGAAATATCTGTTTGAACTGATAAGAAAGTTATCAAAATTTCTAGTTTACCAAGAAAAACCAGATTTCAGGCAATATTACCTATACTAGCCTAGAAATTCTATTTTTAACCTTCTGGACCCCAAAGAAATCATTAAAGTATCCCCTTTTGCCTTCGTATTTTCCAACTGGGGCCCAGGTTTTATCTGTGTCAATGACACTCTAAATATAGGACCTTTTAGTGACTCAGGTTATGCAGAAGCACAAGAAAACTTCAGGCTGGAACACCAAACCCTTATTCCTGATTCAGTCTTTGAAAGCACCCCAAAGCGTCTCAAAATATAATGAGGGCAACAGCAGAAAAAAAGTCCTCATATCAAAATTAATTTTGATCTATTTTAATTAAATGCCTTTTAGCACTTCGTTGAGATAGACTATTTTCTTACAAAATCAAAAAGCAAGTGATTCTCTAATCTCGTTTTTGTTGCCAAGTTCCAGCTGACCTACTTTTAAGCTGCCCTGCAAAACACGGCTTCCACTACCTCCTCTCCTCCCTGTCCACTGCTCCTCCCGACCTCTGTGGCTCTTCTCCCTCTGATTCTTCTCGGTCTTTCACAGACTCCTCTTTCTCCTTCCACTCTTGTCTATAGGAGGGTCTCGAAGCTGTCCTCAATGTTCTCTTCTGCCCTCACCATGATGATGAGACACTCCATCCCCATGGCTTCCCCTATGGTCCTCTTACAGGGAGACACTCAAATCTCTAGCTATAATGTCTCTCTATCTCTCCAATCCCCTTAATTCAGAATGACCACTCATCCCCCTTTGCTGGGACAGTTCAAATTGACACTTGTCCTTCCATCTTGACTATTAATAGTGCCCACTTTCACTCTCAGAAGGGTCTCAGACAATATATTATTTAGTCGTCCTACTTAAGAACGATATTTCCCCCTGAGTATTTATTTGACCCAACATTTTCTCTCTTCACTACTTTTTCCAAACACTTTTCCAGCATCCCCATTTCTGCAGGTGGTTCCACAGCTCTTCCGCTGTTCAGAGGCTAGAAGTCTGGGTGTCTGTTAGCTCCTCCCTCCTTAGCTCATCTTAACCATACCACCAAAATCAGAGGAATGGACACAGTTCTCGATTGTGTCACTTACCACCTCTGTGCTCTTGGTTATCTCCTGTTTCTGTGCCTCAATATCATTATTTGAAAGACAATGAGAACAATACACTCTGGCAGGGTTATCGCAAGGAGAAAATGAGGCAGCTTCTAGAGAGGCACCTAACACTGTACCCTACCTGATACAACACATCTGACCGCTTTTATTCACACATTAATTCAGCATATTTTTATGGAGCACCTACAATATTCCAGGTACTCTTTTGGTCCTGTGATACATCAGTGAGAAAGACAGTCAAAGATATCTGCTGTCCTAGAGCTAACATCCTAGTGAAGAAATTAGATAATGAACAAGGTAAGGAAAAGTCAAGCCGGGTAAGGGGGACAGGGAATACCTAGATAGAGAAGGGTTACTATTTTCAGAAGGGTGGTCAAAGAAGATGTCACTCATAAGGTAACATCTGAGCAGAAACCTAAAGGAGGTGAAAGAATGAGCTCTCAAGATATATAGGGAAAAAAACAGGCACAGGTAAGTTCCCTGAGTCAGGAACAGGTCTGATGTGTCTGAGGAACAGCAAGGGTGACAGCTTTGTGAAGTGGAGAGAACAAGTAGGCACATAGTAGGGGATGAAGCCAGAAGTAACAGAAGCCCAACAGTGCAGCTTTTGTAGATCCCAGTAGGGAGTTTAGCTTATCCTCTGAGGTGGGAGCTGTTGCAGTGTGCACAAAGGAGTGACTGTTGAGCTAAGACTGTAGGAGGCAATGCCAGAAGCAAAGAGAGGTTAGGAGGAGCTTGCAATAATCCAAGCAAGAGATGATGGTGGTCACAAAGCCAGTAAGAGGGGAAGTGAATGTGGAACTAAGATCTGAATCCAAAATGTCCAACTCCGGAGTCAGCCGTCTTAACCATAATCCTCTATTGTCTCCCATACTCGCATATTCCATCTCAATCTTCTTAATGTGAATTGTTAAGTTGTAAGTGTGTGTACTGCACAACTCTCATTACTGCCCTCATGCCTTTACTTAGCCTTTTGTCCTCCTCACCTCCTGTTATTCCATAAACCTTCTCTAAATGTATTAGCCTTTGCTGACCTTCCATTCTCCCAACTATTTGAAATCCATTGCAAATAAACATGTTTGGTTTGTTTGTTTTTTCTTTCTTGTGTCTTCCCAACCATATTGCAAGCTGTTTATGTAGAGCAACTATGAAATATATCTTTTTTTATATCTCCACAGTATGTAAAGCAATCCTGGGCTATTGTGCTCAACAGACATTTTAAAATAAAGCTACAATGCGCTAGATCTTAAATACATCCTAAGACATAGTGAAAACAACATTTAATAATGCTTCTTGCCCAATTGGGAGGATCTAGGAGAATGCTTCCTGAAATGTAATCATCTATTAAAATTAACCCTTTTACGTAAGTGCCATCAATGACATTATTTACACATAAATATATGATTTTCATGTCATTTCATTATAAATTCACTGAGCACCTACTTTGTGCAGAATACTAGGCCAAAAGGGAACGTGACAAAATCCCTGCCATTGGAGAATTTCCAGTCTTTGTTACCATTTCCCAGTCTGTGTCACATATGTCTTTTGACTGTGCAGGGGGTCAGTGTCCTTAATCCCTGGTTGTTCAAGGATCAACTATACAAGGAAATTTCACGGAACTCAAATGTAGAAAGAATAGCAAGGCCTGTGAGTGATTTGAACGGAAAATGCTAAAGAAGTTACTTTCTCCGTCTTTCCCTCTTCCTGTCCCTTCCCTCTTCCTCTCTCTCCCCTCCCCCTTCTTTCTCCATCAAACCTACTTCCAGATTGCATTCCTTCATTCTGCTTTTACATGCCATGCCCCCTCACGGCTTCCACCAAATGGTACCCTAAGCCTCTAAACATCTACATGATGACCTTCTAGGTCCAGCATCACTGTCTATTAACTAGACCTTCCATATTTTAACACCAAGTGTCCAGCAAAAGAATCTAACGAGCCCACTATGGAATGTGTTTCCTACTCCTAGTCAAAACAGCTATGGCTGGGGAGTTGGGAAATGATGCACAAGGTAGTGTTGAATTGTATGTAAGACTTCAAAGGACCACTCTTCCAGAAACAGAACTCAAAATATGGGATGGTGTCTTCTGTAGACTATAATGTGATACATGGTACAATAGTTTCTCTAGAACGCAGTCATACTTCAGATTTACATATTGCAGGTTTCACAGATTCATGGAATGTTAAAAGTGTAAAGGATTCTAAAAATTATTTTACACTATTTTCACACTTCAGCTCAGTGGAAACCAAAGCACAAGACAGATTAAGGATGGAGCCCAGGGTAGATCTCAAGCTTTCTTAAAGTGCTTTCTCTACCTCATGCCCAACATTTTCCAAACCAGCAGCCTTTATAACCACCTTTGGCATGTGAGTGTCCAAAGATATGCTACACATCATCACAGCATGTGGGTTTGTCCTTTTTAGTATGATTTCGGTACCTGCTAAATACTTTTACATATATTATTCTATTTTATTCTCATAATAATCGTAAGAATCAGTAACCTATTTAATAGACGATAAACTGAGACTTAAAGAAGTGAAGACACTTGCCTACATTTTATAGTTAGTACTGGGTAGAGCCAGGATTTAAATCCAGTCTGACTCTAAACTCTTTCTGTTATGCCATGCTGCCTCCACTCCCCAGGAATCAGTTGAGTGTCAATCACAAAAAAAATGGGTTCCAAAAGCAGACTGACAAGCTCAGAGGTTCAAGGAATTAACGTGTACAATAGAGGAGCGGAGTGCTCAAATCATGGACACAATGTCCTTAATCCCCAACAGTCATGGTTTCCGGCACTTTCCTCCCTCAGCATTTATGTCTCCAGCACAGTAGAAGGAACAACAGGAGCATTTTTCAACTCACAGATCAATCCCATTTGCATAGAGGGGAAAGCTTGTTCTTATATAAGATTGTTTTGCAGCGATGATTCATTCTATCAGAAGTACTACTGCCACCTTTGATATGAACACTATCATCAGCAGCCCCTTTGGAATCAATGTTGAAGCCATGTATAATTTGATTAGGCTGGTAAAATTCTTCACAGTTCTCTAAACAACTTCAAATACTTCCAAATAATTTGACTCTGTATTCCTGGGACCAAAAAGAAGCAAGGTGCAAATGTCTAATCCCAGACTGGTTCCAAAGGATAGTGAGTACTTCACAGAACTCCGCACAAGGCAATTCCTTAAAACATGTATGCTGTTAACTGCTATTGGCATATTTCTTTGCCATAGTGGGGATTTATTATTATTTAAAATCTAATGCTAGACTCCAAATCAATTGTATGCTCTGGTTTCAAAGAATCCTTATAAAATTCTCTCAACAGCAGAGCTAGGGGTAGAGTGACCAGCCTCAGTTTGCCCAGGATTGAAAGAATCCTAAGGATGCAAAGACATTCTCTTTTAAAACCAGGAAACTCCCAGTAAACAAAGACAAACTGGTCACCCTAATCTAGAGATTTTTAAAACCAAAAAAAAGCAAAAAAAACTTGTCTTACTAAACTTTGAGAGGTATCTGTAAAACCAACTGCCTTGGCAACACAGGATGTTAATTGCCCTTAATGTCTTTAAACAGCATATTTTTTATAGGTTTGCAGAAAACCCAAAGTACAAATGTGTAACAATAAATACAATAGCTCAAACAGTGATTCTTAATACCTCTCAATGCAGATAAAATACATCAAGCAAATGAAGAGCAAAACTGACACAGGCGACAGTACTTCATTTCAATATATAAAGGCCCAGCAGGGACTTCTTTATAAAAATGAGTCTAGTAGTCAGTACTATAGTCTTTGATTCATTGTCATTAAACAACAGGACGTGCCAGATTTCACTCCTCCGATAGTTGATGGGGGCACAGCACTTCAGTCCCTTGCTCTTTGTTCAAACTCTTACCTCTACCTATCTATGTCCAGCAGCCCAAATAATGCACACATTAATTAAATCTTCAATAGAGGAAGAAGGGAGGGAGCCTGGTGAGAGCTCAAATCACTTTTATCTTTTCTTGGGAATATGAAGAGTTAAAGCTTTACCAATCTAGCCTTTAAAAAAGAAAATTCTTCAAGACTCAGCCCTGCAGTGCTAATTGATTGATGTCATTTATAAGTAATCTAATAGTGTTGAATAATTTATTTTAAAATGACGTGTTGAAAATATAGAGCCATACTAATCTGTCTCTAGTGAAGAAAATATTGGTGATTATCACATACACGATTTTAGGTCAGAATTGATTTTGTTTTGTTTTGTTTTTTTAAACAATCTTCATATACCTCATTCTAGTACTTATAAAAGTAAATTTAGGAAAAGAGTAATTTTGAGCCTGTAGATGAGGCTGGATTAGAACTTCGTCATTTCACAAATATATGCCAATTGCTGTGCAAGGCAGTAGGAGATAAAGTGGAAAACAGAAATAGTGCTTGCCCTCCGTCATTGGGCTCCCATTCCAGTGGGAAGACTGACAATAAACAAGTAAGCAAATGCAAAAAATAATTTCAGACTGTGATAAATAAAAATTAATAGTAAATATACTTTCACTTTATTTTTAGCTCTTTGAACCATTCACAACAACCTATGAAACCTCAATATCATATATTATTCAGCAACAGATTTTTTTCTTAATTCGGTCTTTGTTAGTTCCTGCTTCATTAAAAAAAAAAAATCTTCAAGAAGAAGAATGATTGTACATTACATCATAATTTTCCCACCAGAGGAACTATATTATCCTCTTCAGGCTATTAAAAAAAATTTTATTACTTTTTTATTGTTTCACTTAATATTTTTAAAGCCCTAGAGAGAATTTTCGACATTAAAATGCAAGGCTTTACAAAGAAGCCAGAAGTGCAGTTTCTCACTACTCATGAGGCCTTTCTTGCTAGTAGATTAACAACTCTTTTTTCTGGTTACCAGAACAAATAGAAGAATAAAGGGGGAAATCCATGTTCCATCGCTCTAAGTCTAACCAGCACCAACGTGCAGGAGAAGGGACACAGAAAATAAAACTTCATTAAGGATACAAGATGGCCCAATCAGCTTCTCTAGCAAAGACAATCTTAGAATAGCTACCTCTCCCCATCCCAGCCTCTATACATCTCTTTTCTTCCCTGCAGTGGCAGCTTTCCACCAAGCTTTCCCAAGAATCTTCTCCTCCAATAAAGCTTAATCTTCAAATAGGACCCAATTCACTCATATCAATGTGACAGTAATTGATTGCAGATAGGACATTACCATTTTAATAAGGAGCAGAGCCTTTAAGAAATGAAACTTCAAAAATAAGATCTAGCTCTGGTAAGTGACCGGGGATAGTATATATTTGGCCAGCCCTAAAAGAGCTGGACTCTGCATTTGAAGTCTCCTGGTCTAAAAACTAGCTGGAAAGTAGGGCACTGGTTGCTTCTGATAGGATCTCATTGTCATATTCCACAGTCATGACATAATATCAAGTAACACGGCTTTCACTATATTATAGAATGACATGACACCCAGGCGGCTTACTCAATTAACAACAACAAACAAACACCACAGTAGGTATACTTGGCCCATCTTGGATTATCTTGTTTAATAGTTTTTCATCGTACTGAAATGCCCTCCATCTATTGCATGGTTATTTAGATTTTTGTGTACTGACATTTGTCTCTCCCTCTAGGGCAGGGACTTCCTTCTAAATCATCACATGGAAACTATTGATGGCTAGCCTCTTGACTATCAAGTATAAATTAATCTTTCCAGGGCTCATTTCAAGTGTCGTTTGCATGTCTTTAATGATATTATTATTATTATTAATAATAACAGCACTTATGTTTATTGAGTATTTGTCATGTACCAAGTACTCTTCTTTGCATTATCTCCATGCTTATAATGGCCCCAACATTAGTTATTATTATCCCTCTTCCTGTAGCAAAAGAAACTGCCCAAGGTCATACAACTGGAGAGTAACTCTCCTACATCTGTCTGCCTCTTTTTCGAAAGATCGAAAGGGAGTCTGTCAAGATTTTTGCTCCTGCATAGGTTAGGGACAACAAGGCAGGAAAGATTCTATGTTCTGGCTATTACACAGGACACATTAAGGCACAAGGTTAAGAGACAGGCAACTTTTAAAACCTCTGTGTTTTCTGCAGGATATTTATGAGTCTGGAGGTGAGTCAAGAATGAAACAGCTAGTGACAGAGTATAAGAACTATAATCAACACGATGAGACTCAGCAGAAATGGCTTAAACAGAAGAAAAAGAATTCCAATTTAGGCTCACTCTTTCTAAAACTGGCAATAGTAGAACAAAAAACTACAACTACAGGTTTAAAGCATGTGATGACAAGACCAACCCTCCCTGGCAAACTCAAACTTGTTCCAGACTAATTTTTAAGTACTCTTGCTTTATCGGTAGCATTATTAACCTTGCTATCATAGAATAAACTCGGGTTTCAGTAAGAGGAGGCCTGAGGGTGGGTTAAGTATGTTTCTCCATTCTGTTCCTCCCTCTCACTCTCTCCCCATCACCACTGCCTGCAGAGCAACCTAAAACAGTCCTACATCCCAGTAGGACTTCACCCTAGTCTACAAAGTCCTTTCATATACTTTATTTCATTTAATTTTGTGAAATAAGTATGGTTAATAACCCCATCTTAAACAGGAAGATGGTCCAGACTTCAAATCACATTGCCAAGAAGGACCAGAGCCAGAACTGGGTCCAAGTTTTCTGGGTCTTCTAATTTAGAAGGAGACCAAATGAAAGCTCATCAAAAAAAAAAGTCCCACATGATTATCATTTGTTCTACCCCATCTCAGACTTAGCATTAAAATTAATAATAATTTATTGGATTTAATGGTGCTCTACCATTAACTCCACCCACCCCCAACATAAACACATCTCAGTGCCACAGGACTATCCCTTTAACATCTTGTAGTTCAATTTCATTCATGAGAATTTATAAAGAGCATTGCCCTTCATGAGTTTCTAGACAATGCACGTGAGTATTAGTAAATGTTGGATGTGTACACAAGATGAAAAAAATCCTCTTACATTTCCTGTGTAGCCTAGGATTGATGTTCATTGCTTAGTTATGAACTTCTCAGGAAGATAGCTTTTATAAAACACGTGCAAGCATCGAGTACTCTTCCTCCACTCTCTGGGTGATTGTACTCGTTCTTACTATCGAGATAGAAGTTCATTCTCAATGAAAACTGCTTCTGTTTACTTGGAAGCGAAAAAGAAGAGAAGAATTTGAAATTACTGTGAGCGCTATTTAGGCTAATGGTCAGTCATTCAAGAAGAAATTTTCCAGTTCGTGGATTTTCTATGTTCCTACACTACCTCCCTCTTATTGCCTCCTTGGCATTTTCACCATTCATGATCACCTCTTGCAGAAAGTGTTAAAGAAAGAGAAGTGGTGAGATTCAAAATAAATTTTCAGTAAATGATCGTTAAGTACCTACTTTGTGCCAGACACTGAGATAGGTAGCAGAGTTCTAAATGAGTAATATGTGTTCCCTTACGTGGGTTGCTGTGATATGTTCTGCGTGAAAGATATGTATAAAGTGCTAAGAAACCCTGGTGAAAAGCCAATTAATCTGGAAAGGAGGGGAAGAGGTGAAAGCAACAGGGGAAAAAAGACGCTTCTTTGAAGAAGTTGAAGTCCAAGAGGAAACAGGGAGTGGGAATGAGAAGAAAACTGGTTGAACAGGGAATAACAGGAGTGTAGACAGTGGGGATTGGAAGTGCACGTGTGTTCTGAGAATAGTGAATGTTCTGGTGTGGCCCTAATGAATAGAGATGAATAGTGAGGGATGACACTAGGGTGATTTCATGAAGAGCTATTTGAGTGATGACCATACATCCCAGTTTGCCTGAGTCAGCCCAATTTATCATTACTAGGTTAGTGTAATAATTATAGCACCCCCTTTTATTCTCAAAAGTATCTTAATTTAGACAGTAAATTACATGGCCATGTATGTTAACCTAAGGTACATATATCATCACTTTTCCCACCTTCATTCATACAGACTATGAAATTATTAGGGTATACATTCCTGGTGAAGTCTGGACTTGTCTTTAGACTACTCAAAGTATTACTCCAAACTGTTACATAGATTGAAATTGAACTGGCATATGCCTGCTGTGCTATAAGCCAGAGAGGTTTCAAGGTAGCAGCTCACAGACTATATCTGTACTACATTTATATTTTGTTTGACCAACACAGGATTTAAAAAAATTCTGAGCCAATGTATGCTATCATGAGATTTAACTTAGAAGTCCATATTTCTGGCTTAATTTGAGATATGGAAAATTCCAGCAACATGGGACTCATGTTCTTCTATAGCGACAACTGGCTGAAGATAAAGGTAAATACTACCATTTTGTCCCATAGCTACCTGTTGACCTTAAAAATAAAACAGCCAGTTATTTTTAACCAACAAAAATCGGTTTAAGGAATAACAGAGAATTGCAATTCAGGACAAGCACACTATAGCAAAAACATAGGCAAGTCTAGCGAACAAAAGAGAGGAATGCTGCTTTATAAAGAAAAAAGAGGTAGTTGGGAGGGGTGCATTGAACCAAAGTCCACCGGAGGAAAAGGAGAGTTCAGGATGGTGATGGCTTCTCATTGACTGAGTTACAAGAGTTCCCACTGGGTGGGCTTGTTGCTAGGCAAGGAGAAAAGCTTTCTTCCTCATGCTGGGGAAGAAGGGAGGGACAGTTTTTCTTGGGAATGCAACAAGTACATTTTTCCTTTTGGAGCATATAATTGACATCTAGTGGTGGTTTGTGAGAGCTCCTCCTCCTGGCCTCCCGATCCCATTTTAAATTAGGTTTCCTTTATTCAGTTTCCCATACTTAAAGTTGTCAGCTTCCAGGATGTCCCCCAATCCTTGCTTCCTGGCATCTACACCTTTGTAGTAGTCCCTTACCATACTGTATCAGGTTTGGTATGTGTGACTAACAGAATAGGGCAGAAGTGATGTTATGTTACTTCCAAAGCTAGGTCATAAAAGACGCTGTGATTCTGCCTTGGAGCACTTGTTCTAGAGGAAATCTGCTGGTGTGTTGTGAGAAAAGAGCCACATGGTGAGGCAGTGAAGCCTTCAGCCAAAAGCCATGTGAGTAAGCCTTTTTGAAGTAGATCTTCCAGCTCTAGCCAAGTATTTAGGTGGCTGTAGTCAATATCTTGACTACAACCTCATAAAAGACCTCATAAAAGCCAGAACCACTCTAATAAGCCGATTTCAGAATCCTAACTCTCAGAAACTATGTAAGAAAAAGCTTGTTTTTTTAAGCTGCTAACTTTTGGGACTATTTGTTACGCGGCACTAGATAACTAATATACCAACACAATTGATTTTTTTGCAATCTACTTGCCTCTACCAGTTATATTACCTATACAGCATGACTCTGAAGACAGCTGTAGTTATATCTCTGCTTTGGAGGAAAAAATATTGTTGCGGATTTTAAGCAAGAAAGTGATATGGTCAGATATGGTTTTAGATATATCACAGTGGCTTCTCTGAGAAGGAGAAATCAGAAGGAGGTGCAAGATCAAGCTCAAGTTTACTCAAAGGTTCATAAGTAGAGCTTTCAGCCTAACACAGTAGGATATGTTATAGAATCATGTCTAAGAGAGTAAGCTCTGAATTTTAGAGTCAGAATATATGAGTCCAAATCTCTATATCACCACTAAAAGATTATATAAATTTGTCAAGTTACTTAGTCTTTCAGTTTTCTTCTCTGAAAAAAAAAATGAGATTAAGAGTACTTTCAGCTGCAGTTTCTCATCATTCATGAGGCCTTTCTTGATAGTACATTAACAAATCCTCTTTAAAAATTATTTCTTTTCTCACATAACTGGAAGTACAGGGTAGGCAGTTGTTAGGTGGGATGGTTTAGCTCTTCAACAATGCCATCAAGATCCCAGGTTCTTTCTACCTTTCAACTCTGCCTTTCGTAGCATATTGGCTCATTGCCTTGTGTTTCCAAGATGACTTCTGCAGCTTCTTCACATTTATGCTTAAGGCAGAAAGAAGTGGGGGCAGCCTGAGAGCTTTACTCTAGCTATGTGTGTCCCATTTTATTAAGAAATGAAAAAAAATCTTCCCAGAAGCCCCCATCAGACTTCTGCTTATATCTCATGGGCTAGAACTGGATCACAAAGCTACCTTAGCAGTGACAGAGGCTGGGAAAGCAAATGTTTAGTTGGATACACTGACACCAGAGCAAAATTTGGTTTTGTTAGCAAACAAGAAGAGGGGAGAATGAATATTAGGTGTTCAATTGCCCCATCTGGTATAATCAACTTCAGAATATTGATATAAGTTCCACATTATCATAATTTTAAAATTGATTTCATAGTTGTGTACCTTTGTTAGAATGTAAGTCTTTATTGTTTAGAAATATAACTAAAGGAATATAAAATTTGAGTTCTTAAATCTCCTTGATTAAAAAAACTATCTTCAGATACATGCTGTAGGATACAGTGCCTAGCATGTAGTAAGTGCTCAATAGATGTTAGCTATTAAAATTACAGTAGTCCAGACACCAACTGATTCAATCCCGCACTAGGACATGGCAGAGTTCTAGAATCATTTTGAGACAGACTCAGTTGTACTAAAGTTCCTAGAAACAAAGATGGTCAAAACTATTGGTGAAAAAGAAAAAGATTTGGTTTTAATCATTCCGTATTACCTTTATTTCTCTTTTCCCTTATAACCACAGAAGTGTCTGTCTATTCTCCACATTATTGTAATTTTTTAAATTATTTTATAGTTGTGTACTTTTGTTAGAATGTAAGTACTTTATTGTTTAAAACTATAACTAAAGGAATATAAAATTTGATTTCTTAAATCTATTTGATTAAAAAAACTTCTAAAGCAATTTTAGCTCTACCTCTCAATTAATATCCTGCACAGTTATATAATCACATAATCATGGGCACTGTGATCTACTCTTAGGATATATTTCTTTTAGATGTAGTTTGACTATATAAAGAAGTATAACTATCTTCTATGTTCATGCTAAAATTAATGGCAATCTTGTAGTCACATTACATTAAATGTTTTAGAACAAGCAGACTCCCAAAGATTCAGTTGCACTGAACCCATCTCAAGGAACTTTCAGGGCACCCCCACCACACGTTTTTTTCTAACCATGGACAATGGTTTAGGGGCCAGGATTCAGAAACCACTGGCAGCTATGTAACTGTGTACCATTAGAGACGAGAGGTGAATGGCATGGGATATAGATTTAAAAGGAAAGGTACTGGGGGAAAAAATTTTTTAACTAAAAATATTTTTAAAAGAAAAGGAACTGGAATGTGATATTCCCACTCCTAGCTCTCATTACACCCTCTCCACCCAACCCCCACCCCACCCCTTCCTGTACCTCCCCAAATATGCAAAGTCCTCTAAAATTTGCTTAGTAAGGAGAAATGAAAGGAACAAAATTGGAGAAGAGAGCCTTCTAAGCTCTTTCTTGATGTAGATAACATGATCTTACCCGTTCTGGGTTTTTTTTCCATTTTTTACAATATATGTATTATATTTGTAATCAGGGAGAAGAAAAAGGACAGAATATTACAAAACTGGGCAGCAAAGGAATAAGTGGCATAAGTTCCCCCTTCGTCTCTGGCCTAAGGTCAAGGCAATTCTTCACTCACTCACACAGGGCTTAAGTTTTTGTCCCAAAGTTTGAAATATCATTGCCTTTACCTTTCATAGCTTCAGTTTATGATAAACTCTGGGTCAGCAGTTACATGACTGACTTGGAATGATTTCATACTGCTGTCTGCAGCGTGAGGCTTAGGGTGACGAACAAATAACTGTGTAAGCAGCTTCTGGTAAGATCGAATAGCAGAGCTGCTGCAGACAACTTAACTCTTTTTCGTTATTTCTGATTAGATCTTTTCATGGGTTTTTTGTTTTGTTTTGTTTTTCATAGAGAAGACAAGGGTGTCTCATAGAAGCTTCAGGGAGATGACTGAATTTTAATGGAATCTAATTGGCTCCCATGGTTATCTCAAAGGAGCTGTGGTCATAAAAGTTAATTAAATTAGATTCATTTGCATATCCAAGTCCATTCTCTTTTCTCACTTTAAAACCAGAGAAAAGACATCCCTCTTCTCTAGATAGGATACACAGCAATGTCCAGATCATTTTCTTTGTATGCTAAGAATTAGAGTAGCAGGTTATTTTTTTTAATCCTCTTGCCTAGCTTGTGTTCTCCACTTTTTTTAGGTGTCAATACAAGAGTTAAATTAGTACTCATCACACTTCTCACTTTGAAATAAGGAACTGGTCCTTTATAGAGAGAGCTTTGCCATGCTTAAAGACTGAGGGTCATTTTCTAAACAAAAGATGAATTCAGAATGTTCAGTAGAAAAGGAACTAACAACATTTATAGCTACAGGACTGACTGCACACATTTCCCATTTGTGTGTGTGCTCACGTGTTTATTGGGAACAACAGTGTCTATAGCTTTATCATGGGTCAGAGGAATGGAGTGATTGAACTCTAAGAGGCTGTCTAGTCCGCCCTGCTGCCTTGGTAGGCCTAAAATAACCAGCTGAAATGGAACTCTGGCCTGATTTCTGAAGCCTCTCAGGAAAGCGTCCTCTGTACTCAGACCCATTTTTAACAATCTTCAGTATCATACCGGAAAGCATTCCCTTATGTCAAACCTAGATCCCTTCTGCTGCTGATTTACTGTTCTTTCTCACGTGCAAGCAATGCAGGTGTGGACAGCAAGCTCAGTCCTTCCACCTGCTCATGTTTACATTTCTTTGGAATATCAGCTAGTGTCTGGATCAGTCTCTAAGGGTTAAAGGCAGTGTCTGCCCTACTTCCCCTTGCCACTCTTGCTTATTAATACACATAAAGGTATATCATTATCTTCATGCTCCCCCATACGAGAAGCCAGGGTTGATTTTAACTCTTTAATTTTTTAAATATTTTTAATGACACAAATGCGCCAGATCTTATGCTAAGTTCTTAGGAAATAATGGAGGACAGGACAGACCAAGACCCTGCCCTGAAGCATGAAACTCAGAAATAATATAAGTAATTACAGGTAGGATGAGAGTTACAAGGAAGTGTAGGTTACTAAGAAATCATACAATGGGCTGAGCTAACGTAGACTGGGAGAAAAGGAAAGCTTTCTGTGTAAAGGGATGTTTCACCTGAAACCCGAAGGATGAATAGGAATTATCAAAGTGAAGAGAGATATTTGTGGCTGAAGGAACAGAAAATGTAAAGGCCCTAACAAAAGAAGAGTGTGGCCTGTTTGAGGGTTGGTGATTGAACTTCAGACAGCAGGATAGAAGCTGGGGAATCATCAGACATTACTCACTGTCTGTACTTACTCAGCTGTAAGAGGACTATGATAGAACTGGAACCCAATGCCCTAATCCTGGGTTATACAATTTGAGAACTCTGAGCAACTGGATTATTAGAGACAAGGATCAGGCATCTGGAGAAAAGACAGAAGGAAAAGGCCCCATGTGAGCAACCATCCAGAAGACCTCAATTGCCCTCGAGGCTCTTGTGGCTGCCATGAGTCAGCTAGCAGAGCATAGCATAACATAGCATATCCCAGGGGCTTGGGGTGCTGTGTAGTCTTGGTTAAGTCACGCTTTCGGAGTCTCCAGTCCCTCATCTGTAAAATGAGAAGTTTAGATATGGACCCTCCTAACTCGTGTTCAGGATTCATTTAGCACCAATAGTCCCCGTGTAGTTCAGTTCATAAGTGGGTCACAGCAATACTGAGCTAGCCTACATTTAAGAGTGGGAGGAGGGGTTACTCATATACAGCCAGCAGGCTGTTCTCCAGTTCACTTTTCTTGTATTTTTTTATTGTGGTAAAATATACATAACATAAAATTTATCATTTTAACCATTTTAAGTGTACAATTTGGTGGCATTAATTATATTTACAATGTGGTGCAGCTATCACCACTGTCTATTTCCAAAACTTTTTCACTCCGATTCACTTTATTTTTTTAAAATGTAGTTAGTTTCTTTTTCTAGTTTTATTGAGATACAATTAACATATAATACTGTATTGAAAGTGGACAACAAAATGATTTGATATACCTATATACTGCAAAATGATTACCACAATAAGTTTAGTTAACTCCAATTAACTTTTAAATGAGTTTGGATAAGTTCTACAGTGTCCTCAATCGATGAACCTGATTGTCCATCATGACTCCTAACTTGGACCTTGAGATACCAGGTACTGCTCCTAATGCAAACGATGCTTCTTACTCTTTATATAAAAACAGGTACAAAGGGCAAAGATAAACTTTTGAGTAGATAAACTTTTGAGTAGATAAACTTTTGAGTAGATTTAAACACTTCTATGTTCCCTCTCCTTTTAGAAAGTTATCTTGTTTAAGATCATAATGCTTAATACCCAAAACTTACTAAGCCCTAGCACATCTATGTCCCTAGCACTAAACTAGTTACTTTGCACATGTCATTTGACAGGTGGGTAATATTATTCCCATTTTATAGATTTAAAAAATAGGCTATGGATTTAAAAATAGACTTTCTACCCAAATCAGTCTGCTTTTAAAATTCAGCTCACTCCTCTTACTGAGCTGCTTTCCCAAAGACAGTTACAAGGAGATCTAAACAGGGGACTTCGAAAAATGAAGAAAAGCAAAGAAAGACAAAAATTGAATTTAAGCTCATGCTGTTGAACCTAACTCGGATTTGTGATTGGTTTTGTCACGTAACCTCCTGCTTCTCCACTTCAGTTTCTCTCCTCTCCCTTGCCCATGGAATTGATGACATGACTGCCCCACTTTTCAAGGATGGCATATGGCTCAATTACTTAATTAAGAATATCCTTAGAGCATCAGAGTGCTTAACAGGCAGGAAAGGTTAATAGCCTAAGACTGAATTCCCTGCACTTCAGGTGATGACAGAGGCCAGGATTAGTGAGCCCAGGTGAATTGCCCACCTTCCAGAAGCCTTTGCTGTGAGTCTTAATGAACAGAAAATAACCATTGAGATAAGAGAATTGTCAGATAAATTAATGTGAAGAGTTTAGGTTTTTGTTTTCTTTTCCCTCAACAGGTGTACCATAAGAATTAAATGCATAAGGCAGGTGAATGGGTTAAGAATAGTATAATAATAGCCAGTCGACGCTTGCATAATTAAAAGAGCATTGTGGAGTATACAAGAGAACTATAGAAAAACGCTGAAAAGAAATAGAGTGGTGGTAGGAGCAAACACACTAATGCCGTGGGATCTTTAAAGGCACAAAATGAAACTACATTGTGATATCAGAAAATAAAAAAGACATGTAGAGTTCCAAAGTATGAAGATTTTTAAATAAAAATGTTTGCCAGACATTGTCATCTTGGCTTGCAAGGCCCTTTATGATTTACCTCTCCAGCCTTATCTTTCTGCCACCATGAGCAACTCCCTAAAGAACTACTTGAACTCCTTTTATTCTCATGCTCTCTCACTCTTTCTGCCAGGCCCTTACTTCCCTTCTCTGACACCTCAGACTAGGCAGAGTCCGTTATCCCTTCTACCAACTTCATACTAACCTTATTATCCTCGTAAATATTGTTTAACATCTGCTTTCCTGCTAGAAGATCTGCTCTCAAAAGGCAGGGTCTATGTCCACCTTGTTTATTGCTATATTGCCAACCCTAGCACGGTTATGAATAAATGAATGAATGTTGGAGCCATCTAGGTTTCAAACTGCTTAACTTCATGACATGTAAAGCAAACAATTACTTCTTTAGTTCATGTGTCGGTCAGGGTTCAACCAGAGACGCAGAACCAGTAGGAGGCTTTTTATCTATCCACTTATTTATTATGAGGAATCATCTTACACAGCTGTAGGAGCTGGCTAAGCAGGACTGATGCCCGCAGGACAGGCAGTCAAGAAGGCAAGGTCACAAGCAGGCTGGGATCCCCCAGGGAAGAACTTGGTAATGAGAGTATCCTGCAGAAGCCGGACTCTCAGTCCTGGAACTGAATACACACACTTGGCCCAAGAATCAGTGAAGCTGAAAGAAGATCCAGCTGAAAAGGAAAGCAACTAGAGGCCCAACTGCTGCTTCACACCCACAAGGCAAATCAGCAGGTTAACAACAACATGAGTTTTATGGACTCTGATCACAGGAGAATCTAAACCCTCTTTTTAAAACTTTTCCACTGATTAAGTCTCCTAGAATAATCTCCCTTTTGATTAATTTAAAGTCAACTGATTAGGGACTTTAATTACATCTGCAAAATCCCTTCACAGCTGTACCTAGATTGGTGCTTGATTGAACAGTTGGAAGAAGGTGTATGTGTGTGTGTGTGTGTGTGTCTGTGTTTCTGTGTGTCTGTGTGTGTGTACACACGTGCATGCATGCACTACAGAAAAGCTGCTGCCTTCCTTTCATCCTCCAATTTTTACAAGAGAATCTCCTTTGTAGCCCACCATAGCCATTTTCTAGAAACACACTAGAAAGGGAATACTTAGAAATGTAGTTCATTGTAGACAAGTGGACATATCACAAAGCCATCACAGGTCAGATCATAGGACAACTATCTCCTTAACCTCCAGTTTGACCTTGAATGAAAGAAATTAGTAACAGAAACTAGTGGTATTCAGAACTAGGAGGGGCCACTTTGCTAGCAGTAGTGCTGACCCTACAGAGGCAAGGGAAAGGAGCACATCTGGATAGGACCACAGAGCTAACAACCTAAGAGAAGCTCTCAAGAAGCAGAGGACATATAGGGGAGGTCTTGTGCCAAAACAATGGGTGATAAGCATTTATTCCTATCAAAAGCTGGGGAAAGCCCATTCCAGGCTTCCAAGGTGGAATATAGGGGTTTATCGATGAATGTTTGTTGAATGAATCAGTCAGCGACAAATGAATGACAGCCTCCCTTCTAACTCATCTATTGAGCAAAGCTTAGGGCCCTATGCTAAACTCTGGTGGGTATGGTGGTAAATAAGATACACTGTCCTCACCTTACGGAAGGTCTTTGGGGATGGAAAATCTACAGGTATCAAGCAGCTCAGGCTACAGGCCAAGGGTTCTCTTAAGAAAGATCCCTTGACTGAGAGAGAACAAATTGGCTGTCACCAGTCTTTTAGTGCGTACTAGATACTTCCTTGTTGCCATGCCCGCATTGCCAGAGGCACACACACAGGACGCAATAGGCTTTGTGAAGCTTCCAACACCAAATTAGAAGCCAGAGTTGAACATCTAGTTGACAGAGACAATCTGGTGATTACAGAAGTCTAAATGTAACATACCTTGAATAATCAATGATTGAATCGTGTGCCTTTAAGCTTAGCCTATATCAAAAGCCTCCAGGAAAGGTTAAAAAAAATTCAGAATTTGCTCACTGGCTTAGAGTGATTGAGTTATGCTGTGGGCTATGGTAAATTCATTGCGATGCTAAAAATAGATGAAGGGCAGTTCAGTAACCCTGGGGAATTTTATCTGCCTCATTCATGCATCCAGAGATGCTGCTTACATAAAGCCAAAATAAGCACAACCAAAAGAGCACTGAGGAAGATGGATAAAAGGTGACAACTCAAAAAGAAACCAAGAAAACCAGCCAGCAGTCAACAGCAAAGGTGAGGACTAGTCCCTGTGCAAAGATCTGAGAAAGAATTGAGCCTGCGAAGATGATTCAGTATCTTGAACTTTCTCATAGCTTCTAAGAGGCAAAATTTAAAACCTTTTCCCTGAGAAAGCCACATCTTCCAGCTGTTCTCTCTCTACACATTCAGGCACAGAACCTCATCACAGTGTAAGTTTACCTTCACACTGGCAGAGCGCACTTATCAATCCTCCTAGAGATAGTGGCTCCTGCTTGACCGCTAGGCAGAACACTGGAAAGTAATTAACAACAATTTTAAATGTGATTCAGGCAACTCAGAGATAAGCAAAGACACCCAGAAAGTTCCAGGAGTTCCCTTTGGCCAAGTTTACCACCAAGTTATTTTATTATACAAGAGATTTTTAAAGGAAATTATCATAAGGTCCCAGGAAAGGTCTGTTCCTGGTCTCCAGCTGTCTGTGGAAATAGTCTAGGATTGCCTGGAGGTAGATCTAAGAGGCTGGAAATTCAGTTCATGGTCAAGGGTGTCAGTGTTTTAAAACATTCTAACAAACCCAACAGCACCATCTGTAAGGACTGCACAATTTGCAAAATTTCTTGCTAAATCAGCTGGCCAAATGCAGAGCCAATTGCTTTGGCTTCTGTACAACGCCAAGCTGCAGCCAGGAAGTATTTTAAGTGGATAATGGGTAGTCTCTTCTCTCAATGACTATATTCAAATAACTTCCACTGCCTAAAATATGCAAAGTTCCCAGTCCAGGCTGCCTTAGAAATCCCTGCCCCTTAATTTAGAGCTTTAATCTTCATGGGGTTGCGGGGAGGGGCAGAAGAAGGGGAATATTAGATCCCCTTTCTCCAACATATTTGAGAAACCAATTGCCTAGCAAAGACTTCATGCACTTCCCAGCTCACACACACACATACAACAGTGCGCACGAGCACACAGATTGAGAGAGAGAGAGAGAGAAATATACACAGCTCACACTAGTTCTGAGATATGCAAGGCTTAAGCCCTGCATCCAAGAATGGTGGCCAAGTTTTTCCTTTATCTAGTTACAATATCTCCACCAAAATTATTCGGGGACTCAAAATGGCCTTTTTTTCTTAGTGAGGAAATACACGTAAGAAATATTTCTCTGCATTTTTTTCCCCAAGAAATTATTCATGGAAAATGTCCTGTCCCCTCCCCACCCCCAGATAAAAGTGCAAAGCAGATGGAAGTTCCTTCTGTGAAGAAACCAAATTCTATACTCTTTATATCCAACCTCCATTACCTCCATCTCTATAAAGTATTAACAGAAATGCAATAAATGCTTGATTGATTTATTAAGTGAGCTTCTTCCCCAAGCTACTTTCGAATCTTACCACTCAAGCTGCACCAGCATCATGAGCTTGTCAAAAATGCAGACTCTCAGGCCCTACCCAAGACCTCCTAAACCAAAATCTGCACTTTAACAAGATTTCCAGGAGATTTGTAAGCACTTTAAGGTCAGAGAAGCATGTTTTATAATGTACTTTAATTTTTACACTGTTATCATTTAGTCTAGTAGGTTCTATCACTCCTCAAAGATCATATCTTGCCATTGGGGACAATTTTCTGGAAGTCAGAGAGTAAAAGCTGACATTATTGAGCACTAACTGTGCCAGGAGTAGAGAGCACATCGTTAACATGATGGGAGTTACGCAACTAGAAAAAGGTGAATTTAGGTCAGAACGCGTTGTGGCTTCCACATCTAGGTCCACATTTTCTGTCACTGGACTGCTAAGCCAGGTGCTGCTTCTCAGAAAGAACACTATTGGCATTTAAGGCCCGGAACTTTTGTGGGACTGTCCCATGTTCTGCAGGATGTATGATGTCCCTGTCTACTACCCAGGAGACTACCCATATCCTGACAACATAATAAAACCCCCACACATTTCCAGACACCCATGGGGTGGCACTGTCTCACAAAAACCAAAGTCTTGTAGTATTCATGTAGTGATTTTGAGAAACTAATTCCTGGGATTTGTCTCTTCTTTCCACTGTTTAAATATTTATAAAATGCTTTAAGATTTTACATTTTACTTTTTATTTCAACAGAAGGTTATAACTACTGAGCGCCTACTCTATACAGACTGAAAAAAATAAGGTCCTTGACTTCTAGCAGCTCACAATCTGGTTAGGGAAATAAAGCCTTAGCGATTCAAGGCACTCTAAGATTAAGTCTAGAAAACACACATGCACGCACGCACGCACGCACACACACACACACACACACAAAGACCTAGATTTATTTTCTGGCTTTATGCCACTTATTCTTTGTGAGCCCACTGGCAATCTCTAAGCCTCTGTTCCTCCATCTGTAAAATGTGAGTGTTATTAAACAATGCATGTAAATTGCCAACACACTGCCTAAAGAATGATATATGCTTAATAAATGATAGCCACCCCCATCAATCACCACCTCCACCAAATCAGTGAAGATATAGGACAAAAAATGAGATGGAGAGAGGATGTGCATCAGGGAAGAGAGCTTTCTAGGCAAGAAGTACAGCCTAAACAAAAGCTTGTATGGGAATAAGCATGCCCATGGAAGAAACTGTACAGGACTCACAAACTGAAGTGAAGGGTTCCAGTCAAGAAGTTAAAAGAGGTGAACATGCCAAAGTCAAAATGAGTTTTTGCCTTTGCGCAGAATCTCATAGGGACTTTTTAATTTCTTTAATATCATGACTTACAAAGAAATACAAAAAACAATAATAATAAGCCTACAGAGGAGTTGAACTTCCTATACCAGGGAGCATAGATGTATCTATTACCAGTCAATGTCTTTAAGAAGCCTGAAGAATTAAATACATGATACAGCTATGGGACATATTTTAATTTTTATTTAAATTCAAACCTGTCACGTAATTTATTTTCAGCTTCACAAAATGCCCTTTAAGCCCAGACCAGGGCTAAATCACCTAGCTGATAAATAAGTGTACATATAGTATTACAGCATATTTAGTTCTTCAATTTTACAAAGTCCACAATTTCAGCATGAAAGAATATTTACAAAAGGATTCTAAAATATCTTAAAATGGCCAAGAAGCTGTTGCTACTAATATTGAGTTAAATAGCTTTCTGCAGCATTCTTGCTTCTGTTGTTCATTAATAAAAGTGCTATAATGCCCAGCAGAAAAGAAAAATTAGCAAATCAATTAATTAAAGCCCTATCAACACTCCTTTGGCCACCCAATCACATCTTTGTTGTAAATAAGCTTTCTTGCCTAAAGTCATTAGTTCTCCATAAGTAAACAATAATTCCCTTGAATTTAAACTGATTAAATATCGGAGAACAAATTTCTGATCCACTCTGATCTAGCCAGGATATTGAAAACAAAAAGCATTATTGTCTTACTAACCTAGCAAATTCAACACAACTGTATACATTTCCGAATTCTGAATTAACATCCAGGTTTACCTTCCCTCCTGAGGACATTAATTAGCCAGAATGCTATCTTTAGTTATCTCACATACACACACACACACACACACACACACACACACACTATAGTAATTAAAGAAACCACCCATTTCCTTCTCCCTAAGTTCCAGGAAGCCATGTTATTTCTGTGGACCAATTTCTATTTGCCAACTGTTCCCCGGAGCTTTTAACGGAAAATAAAATGTACTAGAAGCTTCTCCAAATGACAGCCAAGAATATATCTCCTAGTCTCTCCTCCCTTCAGAAGAAAACGCTAAAAAAAAGAAAAAAAGAAAAAAAGTGTGTGTTTGCGTGTATTTAAGACATATACATCGAGAATCTTGTTAAATCCTGAAAGATTTAAAGCCCTCACAGTCTCCTGAAACAAAATGTTTGAAGAAGCTTCTAGTCTCTAAAGTTAGCTGAATCCTTTGCAACATTCACCTCTTTTTTTGGCTCCTCTAATTATCCCTTTTAACTTAATGCTGGTTATTTTTATATCTCTTCCCATCTTCTTCCCTCATACCACATTGTTTACAACTGTTAAAAAAAAGTTTGTATTCAAATATAGTCTCTATTTTAACTTCTCAGTGTGTTCCTCTCTAATAGAGTGAAGAGCTTTTTTCTTTTTTTTTTGTTGGGGGGGGGGGTTGGGGGGGAGGTGGCTTCTTTCAGCATTTTCCTTCTTCAGTCCAGATAGGATGAATTATCAATATAATCTCCAACAAACAACTTCTTAACTATTTCCCATTTATCAACCTTAGTTCGTATTAAAACACAAAAATAGATTTATCGCAACCAAGAGTTACATATAGATCATTTCATCCTGTGAGGGAGTTAGGGGGACTTATTTTCTTCTGATTTAGATCCAAGGCAGGTATTTTATGTCACCCGAAAAGTTGCCAAGGCAAGAAAGAGCCTCGTAGCAATTCCCCACACTCCAGTCTCTTCTCTCAGTTCTTGTCCCTGGCAAATACCTCCCAGAAGGCCAGATTATTTTGTTAGAGAAGCCCCAAGCTGCCTAAAATCCCAAGCAGGATAAAAGCTTTAGCAAGGTTTATGTAACTGACACTTATTTTCCTCATTCAACCAACACACAAAAATAATCTTCCCTTCCTGCTCCTCAGATGATGCCCTTCGCTTCCTGTCCAGGTCAGATTCCTGAGCTAAAGGTCCACCCACGGCTCTACTTCCTGCCCCCCAGAAAACTCTCCATTTCCTGTGACCTTAATGCCAGTTTTCTCCCATGGGCTCATGTGCTCCTTGGACTGTCACATTTGTTTACCTCTTGCTTACTCCTTACTCCTGATCTTATCTCTTAGACCTGGCATTCTCTCGAGGTTCTTTGCTCACTCACCAGCCTCACCCTTCCTTGAAACCACCTTTTTCACCGAAGTCATTCAGGAGCTGACTAAGGCCAATCGGAACTTTTTAATATCCTGTTGACTGGTTTGCTCTATTAGCTTAATAGTAAAAATCACCATCTGCAGAATTCTGTCTTTTAAAGACTTAGAACCTCACACTTAATTAGGACTATTTTATATCTGAATGGTGATGCTTATCAGCTATGTGCCATGCCCTTGTTTTTGGTTTTGTTTGTTTTTGTCTTGTTTTGTTTTTACACACTAAGAAAGATTGCACCTACCTGCTACCTCTGTTGACTTCTTAGGTTAGATTAGTTCCTCTAGTCATTTTTTCTCATAATGCCTGTATTCGTTATTATTGTAATTATGACCAGTGTAACAAATTGCTTGTCTAATTATCTAATAGTTTTTCTCCAGAAAACTGTAAATTTTATGAGATCAAGAAAAAGCCAGGTAGTTCCTTCTCAAGCCATTCTCATTTCTTTCTATCATGCCTTCCTCATTTTCTGTTGCCAGACAAACACAGGGCTTGGCACTTATTAGATATCAACAAATACATATGGAATGCACCACAAAAAAAAAATGGTACCTATTGAAAGTGATGAATATGTTAATTAGCTTAATTGTGTTGAATATTTCACGATGTGTGTATGTGTGTATATATAATCAAGTTATACACCTTAAATATTGAGTGGATGAATGTTGAGTGGATGAATGAATGAAGGAATAAATGAATGATGCCTTCTCTCTTCTATTATCCCCACTCTTCTCCTTTCGGTGCCACACCTAGTTCTTACCTTCAATCATGGAGGCAAGTTGACCCTGGTAGAATGAGAGAAGCAAATGCCGTGTACAACACCTTTGAGGCCCTTCTTGGAACAGCATTCAGGTCACAGTCATGGTGGTAAGACTGGTTTGACTACAATGATGCATCTTTCTTTAATATTTTCTATTTAAAAAATTTATCTTTTTAAGTGCTCTCTACATCTCTATGTCAGTACATTATATAACATGACATCTCTGGGCCCTGTGGTGACAGATTTTGACATACATACAGGAAACTCTTCTTCAAACATGAATAGAAGCTGGCAAAAGAATGCTTTTTTGTACTACTTTGCAAAAGCCACTAATGTGGAATGAGTTGCACAATAATAAATTATTCAGATCATAAATCTAAAGAAATTAGTTCATCATGATCAATATAATCTAAGTGAATTGGTGTGTGGGATTCAATTTTTGTAATATAATTAGTTTTGAAATATTCAAGTTAAGGAGGCTAAGATCATGATGAAATGCACTGAGTCTTCTGATTTCTAAGTAGAAGAATATTTCATTTTGGTCTTATACTAATAAATCTAAATTATATTCTTTTCCGTTTAAATAAAAATTCTCATTTTTTTCATTAAATCATGGTTTCTAGTGTTGTTAAAGCCCTAGCTGTTGAAAAATATCAGAAGAATGATAGAAAGTCACCTAAGGCCATTTACTAATGAAGTTAAGCTGTCTCATCATATGAAAATTTATTTTTTTCAGTAATTATATTGTAAGTTGGCAGTTTTGAAAACTGTACCCCTTAAACCACAAAGAACTTTTCTTAAACTGATAATTTTTTTTTCTAATTTGAAACTCTACATTATCATTCTATTCATATGTCCAGCGTAAGCTACATCATTTCCTTAAAATTATTTTTGTGTTCTATACTAGCCAAGTAATACATTGTCTCCTATTTTCAAATTCTTCTGTGCTTGGAGAAGTGATGTTTGCATGACTCATTGAAAGTATACTCAATGAATCTCTGTGTTTTAATGTAGGGTTTCTCAACATGAGCGCTATTGACATTTAGCCAGATAGTTCTTTGTGGCTAACCTGTACATTGCAGGATGTTTAGCATCATCCCTGATTTCTACCCACTCCACACCAGGAGTGCCTCCCACTTGTAACAACCAAAGATGTCTCTAGACATTGCCAAATGTCCCATGGGCAGCAAAATTGCCTCCAGTTGAGAACCACTGTTTTAATATATTGTTTCTTCCAAATAAGAAGGCATCATTAAGTCATTTTTTATTTTCCCTTTATTCTTTATCAATAATACTAACAATCATTCACTATGTGCTAAGCAAATACTTCACATTTAGTAATAATCTCATTTAATTCTCACCACAGAACTATGAGGTAGGTATTACTATCCCCATTTTACAAAAGTGGCAACTGAGAATTGAAAAGTTAAATAATTTATAAAGATACAATTGGGGAACAATTCAAGGCCAACTGACACAAGAGCCTAGTCTCTTAATTTCTGTACCCAGCCAACTCAAGATCTGTAGTCAGAATTTCTAAGTTCAGGTCCTTGCTACACCACTTGTGGTCTTGGGAAGATTATATTACCTTCCTGAACCCTTTCTTTATACCTAATGTGATATTAATTATAATTTATATCTCACGGGGTTGAGAGGATTTAATGAAACAGCATGTAAATGTGATCAGCTCAGTAGTTATAAGGTATTATATAAATAAAATTACATTAATATTCTGTTATATTTTTACTTCAGTATTTAACCAGAAGAAGGAATACAATTTAAACAATATTTCTAAAGAATAAAAAATAATTATGTGCACCATAATAAAACTTTACCTCTCCACTTTACGGAAATGACAAATTTTAAAGAACCACCTTATTAAAGCCATAGAATCTACAGAACTTTATGATAATACTTAATTCCCACTCTGTCTCTTTGAATTCTTTTTTTTTATGAAACAGACCCAGTGTATTAAAAAAAAAAATCCTAGAACAGAAATATGTGACTACTCAATGTCATATCTACTTCCTTCAGTGACTTTTTACAAAACCATTATCTTTGTTGTTGTTGTCATTGTTAGCATACAATAATATATTAGTTTCAGTTATACAGCATAGTGATTAGAGATCTATATAACTCACAAAGTGATCATCCCACTAAATCTAGTACTCCTCTGCCCCCTACATATTTATTACAACATTATTAATGATACCTCCCTTGTCTGCCCTAATTAAGCATATTGGCAGCAGATTCAATCTCAGGGAACCAACTTTGGCATTCTAACAGTTTGGCCGATCTCCACCCCATAGGGCAACAAATTCCCAAAATTCCTTTGGAAATAAAGGAGCTGTTAGCTTCCTAAATATGCCAGATGTCTCTACCTCAGATTCATTTCTATAATACAGTATTACAGAATGTTAGAATGTTAGCTTCATAGGGGACATGAAAAATGTATTTTGTTCATTTCTGCAAGCATCTTGGACAGTATCTCACCTCTAATATGTGCTCTTAAATTAGTTTGAATCTTAGATCCACCACTTATAAGCTGTGGTTTTCAGTAATTCACTTAATCTCTTTAATCCTCAGTTTTTTCATTTGTAAACTGGAATAATAGTACTTACTCATAGGATTAGCACAAATACTACTATAAATACCACAAAGTAGCAGCACTGTGCCAGGCACAGTAAGCACTCAATATATGTTTTAAATTAATTGCCTGTGTTATTTATTGCCTCTGCTTAGAATTTTTCTTCCCACCGTCTTCCTCTTTACCTGGTTAGTTTCCACTAATCCTTTAGGTCTCAACTTAGATGTAACCCCTTCTAGAAGATGTCTCTGAACTTCCAAGTCTGAGTTAGCTGCCTTCTAGTTTTGTAACATCTTGAACATCTCTCCAGAGAGAGAGAGAAACATTTAAAGACTTTTGCAGACCTTAAGCATTCTGATTTGGAAGATCCCACCTATGTCTTTATAAAACATACCACAATTTACCTATACCTATGTCCTGTGCCCTGGCTGCTGCAGCAAAAACTTCTAAGCTAAAAGCATAAAACTATCGGTTCCCTTAACACTGAATTCTGTGGGCTTGTTGGGCTCTGCCTCCCAGCAGCACTCTATAGATGAATTACTCTGCAGTTTTCATAACTCTAGGGACATGCTCACCACTTTTTTTTTTTTAAGATGATGGGAATTGATTTTTATCTTTAATTTTTGCTTACAAATAATTCATCTGTTATGAGAAAAGTAACGAGCTCCAAAGGAAAAATGCAGACACCAGTCCGTTCCCATACTGCCTTGAGTCAAAGGGTAAGAATGATCTACCACCAATAAGCATATTGAGAAACAACCTACAAGTTGTAATTTTGAGTTAGACTATAAATAGGTCTAGCTCTACCCACTGCGATGTTCTTCTAAAATTCAGAGTTAAATACCATCTCATTACTCTGTCCTGTTAGTTGAGACTCTTTTTGATGCAAGTGACTGACCCAACTAAAACTAACTTTAGAAAAAAGGGGGTGAGGAGTATCGGCTCTTGCAACTTGGAAGTCCAGGAGTGTTCTGGCTTTAGATGTAGCTGGATATGAGAGAGGAGAGGAGGCATCTGAAAGGGTGAAGGGGAAAGGGCTTGCAGAAATGACCAACTCGACCAGTTAAAACCCGTTCCTAACTGCCCTCTCACCCCCTTCCAGAACTCTCCAGCTAACATGTTTTCCCATAGCTACCTCCCCCTCAAGGACTCTCTAGCTTACATCTGTTGATTCATGGCTCACCAACCAACTAACATCCTTCCTTATCTCTGTAGCTGTGTAGGAATAACAAGACTGTATAAAACTTGTTATGCTACAATCAGGGCTCAGCCATTGGATAGGAATCCGCTGAGCAGGTGCTGGCAATAATAAGTGTTGCTTCCTACTTATAGCCTCAATGTCCCTTCTTCTCTGTTCAAGAATCCTATAACAGTGCTGGTAATGCCAAGGTCGCAAGACAAACAACCTGTAAGATCAGAGTTCTGGAAATTCTCCTCCCTTACAGCCCCTCACCGGAAGCTCCCCCTCCCATCTTGAGTCATGAGGCAAACGTGAAACCTCGGACAAAGGAATCACATGCCCCTTGCATGGACATTGCAAGGGTATATAAGCTGTAAGAAATCTAACCAAGGGGAGATTGTGTTTTGGGTCTGTTGAATGCCTCACACTCTCCACCAGCATTAAATTCTCCTTCCTCTAATAGAGTTGTCCGAGCATCCAAATTCCTCCATTCGGTGTCACTTCCTGCAACAGATAGGGCTCGAGTCTTGCCATCAGTTCTCTCCTGTCTCCAGGCTCTATCTGAGCATCCAAATTCCTCCATTGGGTGTCACTTCCTGCAACAGATAGGGCTCAAGTCTTGCCATCAGTTCTCTCCTGTCTCCAGGCTCTGCTTCCCTCTGTTGTGCTGACTTCTCTCTCTGCAAGTGAGAATTTGTCTCTTATCAAAATGAAAGGTAACAAAGAAAATCCCATTGAGAAGCCCAAAACAATGTCTACTGCAGTAGATAATATCCTGATTTACACATGATGTTAATAAAGAAATGAGTTAGAGACCTACTCCCTTAAGAAATCCAAATTCTACCCATCGTTCAGAGCCCACCTCTACCATGAAGCTTTCTCTGATAACCTTACCCCTAGTGATCACTACTTTATCAAAACACTGAAGCATTTATTGTCTACAAGTCACCAGGCCCTGTTGGGGTCAAGGGCATACTGTCAAGATAAGGACACCAGACTCAGCTGGGTTGGGGGAATGGTCAGTGCCTACTAATCCATGCAGCTTCAATTCTAACAATAGCAATAATAATGATGCCATTACAGTTCTCATTTGTCGAACATTCATTATATACCAGCCACTGTGCTGAGCATTATACATGCATTGTCTCACATCTAATCCTCAAATCTTATGAGATAAGTACTACTTTGTACTTTAAAATATTTTTAAAAGGAAGTAAAATCAAGGTTTATATAGTCAAGTAATTGGTCAACGAACTCACAACCAATAAGTTGCAAATTCCAAATTTAGACCCTAAATCGCTACACTACATGACCTCATTTATCAATTGATTTGTTCATTTATTCATTCAACAAACATTTGCTATGTGGAATACTGATTCATCAAGATTTACAAAGATGGATATAACATATGGTCTCTATCTCCAAGAAACTTTCGGTATAAAGAGGGCAACAAATCAATAAACAAATGTAATGGTACATTGAAAAAGCAGGTCTCCAAACTGGAGTTGCACTGAGAATTCTATTTTTTCTCTCAGCTAGTGCTTTAACTCTGTTCTATGGACTATCTTCTTTACATGGGAAGTGGATGAAATCTTGGGCAGATTCCATAAACTCTTTTGAATGTTTGCAGTGCAAAGTCCCTCTGTCCGTTAGTCACAAGAACAGTCTGATTTTAGATCAATAATCTGAATTTCATTCAAAGTTAAAGTTTCTCATCTCCCCAGGCTGGGGCTGCTTCAGGCTGGGGAACAAACAGTAGGAAAGAAGGGGTGGGTAAAGTGAACTTTTCCTCAGTCTTCCTGACTTTTGCATCTTCTCTCCTTTAGTCCTCTCCCAATACTGCCTCTGGCTCCATCAGAGTCAGTGGAGGAAAGGGAGAGATAAAGAAAAGGAGATTTCTTAGCCATCCAGTACCCTTGAGATCTGGCAGCCATGCTCTCTGACCTTAGAAGGACTGTTCATATTACGGGTTTCTTTTGTGGAATTGTCAGGGGTACCCTCCATGGGGCCTTCTGAACAGCCTCCTTAACACACACACACACCCAAAAAAACAGTGCCTCTCTTCTGACTTCTGATTTCTCTCTCTGCCTCCAGCCATCCAGAGTCACACCTCATCTACTAGAGTTGCTGCTCTCTCCTGGCTATCTTCTTGGGCAGGATTCAAAAATAACTCCGGGCTATTTTGCCCCTGTGAGTTCTACCTCTGGTCAATGAGAAATATACACTCTTGCCAGTCATCGTGAATGAAAGTGCAGCTTATTCCCTGTGAAGACCTGTCTCCCTCTGCTCTGCCAGTAGGCAGGCGGCTCCAGCCCATCTCTTACCCTCACTGTTCTCAGGCATAGAACAAATGACTATCCTTTTGCCCTCAAACCTCATGAGATTTCTGTTTTTCTTTTGAATGGTCCTGTTCCAACCCTCCTCTTGCTTGACTTGAGGAGAGCGTGAAGTCCCTCCCTCCATTCCCTCTTTGTGAGGTCGGGGAGAGAACGTATAGCACACATTGTCAATGCTCTTGGAAGAATGATCCTTCCCCCTCAGACTCTTCACTCTTTTGTATCCCAGAAGTAGGTCATGAACTCAAAAACTGGGCCTTAGAGCATCTCCTTTGCAAGCCCAGCACATGTGGCCTAGCATCCCACTTTGAAATATGGTAGTACTTGGCACCTATTTTTCCCATCTTGAACTTTGGGGTCTTAGCAGAAATTGAGGCATAAAAAGAAAGAGTTTCATTTTAATAAGTAATGATGAAGCATTCAACATAATAGAGACCCTTTATGCAGAGCAAGTTACTCCTTTTCCTAAGTAATAAGAAAAGATTTCATAGAAGAGGTGATATTTAAACTGCTTTGCAGGCAGAAGGTATGTTATATGCAAAAGTATGAAGATTTAAATAAGACATGCTCTATGGAGAATGAAATGCAGTGAAAATGTAGAGTGTATGCTGGACAATGGTGGGAAATGAACCCGAAAGCCAGATTGTGGGGATCTCATGTGCTGTGCTAGACAGATTGGCCTTCCTCAAAGTACAAAAGGGAACCATCGAAGGGGTCTGGTAAGGGAGAGGTCTGACTAGTTCAGATAATCTAGGAAGTTGTATGAAGGCTGAACTGGAGGGAGGAGAGACAGGACAGCAGGACTGGTAGCAAGGGATTACAATGAAGACATGATGGGGTGGTAGCATTCGGGCTGCCTTCTTGATTATTTGCACATTTTTTACTTCTAGAGCATTATGTTTACAGAGACAACCCATGTTTTTTAACTCATGTGAATTTTCCACTGAGGTCATACTTTATTTTTAGAAATGCATTCTATGCAAAATATATATAAAACAAGCTCAGAGTAATCTAAACACAGTACTATGTCGCCTCTAAGAAAAAGAAAACCTTTGGGGTCTTGTTTCCCATTGGATTCATACTTATGAAAAATCACTTGAAAATTAGTTTATAGATCAAAAAAAGGTGGATAAGTCTGCCACACAGTAACAACTTTCCAAACAAAATCAGACGCAATCATCAACATCTGAATTGCACTCACTAATTTTTTTGCTTGCATGTCTTGTTTTACGATAGATTATTTGGAAATAATCTTATCCCTGAGGTTACTCATTTCTCCCCCACAGAACCATGCACATGGTCATGTCTTATTATCATGGAAGTTTGGAACTTGCTGTCTCCTGAAAAAAAACTCATAAAAATTCTGAGAGAAATAATAGCTAAACCATCTAAATCCAGGCTAGGTCATCCAATTTAGTTCCTCTTTGAACAATTACCCAGTGTGTTCCACACTTTAAGGCTAAGGGGATCATTCTCTCAACGTTACTGTCGCACCCTTGTGTCTCCTTAATTGGATTCACTGTTGTCTATAGTATCAGCCTTTTCCAAACATTATGATAATCCTATTTATGTTTCCAATGGGATTATGAGATTTTTCTTAATTAAACATGAAGCATATTTCAAAAAATCTCACTAGAAAGCACAGAGACTTCTTGTTAAACAGTTTCTAAATGTCCTTCCACTTACCAGACATGATTGTAGATCAGTGTCAATCACAAACCCATTGGACACATGACCAAAATACTCCCAGAGAGGGAGTAGGAAGCTCCCATTACTAGGCTTAAGTTCTGCCTTCATAACACCCACACCTCCCCTGGACTCCCTGAAGGCCAATCTGTGTCATTTGCTCAGCGTCTCCTGAGCCCCACATCAGGCCTGGTGCATAGATGTCTCCCAGTAAAAACTGATTGAATTGTTCATTGGATTTTAAGCAAGACCTCTTAGAAATCATGTCACAGATGTTCTAAAGTTCTTGTTTTTTTTGGCGTTTGCTCACAATCGGCAATTGTTTTATTGTTTTTACAATGAAAATTAAATTGAGACAGAATCATTCATAGAAGGAAGTGGAGCTTGAATGATTTAAGGCCATTTTGTATCTGTCCCAGCTCTGTTTTGGTCTTCTGCTGAGCAGCTACACTTTTAGCTTTAAATAAATAAAGCAAAGGAGAAGAGAAAGGCTAGAAATATTGGATCGGCTTTTCAGAGGAGGAAAGAAATACCTCCTTTGTCATAAACTACAGGAAACATCTCTTGAGCCTACTAATTTGGGTGCAACTACAGGATCAATCAAATTACTTGGAAAGCTCTGCTTCGGAGAGGACAACCTGTGAAGGGCAAAAGGGACATAACTTTCAACTAACATTTTTTAAAAAGAGGTCTACACTATCTAAATAAGACTCCAATGTTCTGTTTCTATTTTAAAAGCAGAACAAATTGTTGTTCATTAATATATTGAAAATATTCATTTTAATATATATGTTAATTTTAGAAAAAAAATATGATAGCATAGGATTTGGTTGATATCTTACATAATTCCAGGCATCTCTATTTAATCAATATTCTTTTGACCTATTTTATAGGACTTGGGGTATAATTTTCCTATGTTAAATTATTTTAGAGGATTGCAGTTGTAGCTTTGTCTTTTTGACATTTTATTGATCATAACTGTATTTTAGTTGCTACTGAGTCCTTGGTCAGCCCTTAATTACAACATTGTTGCTCAAGGAGAAAATGTTCTATTTTATGAAAGATATGATTTCTAAGAACACAATGTGGGGGGAAGAAAGGTGGGAGGGGCTGACTGTAAAATCTAGGAACATATATTTATGGCTATAGTCAAAGTGATAACAGGAAACATCTTAGGGAAAAGGATACTGGCTAGGAGATTGTAAGATGAATAATCAGCAAAGGCTTTTCAGAGCAAATAAGCCTCAATCTGTTATTTAAAAGAAAGTAAATAGAGTAAAGATGAAAAGACACACCGTATGTGGTTATAGTTACTGTTATGTAACATCCGTTGAACAGAAAGAGTTTTATTGCTTAGGCCAGTCACTCTCTTTTACCTACTCCAGTTACTCACACCAGGTAACAGAATACTCATGACACGGAGTTAACGCATTTGTTTTTCTTTATAATGTAATAAATCATTATTGCTTGTCTACCATGACCCAGGCATTATCCTGGGTGTTGGGAATATAAAGACAATTATAATTTGGTCTTTACTCTCAAAAGGTTCATGGTTTAGTAGGAGGAACAGACAAGTAGACAGTGCAGTAAGGTAAATGCTACTATAATAGAGGTAGTGTTGGAGCACAAAGAAGACTATATTAAATCTATATTTGTGGGCATGAAGAAGCTTCCCCAAGAAAAAGTATAAAAGGATGAAGATGAAAATATCCAAAAAGTGATCCAACTGATCCTGCTAGCCCGCCAAGGACAGCAGCCTCTCTCAAACAGGGGCAGCCTCAGACCATCCTACTCCCCTGCCACACGGAAGGAGAGAGAAAAGACATTTGTTCTAAAAATACTACTCCACAGACAAGACTCAGAGGCACTGTTTTTTTCCCACTAAAGCCCCCACTCCCTCCTAGCACTATCCCTGGTCATCCAAGTCGTTCCAGATCTGTTCCAGAGGCCCTCCTCTGAAACTTAAGTAAGAGGAATCATTGAGCTTCTTCTAGAACTTAGAGGATGCGACTTGAGTATATGTGATGTTTGGAGAAGTCACAACATTGTACTCCCCTCACATCACTGGTAGGAGTGCAAGGTAGGGGCCCTCATCAGCACCCCATTGGTGTCTCAGCCTCCCATTTCCTCTCTTATTCTCCCTTCTATGACCCGGCTGAGAGAAGCTTTATCTCTGCTATTATTCTTCTAAATCTCTCTGTCTTATACAAAGATCAAGACATTTCTAACTTAACCAAACTCCCTGCCCAGTCTTCCTCTATTCCCTTCACCCAGCTTGATTTTCCTACATAGAACTTGCAACCTGACATATCATACATGTTCGTATTTGTCAACTGTCTCTTCACACTACTCCATGAAGACAGAGACTTGGAATGTTTTGTTCTCTACCCTCCCCGCAACTATAGCAGAGACTGGCACAAGCTCAGCACTTTTTAAATACTTGTTGAATAAATAAATGAAAGTATTTTAGCAACTTCAAGACATTGTGTTCCCTAACAACTGGCTACATCGTTGCTGGCAATAGCCAGAGGATCTTCCACCGGAACTGCCCTCCTTCAGCCAAAACAGCTAATGATAACCTGAGCGTTATGATGAGTATTGGCGATACATCTGAAAACATTATCCTGTCCTGGTATCCAACCCTGGAGGATCTATACCTGGAATATTACGTGCAGCTTTAGTTGTTATATCGCAAGAAATGGCCAAATAGAAGCAAATTCAAAGATCTAGGAAATAGGCCTACCAGAATAAGGAGTAGGACATTTCAGTATGAGGCGACAAAAGATGAGGAAATATGATCAAAATCTAGAAAACCATAATGTTATGATCAAAACAAAGGTAGACTTGTATACCAAATCAAAGATACAAAAAAAAAAAAAAAAAAATGGAGGGAAACTCTTTAAAACTTGGAAAGTAGTGCAGTGTGATAGGCAATAAGATAGGCACACTTGAGTTTAAACCTAAAATCTAGCATGATCTTGGACATGAACTACTATGAACTAGCACTTGTAAGTAAATTGTCATGAGTAGCCTTATGAAGAGAATGCACATATGAAGCACACAGCAATTGTTTATTCCCTTCCTATAATAAGGAAAATATTGGGATTAATAAAAGGAAGTCAAAGCAAAAGACAAGCTTAGGTAAGTTTTGTTATAGGATAGAAAGAACAAGATGAATTAATAGAGGCAGAAAATATATATTATCTTATATTTATTCTGCATTTGATAATCAACAGACCATTTTCACTGACTTTATTTCCTTTGACTTCACAAGCTATCTTATGAGATAGAAAAGGTAGATATTATTACACCCATTTTACAGATGAGGAAACTGAGGTTAGGTTTTTTTTAAGTCCTCTTAATACAAGTTTGATGATCTTACCATCACTCCACAGGGCCTCTTTATAGAATTTAAATCATTTCTCAGAAAAGCTTAGTCACTTAAGAGAGACTCACTATGGGTGATTAATGAAAACAAAGATGTCTGAGGATTTAGTCTGTGAACGAAATCAATAACCACCAAACTCTTTCTCGGCACACCTCATATGCCTGTTATGAAGCTATTCAGCTGGATGGGACCTGGATCTAATTCTCCCGAGCAAGTTTCTCAGACCACTGTTTGCTGTCCTTAACTGGGCATGAATGCAGTCCATCAGTGAGGCATGCCCAGGGAGATTTTCTTCCTGCCTCTGGTTTTGGAGGGCATGTTGTTATGCATTCCCAAGGGTGGAGGGCAGACTTGGAAAGCCTGGGTCTTCAGTCACAATAATCCTACTTACCAGAAACAGCTAAACCAAATTTATAACATATGTTTCCACAGCCTCAAATACCCACCATTTGTCCCATGACCTTCTGTCTTTAAACAAATGCCAAACAAGGAGATTCAATTATTCAGTCAGTCTAATAAGGAATCAGTTTATACTGAAACTCAATGCTGGATTTATGCAATTGTACACTATGGGTCACACTGAAAGCTCTATGCAAGCCTGGAGCTACAGTCAAGAAAGATTCCTACCTTTCTATACAGGTAAACTAGTATCTAGGTAAAATGGATCCTCAAAGGAGGAAAAGCCAATCACACCACACCAGTTTTTGGAAGGCAAAACAACAGAGAAACAGCATTCAGATTTAGTGCTGGATTTACGCAATTGTACACTATGGGTCACACTGAAAGCTCTATGCAAGCCTGGAGCTACAGTCAAGAAAGATTCCTACCTTTCTATACAGGTAAACTAGTATCTAGGTAAAATGGATCCTCAAAGGAGGAAAAGCCAATCACACCACACCAGTTTTTAGAAGGCAAAACAACAGAGAAACAGCATTCATTCATCCATTTAATAAATATTTACTGTGCTTTCTTGAAGTGGCAGATATAATACAAAGTGTTGGGAATATAAAACAGGACAAAAAACAGTTTTTGGTCTCAGGAGTTCAGGGTTTTGTGGTTAGGTAGACACAGAACAGTCTGAGTCATTTACAAACACAATGTAATAAGTATTATGATGGAAAGTATTATAAGATGCAATGGAGTGCATAATTCTTAAGTGTAGCTAGGACATAGCACTTTGGCAATTAGGGTAACCAACTCATCCTAGTTAGCCTGGGATTTCCCTGGTTTTACCCCTGACAGTCTCATGTCCTGGAAAATCTCCCTGTTTCAGGCAAAGTGGAATGGTTGATCACCCTACCTGTGAAGCTAAACAAAAACAACAACACACAAAAAAAAGTTATTTTGCTCTCTTTTCAAAAAACCAAGTTTATTCCTAGAGATACATGGGATCAGAATGACCTCATCTGGCTGAAAAGTCAGTCGTTGATGGAAAAATCAGTTATCTTTTATGGCTCTGCAGGACACAAATGAAAGTCAGCCTGATGTATTAAATAGAGCTCACACATGGTTTCCCTGGAGCTTGACTAGAGTCTTGGGCCATCTATTTCACCTGCATGAACGTTTGTTTGTTCATCTGTAAAATTGCAATAGATACGGTATTAGGATAAACCAGGTTATGCCACTAAATCTTAGTGGCTTATAAATACAAAAGCTTATTTGCTTTTCTGGAGTTGTGCTGCTCATCTCTTCACTCCAGACAGGTGACTGTTGTCTGTCTCCAGGAGGAAAAAGAAACATTTTTACTGACTCACCTTCCACCAGCAATCCCTGAACCAATATTAGACAACTGGGCTTTTTTGTTACAGCAGCATGACCTACCTATTCTGACCGATGGAGACACCCTATGGTGCAGGTGTGACCTAAAGAGGAAATAAGAGTAGTGAGGAGTGTTTGATGCCCTCTTAAGGGGTGATGCAAATGCCCTTGAAACCGTCTCCTCAGATTACTCATATAAACTACCTTGTCTAAAAGCCAAAGTTAGTGTTTAAAGTTAGGGTGCTGCTAAAGGTGCAACATTCCTGGTTTGACCTTTATACATACTTGCAAGTTTCTCACAGAGAAACACTTTTTCCACAGCCAGATATTACAACCCTGGTCCCACCTAGCTATTCTTCTGACAAATAATGAGCAGCTGGTCACAGGGTCAGAAAGTATGGTTGGCACAGCAATGCCCCTCCCTGCTACTGAAAAAACAACTATGCTGCAATAGTCTCGTGTTTTAAAAATGGACTTTTTAAAGCCACTGGATCATTTGGAACATGTTTCCCATGAGTTTTATAACATTTTAACTCTATTCTCCCTCACTTGAGTTTCTTTGTAAATTTCCTGTTCAGACTAAAGATAGCAATAAACAAAGTCTGTGGTCTGTATCTCGAAAAGGGAAACATATGCAAAGTCCAATTATCATCACTTTTCTCTGAAAATGGAAAGACTCTGCTTCCTGGAGGGTAATGTTCATTTGCAAATTGCCCTTTGATAGGCAATAAATGGCACGTCTGAACTAATGGTCTCTCTTTTTTAGAAATCATTCAAAAGAATTGGGTGGATAACTAACATCCGGTTATAGAGTGAGTAGCAAGAAGGGTTTTCCACTAGGAATCACTCATCAGAAGTTTAGACATGGCTGAACATTTTTATAACCGAAATCACACATTAAGGTCCGATAAGCATGTGCCTAACATATTGCCTATGTAACTGGGACATCAAAAATTTCTGACCTTTTGGTTAAGTAACATGAAATGTTTCTCTAAGTCTGATAAATGAATAAGTCCTTTTTAAAAAAGAAAGAAAGAAAGAAAGAAAGAAAGAAAGAAAGAAAGAAAGAAAGAAAGAAAGAAAGAGAGAGAGAGAGAGAGAGAGAGAGAGAGAGAGAGAAAAGAAAGAAAGAAAGAAAGAAAGAAAGAAAGGAAGGAAGGAAGGAAGGAAGGAAGGAAGGAAGAAAAAGAAAAAAAAGTCATAAAAGTTTAATTTTGTTCAGATGATTCTCATTATGATCTTGCTTGGAAGTGGGTTGTCCCACAGCATGAGTTTTATAGTGACGAATTTCCTCCTCCATTTAACATAGCAGTTACTTAGCTGTGTTTTTATGTATTAAACTACATTTTCTAGAGTTCAATTTAGTTAGTTTTACTCCTAATGACACTGGGAATAAAATTTCAGCATAATCTTATGAGGATCTATGGACAGGAAATTGTCCAGTGACAAAACTCCAGTGAAACAGCATCTAAAGTTGAAAATGTTGGATTGCGGGGGTGAGGGGTGGAGGGAGCCTGGAAACAAGCATTAAGGAAATGCCTCCTAGGAATAGAGGGAGAGTTTCCCAGGCAGCACTCAGCTCGGGAAACAATTACCTTTCCTACTGAAATCTTTACAGGCCTGTTCGGTCTCCCCTTTGTTAATGGGCAGAAGGCCTTCATAGATTTACAGGCAGTGGGAGTTCTAGAGGAGATCTTATGGACAGTATTCTCAAAATGCACTTCGAGTATAAGGACTACAGAGCCACATTGACTGCATTGCATAAATGTGTGCAGTCCTAAGTGGGCACAGAAAAGGAATTAATATTTCCCAATATGGGAGTCTCAGATCCCTAAGTTCCCTGAAGGGACTTAGGGGAATCAGAAACTATGCTAGAGATTCAAAAAGAAATCTCATTCACTTACTCGTTGATTCCTTCAATGAGTGTTTACCAACGGCTTATTATCATTATGTATAATGTGCTCTGCTAGGCCCTGGGAATTAATCAGAAAATGAGACAGCCCTAGTCCCTGACAGAACGAAGCTCTAGTTCTACTGGAGTTGTCTAGCATTATACAACTACTTTCAAAATTAATTATTCAGTTTAAATTGTGAAAGAGAAGTATAAGTTATTAGGAGAGCATATAACAGTGGACATTTTGCTGGTCCGAAGTTTAGGGAAGGCTTCTTTGAGGAAATGTTTAGAAATTGAGACTCGCTGAAGGATGAGTTGTAGTTAACTAAGCCAGAGAAGTGAGGTAAGAACACTACAGACAGAGAAAACAAGAAATGCAAAGGCCCTCAGGTGAAAAGGAAAATAGCACTCTCAAGGGACTGACTGAGAGACAGCCAGGTGGCTGGAGCAGAGATGATGAGCATGTGAGGAGAAGGCAAGGCTGCAAAGGCCATCTGTCAAGGATTTGGGGCCTGAGCTGTGGGAGGGTAATGGTTGACTGTTAAATTAGACAAGGAATATCAGTCGTATTACTTGAAATCAAATAATAAATCAAACAAATCACATAATGCAAAATAATACAAAAAACTCCATGAGAGGCTCCTTTCTCCACGTTCCCTTCACACCAATCTCATGTGAGAAGTAACCAGGATGAACAGTTTTGTGTGTATATTTCCAAGTCTATTGTTATAAATATTTTAAAGAGTGAGTTGTTTTGTATTGTACCTTCATAAATTAAATTATACTATGCATATTGATGTGAAATTTTTATTTTCATTTAGTAATATGACTTAGAAATTTTTCCATACCTTTCATATTTAGATCTACTTCATTCTCTTATTTAATTATTCTTCTATTAGTGCACTTTTTTTTCAAAGTTACAAGTAGTATTGCAGAAGACTTCCAGAAATATGACATTCTAAGCCAGCACTGAAGCTTAACTCTTCCACTCTAAAAAATAGAAATTCTCAACCATGACCAAAATAATGTTTTAAATACACGACCAAGCTCAAAAAAATAAAAAGAAAAACCCACCATTTTCAAAAACATCGAGAGAATATACAGCCTCAATGGGGTATCAGTCTCGGTCTGAGGCCTGAAGTTTTCATGAAAGCAGGAGCAGGAAATGCGAACTCAGTCTACAGAAAAGTGTGAGCAAGAACTGAGCTCCTACAAGAAGCTGGGGTCCTCAAATAGCCATCAATGAAAAGGATCCGAAACATATAGTCTACCAACTCGGAGTAGTTGTGAGTAAGCTTGCCATAACCCAGGATGATTCTTGGAAAAAAAAAAAAATACCATATTGTGAAGTTGAAAATTCAATCCTGCACCATATGTAGGCATGTGGGAACCCCAAGGTAAGAAATTATCATAAAAAAACTCCACACAGAGCACTATAAAACATTACTGAAAGAATATAAAGAAGATATAAATAAATGGAGGAATGTGTCATGTTCGAGGACTGGAAAACTCGATTTTATGAAGATGTCAGGTTTCCTCAAACTGATCTATAGACTGTGCAATTCCAATTCAAAATCTCATCAGCTTTTTTTATTTTTTTCAGCAGCTTTTTAAATGTGGAAATCAACAAGCCTATTCTAGTATTGTATGGAAAAGAAAAAGTCCAGAAATAGCTAAAATACTATTGAAGAAGAACAAGATGAGAAGACTATTTTGTCTTGATATGCAGATATCAAGATTTAGGATTAAGAGAATATGGTATTGGCATAAGATTAGCAAACTGACCAATGGAACAGAATAGAGTCCAGAAATAGATTCATGGGTATATGATTAAGACACGTTGCAGAGCAGTGGAGAAAGAACAGTCTTTTCAATAAATGATACTAAGTCGATTGGACATCTATGAGGAAAAAATAAATAAAACTTGACCTAACTCCCATGATATCAAAAAACCATTTCCGAGAAAATTATAAATCTATATGTGAAAGGTAAAACAATAAAACCCCTAGGATTTAACACTTAGGAGAATATCTTTATGAACCTAAGTCAGGAAAGAAAGAAGAAAGAAAAACGAAGAAAAGAAAAAAAGAAATAAGGAATAAAGAAAGAAGGAAGGAAAAAATGGAGAGAAGGAGAGAAGAAGACATACATATGGGGCAAAGGCAAATCCAAAAGCAAAACACTTCTGTTGGGAAATATCCGCAACTCAGAAGACAAGTGATCCAAAAACATAACACAAAAAAATAATAACTTCTAAAGATGAGCTGTCAATAAAATTGCCAAGCACACACAGAAACAAGTGGTCAATTAAAATTGCATTCAATGCACAGATTATCTTAAAGATAATTAGTATCTTTTGTGTAACAGGTAAATTATTAAGTATTTACTATATGCCTAGCACTAGACTGAGTTTTCTAAACAGATCATTTTATTTAATCAGATCATTTTATTTAATTCTCATACTTAATACATAAGTACACTCATATTCTCATTTTTCAAACAGGGAAGCTAAGCCTTAGAAAGTAAAGCAGATTTCCTGAGATAATACAGGAAGAAACAGGTAAAGATGGCATTCGAACTCGGGCAAGCAGATCTCAAGCTCATAACCACCACATTAAACTTTCTGTACAGAAACATGGATTATATTTTCATAGATTCAGGTATCATTTTTCTATCCTTCAATAACAGTTTAGAAAGTTTCTTAAAATATGGATTTACATATTTTTATTAACTTTGTTTTGTGGTATTTTATAGTTTTTGATGCTATTTTGAATAACATCCTCATATCCATTACATTTTCTATTTGGTTGCTATTGGTGATTAGGGGATCTATTAATTTTTTTAAATCTTATATCTGACTAATGAGCTGTCTTACTAGTTTTTCAGTTGATTCTCTTAGATATTCCAGATAGTCAAGGTGAGGGATGTAAATAATGACAGAATCCTCTCTTTCTTTTTCCTGACTACCTCATTTGCCATATTTGTGCATTTTATGCCATGAAGAAAAGTTCCTAATGTAGTACGGGGGGTAGGGTGGGAATTTTTTTAATGCCTTCTAAGTAGAAGGAACTCTGTTTCGAGCACAAGGTTATGAAACGGCTTGACAGATTTCAGAAATTGGGAGTAGTTCAACGTGACTGTAAGGTAGGGTACAAATGAGGAAAGCAGTAGATGATAACTTGAAAGGGAAGATGGGATCTTGAAGGATGACAAGTCATTAAAAGACTTTAAGCAAGGATGTGGCATGACATGATTTACATTTTTTAAAAAAACCACCAAAGTCAGCAGTGCGAAGGACAGGTTGAGGGAGGTAATACTGAAGAAAAAGAAAAAGATTAGGAGACTAGAGCAACGAGACAAACAAGTGATGAGCCATCCATGGAGTAATGAGAAAGGGCTTGAATCTGTGAGGATGGAATCTCTCCTCATTCAGCCTCTTTCTAGTTGTGATCGTGAACCAGTTACTCGGTCTTCTCAAGCTTCAATTCTTCTAATCTCTAAAACTAGGATAAAATCACTAACTTGGTATGGCTATTAAGTTCAAGTAAGATAATGTGTATAAAGTGCAGTAAAAAAAAAAATGATAGCTCTTTATTATTGCACTAGACAGTGGCAGCGAGAGTGAAGTTCAGCTCAGATTTTTAGAAATGCATATCCATCAAAGTGCCATGTCAAAGCTATCACTTCCTCTTCTTAGTTATCATGGAAGATAAATCTCAATGTCAAAGTTACTGAGGAAGATACAGCTGTGTTTTAGCTCCCTTTCAGCCAAACCCCAAGTTCCACCTCTCCTGTGCTCTTTGTTTTCTTCCTGCCTACACCCCACTTTTAAGACTGCTGTGGGTGTTGAGTTTGCATCATGACACAGCTGAATTAATGGCTCAGAAATCAGTATGCCAACTCAACAACAACAACAAACAACCCAATATAAAAATTGATGAAGGACTTGGATATATAGTTCTTATTTCTCTAAAGAAGATACACAGATGGCCAACAAGCACATGAAAAGATGTTTATCATTAGGGAAATGAAACTCAAAATCACAGTGACGTACCACTTCATATCCATTAGGATGGCTATAATCAAAAGAAGTGGAAAATAAATGTTGGCAAGGATAAGGAAAAACTGGAACCCTAGCACTTTGCTGGTGGGAATGTAAAATGGTTCAGTTGTTGTGGAAAACAGTTTGGTGGTTTCTCAAAAAGTTAAACATAAAATATTCATATGATAATTCTACTCCCAGTAATTCTACTCCTAGGTATATACTCAAAAGAATCAAAAACAGTTGTTCAAACAAGTACAGGTATAATCATGGTATGGTCTGAATGTTTGTGTCACCCCAAAATCATATGTTGGAATTCTAACACCGGATGTGATGATATTAGAAGGTGGAGATCTTTAGGAGGTGATTAGGTCATGAGGGTATAACCCTGAGGAATGGCACTAGTGTTCTCATTAGAGATTTCACAGAGCTCCCTAGCCCCTTCCACCATGTGAGGATACAAGAAGTCTATGACCTAAATAAGAGCCCTTGCCCACTGGTGCTGGCACCCTGGCCTCCGACTTCCAGCCTCCACAACTGAAAGCAATAAATTTCTGTTTATAAGCTATCCAGTCTGTGGTATTTTGTTATAGCAGCCCAAATGAACTAAGATAACACATGTTCATAGAAGCACCATTATAATAGCTAAAAAGTAGAAATAACCTAAAGATCTACTAATGCATGAATGATAAACAAAATGTGATATATTTATATAATGGAATATTACTCATCCATAAAAAGAAATGAAGTATTGATATATGCTACAACATGGATGAACCTTGAAAACATTATTCTAAATGAAAGAAGCCAGACACAAAAAAAATATATATTGTATGGTTCCATTTAAAATAAATATCCAGAATAGATAAATCCATAGAGACAGAATAAAAATTGGTAGTTACCAGGGACAGCAGAGGAGAATGAGGAACAATTATTTAGTAGGTATGGGGTTCCCCTTTAGAGCCATGAAAATGTTTGGAACTAAACAGAGGTGATAGGTGCGCAACACTGGGAATATACTAAATGCCACTAAAATGTTTGCTTTAAAATAGTTTTATGTTATATTAATTTCACCTCAATAAAATAAATAATATGTTTTTAATTAATATGAAAGCCTCCTCACAGAAAGTGGATGTGATTGGCTGCTAGAGTTTATAAACACTTGCCTCAAGCCACCAATGAATAAAAGGTAGTTTACATTAAACCACTATGGTACCCATTCCAATCAGAGCTTTTAATGCCCAGGCATTTTTTATTGACTAATGACAAGTGTAGCCCCAATCAGGACCAGTGCAACCTCCACTGATATCATTGCTTTTAGTTGAAAACTGCATCGGAGCCCTCTTTTTCTTCCCCATGAGTTTGACCTCCCACAGTCCCTCTGAACACTCTAGCCTCAGACTGGCTTCGGGGACCTTTTGGAGGCAGTTTTTCTTCCTCTGAGTTCCTGAATTTTCTTTGACTGTAATGTTTCTTTTTAAAAGTCCTCACATATCATTATATGAAAGTAAAATGTCTTTTTAAGTCTGGATTATAAACTCCATGAGAGCAAGAACCATGCTGTTTTGGGTCACCACTATACCTAGCACATAACACAACAAAACAGTTAGATATTTAGATGCCAGCCTCAGCAGACCCAAATTTTCTTGTTTGCTCTTTTGCCTGCTTCTGAGTAAAACAGCACTTGAACCAAAAAGTCAGATAAATTATTTTTTAGTTTTAACATTTGACTTTATAATTATCCTGTGTGTATAGAAAAAGAGATTGACTAGAAACTAGTCAGTTAAAATACCACTCCTCAGTTAAAATACCACCTTGACTCCCTCATCAACAAATAAAACACATGATCCTCCCGAATCTCTTCCACCTCTCCCATAGCGCTCATTCATTACATCCTGAAGGTAAAAATTCTAGAACATTAATTCAACAGAGTTCAAAAGAGAAATAACATTTTCATTTGTTTCTTTGTGCTCAGAATTCAAATTGCTTAATTAGTTCACTTTTTAAAAAGACAAAACATTCAACATCTTCTCACTTCACTTTTCTTCTTTTATTCAGAAAGACTCACTTCTGTCCAGTTACTGACTTCCCAGGAAATATTGCCAGTACTAGAAACTGAGATTGGACTGCTTCATTGCTCTACATAAACAAAGCCTCAATCTGTCCTTAAGGCTCAAAGAAAGATTCTACAGGTAATAATTATGTACAAGTGGTGTCCCAGAAGAAAAAGATGTTTTGACACCGTTAAGAATCACCATGCGTAGGTGCCTCTTGTGTTGAGCACTGTATGTGGGAAGAACACCAATTTACTAGTCAAAGAGTTTGGGACTTGAATCTCAGGTCTGCCATTTACTTTGTGAGCTTGAGCAAGTTATTAAACATCTCTGAACATCAGCTTATTAATCTTATAAAAATGGAAATAATGGTTAATTCATAGAATTGTTGTATACATTAAATATGTCATCATATTTAAAGATTGTCTGACACACATTAGGCTTTCAATTAGTAGCCATTATCATTATTCCAAGCAGAACTCATCTTATTGGAGTGAAATTTCATTTACCTCCTGTTTATACACACACACACACACACACACACACACACACACACACACACACACAAGCATCTTCTTACTTGATTTTCAGGCTTCTTGAATAATAAAACAGTCAAAAAGGAAAAGGAAGACATAGTTTTTAAACACTATTTGATTACTAGGAGGCCCAAAAATGATTTTCATAATAAACCGAATTTAAATAAATTTGATAACTATTTAGAGAATGCCTACTACATTCAAGACACCGGAGAGATTTGAAGATAAATACAATATAGTCTGTGCCCTCAAGCAGCTTATAGGCTAGTAAAAAAATTGGTAAGATCAGCCATGTGGCAGATTTTACTATGCTAACAAATCTCTTCATCCCAATATGGCCTGTTCAGTAGATCTCACAGAAATAGTTCAGACCAAATCAGTTGAAAACAGTGTAGGTAATTTTCTAGATTCTTTGGACAGAAAATCTTGCTCTAAAAGATAACAAAACAAAATAAAGTCTTTCCGGATTATCTCTTGTGGCTGGCTCTGTTGTCTGCACTCATCAGGTAATTACTCAATTATCCTTTTCTATGTAGGTGGTGCCATTATGTATAAGACCATAGCAGAGAAGCTATGGCAAGATTATTTGCAAAATGAGATATTTTGTACCAAGCACCATGACATTTAAGCAACTCAAGGGAAATAAATTCTTACACTGTTCTGGATATCTGTACTAAGAATTTTTATGTGGTGCACTAAGTAAATTCCATATAAAATAATTTTCCCTAAGAAACAAAATGTTCACATAGACACCCTTTCAAATTTTTTTCATAGCAGAAGTTTAATCCAAAATTTGACCTTATAAACAATACCAGCACACAAAGAGCCAGATACTTGCAAGTCAATGTTATTCTCTGGTACACTAAACCTTTGAGTGGGAGCAGGACAGAGAAGGAACAGGACATCACTTCCGTTCCACCACCAGGGAACTATTTATAGTCCAGCATTCTAATGAAAACCCTGTTGACCTGGAAAAATTAATGTGCCTTTCAGTGTCTTATTTATACCCACGGAATAATTCAGAATCAAATCAAAGATGTATAGGTTTGTTTCCACACACACACACACACACACACACACACACACACACACACACACACACACACACACACATGCACACACACACCACACTCTCTCTAGCTCATAATTTTATCCCATTCAATACAAAAGCCAGAAAAGAGTTACACAGTCTATATTTATTTGTGTTCTCACATTACACAGCTGATGATTGAAGACATTGCAGAATATTGAAGTTCTTTTAGAAACACTTTCACGAAAATGATGAACCAAATTTTGTCGATAATTACAGTCCATCCCCTGCCCCCTAAAAAAAGATCACAGCATTCCTCCCCTTAAAAACTCAATAGACTTAAAAGGTGACATCAGAAAGTGAAACCAGTAGAATGGGAAATGTAGCCTGAAGTAAGTTTAAATGTCAGTTACATATACTTATGTTATTTAAATAACAGTGTAATTATTGATGCCATAACTGTGTATCGGAGTTTTCAAGGCCCTTTTCTTTGTTAGGTGTCCACTTGGACTTCACTTTCTTCAAGAAGGCTCTTCTGACTCTTCTTAGACCAGGTCAGTTGCCCACGTGCTCTTAATCTTAGCACTTTTCAAGTAAGCCTGGCAAGATAGGTGTGGTTCTGATTGCCACTTTACGGGTAAAAAAGCTGAGTCCAGAGAAAATGAGTAACATGTGTCACCAAGATCACAAAGCAGAACCAGAAACCAAACTCCTATCAAATGATTCCAAACCCTGTACTCTGGCCACAGGTCACAGGGAAAAGGTCATTCAGTGGACTTCTCTTCCACTTTGAGATTGCATCTACTAAACATTTAGAAAGTAGGGAGATGAGCAATTATCTGTTGGCTTTGGGCAATAAACATGGAACATCTGAATAATTACGATAAGAATGTATTGAGCATTACTGTGTGCCATGCGCTCAGCTAAGTGCTTAGTGCATTCTCTCATTTCCTTCTCACAACATCCTGTAAGATATGAATGATTATTTCCCTCCATTTATTTTTATGTTTTACAGTTCAAGAAACTGAGGCTCAAGGAGGTTAAATAATGTTCCCAAAGCCATACACTAGAATGTGACAGAGCCAGACTCTTTACCCAGATTTCTAACTCTGAGTCCACTTGCTTAACCAGCACACCTATTGCCCACTTTAATTCCCTCCTCCCAGACCCTTTTCCTTAGATATTTATTTAAGTGAGGGAAAGTGTAGGCTATAAGGTGAGGGCTACCCCATATTATTTAAATAACTGTTGAATTCTTCCTTTTTTTTTTTAATACATATTGACATACACTAAAAAAAATTGTCAGACTTCTTTCAAATTGAGTTCAGCCACTTACCAGATGGAATGACTATGTTGACATTACTGAACCTCCAAAACTCAGTTCCCCTATTTGACAAAAGGGGCTGATAGGATCCAACCAGCAGGGTAATTGCACCTAAAGTGAAATCATGTATGCACTGGAAACCACCTCCTAATACAGAACCTAGTAGAAAGAGTCACTCAATAAAATTCATCCCCTTCCCTTCCCCTGACTTCTATCTTTAAATATAAGTATAAACCAAGCACATGCTAAATAATAGAAAATCTTCCTTCATTTACTAACTCAGTCATTTACCTGAAAATATTATTGACCTTTCTTAAATCTCTTCAGTTAAGGAAATTTTAAGGTGACAAATTCCTAAAAAAAAACATTTGTTTTTTTAGTTCTATATGTGGATAGCAACAGACCTTGGATGTTTTTTTTCTGAATTTGTTTATACAAGCGCACAAATTTATCTATATTTGAAAAATACTATGATGATACACTCTTTAATTCCCCAATTATCTGCTAAGTGCCTCCCATGCTAAAAATCATACCTTCCTCCAAGGAGCTCATAGTTTATTGGGTAAACAAATACAAGAATAGCTAAGACACGGTGTGATGACGGTGCTATAACAGAGGTATGTACCAAGTTCCATGGGAGCAATTAATCCTACTTAAGGTGTTGGGGACTAATTTTTCACAGTGGAGGTGACATTTGAGTTTAGCCATGAAGAATGAGTCATATCCTCCAAGAGCTGATGAGCATTCCAACATTAGAGTCAAATTTCAAAGAGGGAGTCTTGTTAAAAATATGACCACAAGAATGTCACATCAGAGTAAAGTCTTTCCTTTTGCTTGGTCCAGATTACTAAAGACAAAACAGTTGTGATGACTTTCAGTGTTAGTCTGATAAAGTCATTTGATGATGGTTTTACAAAGCAAATGTATGGTGTTTAACTATCCCAAAGCCACCATTGTGTAGTACTTAGGATTCTGGACAACGCAAGTTTCTCCTTTGAGGGCTCATACATAATGAATGTGTGTTACATTTAAGATTACAAAGATTATAAGCCTTCTTTTTTTCATGTATAAGATTGGAAGCTTTTAAAATATTGATGCAGTTATGCAAGTTACTTGACTTGAATTTTACAGTAAACTCAGGAAAGAAATTGTCAAAATCAAACACATTTTAAGTGAATTCTCGTTATAAAAAAAAAACTTCTTAAAATAGGTAACATTTTGAGATAAATTAGTCTACGGAGCTCATCCTAGATCTCAAAGTAAAGTAGCTCAAGGTGGCAAAAATAAAATGGCAAAAAGACTTAAGGAAATGTTCCAAGATTTAACTATCTTTTACTTGCTCTATGTGTAACCTATGTTTCCTTGCTTTCTGCCTCTAATCTTTCTTCTATGAACATATTTCATATGCTGACAAATAATTCCAGTTGCCATTCACGTGGTGCCTGCAACTCTCTCTTTTTCCATTGCCTCTGCCCTTTCATTGCTCACTGTGTCCCAGCAGGCACCGCCATCTCTTGCCACAGCTCATGTCAGGATAATAAGGTTATTGATGTTGTGTTGTACAATTAGGAAGAATGTCTCTCTTCCTTTCCTGTCTTACACTCTCTTAGAAAGATAAGACCAAGGAAGACATCCTTGGTCCCCAGAGATGGACAACATTGTCAGTGCCATGGCCCTTTCAAGTTTTACTCACAAACTTTCTATCTCCCTTTCTACAGGACTGAGATGTCAGGCCCCGGGCAGGAGATAACCTCACTGACAGCCTCAAACCATTCCCCTCTAGTGATCAAAGCTTTGTTTTGGGGTTCAGATTGTGCCTAGATGCCTTGTCTGTCAGAACAAATCCTTACTAAAGAGGCCCTGGGATCATGTCATAGAGATAGCCTGGCATGCCATTTTCTCAGATAAGGCCAAATTGGTATGAACTTCAGAGATAAACCTGGTTTGGGATTATAGGATTCTTGATCTTTTTCCTACTTGTTTTAGTTATTTGATGAAAATAGGTTAAGCCTCACAACAAACCTTAGAAGAAGCTAATTAATGTCTGTTTTTATTTCTTACTTAAAGATAAAGGAAGGAAAGAGGGAAGGAAGGAAGAAAGGAAGGAAGGAAGTTAGTTCCAATTAAAGCTGTAACTTTCCCCAAGTGAATGTTTAGTAAAAGTGTTTCATCTCTGCAACCACTATGATTTCAAATATTTTATCCATTTTCTTTAAGAATCGTAACAGCTAAAATTGATATCACATTTTACAAAGCCTTTTCCATATATATTCTATCATTTAGTTTTTAAGTATCCTACGAAATAGATATCATTGTGATCTTCATTAATCAGAAGAGAAAGTTAAGCAGTCTCTCTCACCTATTATCACCCCCTTCTTCCACTACTAAACTTTACTAATCCTTCAAGCTACACCTAAGATATCATTTTTTCCAGAAAGATTTACCTGATATTCTTGGCCTGGATAGGCATCTCCTATCCTCTGGTTCAGTACAGCAGAGTATACCAGTTGACAAGAAGAAGATTGGGGTGACTAAAATCCACCAGACTAATCACCTCAAGCCTCAAGCTGTCCCACTTATTCTCCCAATATCATATGAGGAATACCATTTTCCACATGTGCAAAGATGTGAAAAAAGCTTAGAAACATTGCCATACAAGAATGGCTAAGAATATGGATTTTGGAAACACCTTGTAGCTATGTGACATTGGGCACTTATCTGAACTATCTGAGTGTTAGTTTCCTTATCTGGAAAATAAAGATAACAATAGTGAACACTTAGAGAGCACTTACTACCATGTAGGCTATCTCATTTGCTTTTCACAACTGTATAAAGTAGGTACTATTAATCTTCCTATCACACAGAGAGGAAATTGAGGCAGAGGATGGTAAAAATCACATAGATAAGTTGTTTGAACTTCACATTAACAGCATAAGAGCTGTGATTCAAACCCAAGCCCATGTTTGTTTATAATCACTATGCTATACTGGGATCACAACTGAACCTTCCTCATAGAGTTGTTATAAGGAATAAATTTGATAATCTATATGTAAATGATGCTCTCGTCTCAGAAATGTAACTGAAGACTGAAACCACAAGTACCCTCCCACTGCCTTGCAGGATTTACTGAGAGGTACCGGTTCAGAGAACTGGGATTAACTCTCTGCCCTCCACTTCCACCACCCTAGCCAATACAAAGAGAGTCACAGACCTGCCTCTATGTAATTAGAGCCTAGGAAAAAGATCTGGGGAGATGGATATTGTGGTTGTGCTGCTGGAGGAGGGGATATCAGCCCCCTTCCTAGAAAGACGGATATTGCACTTGACCATGGTCCCAAGAGTTGGTTGGAATTGGGAGCTACATCTTGCCCTAACGGACACTACATGGTGGGCAAAGAGGCACTTGTAGCAAAGTATTGCAGCATGGTGCCACCACCAGGGCTGAGGGGGTCAGCTGGAGAAAATGGCTAATTCTTGCAAGGGGTCTCCAGTGCTCAGAGAAAATGCACTGGAGTGAGTCCCTCCCTGATGGGGCCCATTGAAGTCCCCTCATGCTCTCACTATGAAATATGGAAACTATGATGCTTTCCCCACAGGACTATCATGAAAGCTAAGTGAGGTAAGGTGTGTGAAATTCTCTCTACAAAGGAGACTCATGATTACTGTTCGCTCCCTCACCGTGTTCTTGCTACTCGGTGTTTAAAGCCTGGATAAATACTTCGAGCGTGGGAAGAGGGGTAGCTTTTCATAATGTCAGATTCAACAGAAAAAGAAAAGTCTGTGTTTGCAGAGTTCTATCTCCCTGGATTACCAGGCAGCTTCTGAAATTTATTAACCTTTTTAGTCATTTGTGAGCACCAGCATGAGGACTTTTTTGAATAATCAAAAAACCTTCTCATTCTGGCAGCCAAATAAAAGGAGGCCAGGTGTTCGGGATTAAAAATGCATTACCCCCACCATTGACTTTCTGAGGATGGTGTCAAGTATTTTCTCTTTCATAATGTGTACCATTTCTAAAGTACAGAAAGAAGAGGGGGAAATGAAAAGAGATGATAAGAAGACTTCAGGAAAAATGGGGGTGGATAGAAAAATGAAGGGCGAAAGTGGCAGAGGGAAGACTAGGAGAATTCTATTTTTAACCAATTATGGTCTTCTTTCCTCCCCTTGAAAATATTCTCTTCCTGCCCACAATGAATTGAGTGGACAATATCTGGGGTTCTATAACACCATTTGTGTATCTATTTAGAGGCACTGATATTGTTTATCTTTTGGGCAAGGTTGGGCAAGACTTTTAACACTAGATACACAACCACCAAATTTCCTCTAGAAATATTTCTAAGAAAAATGTCCCTATGCACATTTATCATGTTTTTAAAATTATCCTTGCCAGAATAAGGCTATTTTCTTAAAATAAAACTAAGGTAATTTCTGGTTGCTAATAATACTCATAGAACAACACATGTCAAGTATGTGTTCTCTGTACCAGGCACCACGCTAAGCTCTTGATATTCATAGTACCTTTTTGGCAGATGAGGAAATTGAGGATTGGAAAGCTAGATAACTGAGTCAGGGCCACAGAGCTTTTATGCGGTGGAATAGGGATTCAAACTTAGGTCTCCCTCTAAACCCTGAGTCCGTCACCTCTGCCCTAGTATCTGCTTTAGAAACCTTCAATGACAACCGCTCTGGCACCCAGGCTGAGCTCTGACCCTAAGTGCAGGAAGAAACCAGGTCCATGGGAAAAGCAAGAGCTAAGATACAGCACCAGTTATTACAGAAAGGAGGATTGTGTTGCAAACAAGCCCTTCAAACTTTGTACACAACAAGCTCACAGTGCACCATGAGGCCATTCTAAGGCTCAAGGATTACTTTGGAAAGTCTTCTGTAATTTCAGAGCTTAATAATATGAAATCAGACCCAGAATCCTCAAACAAAACCATTTCAAACCTACAATACCCCTGGAAATGAGCACTTCCATTAGATTTGAGCACATATCCATCTCTGTGTGAGAGAAATAGATGCTTTCACGTTGGAACAAATAGAAAACATAGTACATTTTCATCCAGTACAATTTCCTAAACTCCTTTTATCCAATTTCCTAATTTTGTCAGATATTTGAAACTGAAATAAAACTCTCCTCTTAGCTCAGTTCCTTGTTCGCCTTAACTCTGCAACAAAATTATTCTTAGATTTTAAAATCAGCCTTTTTCTTAGATAGGGCTAGGGTTCCATTATTTCGACATAGGGTCACAGTATGCAAAGAAATGTTCCAGAAACAGACTTTTGTTATTTTCTCTATAATGTAATCATTGAATCTTTATGACATTTTTGCTCAGGACAAGAGCATACACATTATGAGAGAAACCATTAAACAATTACAAATCTACTATGAACAATAGTTTCTGATACTTAAAGGGAAATATCTCCAGAGATCATAAACAAAAGGTATTTACAACAGGTTAAGAGATCAAGCAACCTGTGGAAAATACTTTGGAAAATATTTTTCCAATCTTATGCAAATGAAGATTGCATATACCACAATTAGGAAAAGCTTCATATTTTTTAGACTCAATAAAATGTTTTCAATCCTTGGGCCAGTATAGAAAAATATTCAGTTAAGCATACTTATTATGTATATATACAGTTAATATTTACAAGATATTTTCTAAGATGCCATTTTGGGTACTAAATACATGGATCACTACCTTCAAGAAACTTTCAGCCTTGTAGAAGAGGTAAAAAAATGTGTTTACAAGCTATAATTAAAAGAAGTATGTGATAAGTGCCACAAAGAAAGATGCAAAGCATTATGGGTGTTCAGAGAGCATCAGATGATTGTGGGCAGTCCATTCCAGGCTAATGAAACACATGAGAAAAGGTAACACATGTTCGGGAAACAGTCTCCTTTGATTGGAATTCAAGATGTCAGTGAAAAAAGGAATATAAGCCTGAAATTGGGTCATGGAGAGTAAACACCAGGGGTTGGCAGTTATTCAGTTGGAGAAAAAGAGATGCACTAGGTACAACCAATATTTCTCACTATCTATTTTTACCTAATTATAATCTCTTTTTTAAACATATTTATCGAAGTATAATTGACACACAATTAACTGTACCTGTTTAAAGTGTAAAATTTGGTATGTTTTGACACAGTTATACACCCACGAGACTGTCACCACAATCAAGATAATAAACATATCAATCACTCCCAAAAGTTTCTTTGTGCGCTTTTGTAATCTCTCTCTCCTGCCCCATCCTCAAGCAATTGCCAATCTGTTTTATGCCACTATAAATTAATTTGCACTTTCAAGAATTTTACATAAATGGAATCATACAGTATGGACTCTTTAGTCTGACTTCTTTCACCAAGTACAGTTTTTTGAGATTCGTCTATACTGTTGGGTGTGTCAATAGTTTGGTTTCTTTTTTTTACTAATGAGTAGTAGTCCATAGTTATGGATGTGCCATAATTTGTTTATTTATTCATCTTTTTGATGGACATTTGCATTGTTTCTAGATGGAGCTATTACAAATAAAGCTATTGTGAATATTTATATACAAGTCTTTGTATGGATATATGTCTTCATTTCTTTTGGTTTAATACCTAGATGTGGAGTGACCAGGTCACACAGTAGGTTTAGGTTTACTTTCTAAATAGCTGCAAACTATTTGCCAAAGTAATTTACCACTTTGCATTCCCACCAGCAGCGTATGAGAATTCCAGTTGTTCCACATCTTTACAAACACTTGGCAATGTAACTGCTTTTTAATTTCGGACATCCTAATAGGTGTATAGTGATATCTTATTGTGGTTTTAATTTGCATTTCCCCAATGACTAATGACTTTTCATGTTTTTACTTGCCACTTTTATAGCTTCTTTGATGAAGTAACTGTTCATATCCTTTGCACATTTTAAAATTATTATTATTGAGATTTTAGAGTTCTTTATACATTCTGAATATAAACCCTTTATCAGATATATGATTTGCAGATATTTCCACCCAGTCTTTGGCTTGTCTTTCAAAGAGTAGTTTTTAATTTTGATGATGTCTAATGTATCTTTTTTTTATGGATTGTGCTTTTGATATTGCATCAAAGAAATCTTTGTCTAATTTAAGATCACAAACATTTTCTCCTATGTGCTCTTCCAGTTTTATAGTTTTACATTTAGATCTATAATCCATATTGTGTTAATTTTCTTTGCGTATGATATAGGGTCTGGATTTAAGTTTTTTATTTTAGGTTTTTGTTCTTGTTGTTGCAGATAAATATCTAATTATTCCAGGATTGTTTGTTTGAAAAATAATCTTTTTAACTGAATTGTCTTTATGCCCTTGTCAAAATCAATTGACCATACATGTGTAGGTCTATTTCTGAATTCTATTCTGTTCCATTGATTTATTTGTCTACCTTGATGCCAATACCACACTGTCTTGATTACTACGTTGTTATAATAAGCCTTAAAGTCAGGTAGTGTAAGTCCTCCAGATTTGTTCTTTTATTTTATATTATTAAAGTTATTCTAGGTCCTTATAAATTTTAGAATCAGCTTATCGATTTCAACCAAAAAAAGAAAAACATCTGCTAGGATTTTGATTGAATCTATATATTAATTTAGAGAGAACTGTTATCTTAACCTCATTGAGTCTTCCAATCTGTAAGCACAATATAGCTCTCTAGTTTGGTCTTCTTTAATTTCTCTCAGCACTGTTTTATAGTCTTCCTTGTATAGATGTTTCACATCTTTTCTCAAATTAATCCCCAAATATTTCATATTTTGTGTTATCTTAAATACTTTTTATTTCAGTGTCTATTCATTGTCAATTTGTTAAAATATAGTTGATTTTTATATATGATCTTGTATCCTATAATCTTGCTAAAGCCACTTAGTTCTAAGAGCTCTTTTGTAGAGTACATAGAATTTTCTATATAAATGATCACGTTATCAATGAATAAAGAGAGTTTTACTTCTTTCTTTCCAATCTGGATACCTTTATAACTTTTTTCTTGCCTTATTGAAAGAAAATTATTACTCCAAACTCCCAGAGTTCCCCCATAGAGCATGAGGTACTCTACTCATTGCTCCATCCACTGAGCAAGGTTTCCTTGAGTGCAAGTGGAGATGGCTTTCCTTCAGTATTAGACATGCTGTGAAGACCCAGTCACTTCAGTACTGAAATCTTAAATTTGCATTTTTATGATTTTGGCCTCTAGCATATATATACTTACACATACATATGCATACAGTTGTGTTTTTTTTAACACTCCCCACTAAGCTCAGGTAGCTCATCCAAGATCCAGCCCTCCCCAGTCCTACTCTAATCATTATAGGTATATGACCTTGGTCATCAAGCCAGGTTGTCCTTTCTCTTATGGTGAGCTCCTCTTCAAAAGTATTTGATGTCTTTGCAAATGACATCAGTTGTATCCATCTTAATCCATCTGGTATTTTCCTAATAATATTAAGCTTTGAAAAGGAAAGTAGCAGAGTTTTAGCCACTAATTCCCAGAAGACTCCTTGTACCTTATGTATATATACCCATTTCTCTTTTTTTATGACCTCCGAGAAGGGCAGTATTTGCCAATATAAAACAAAGACCTGTTATATACTTTCCCCTTTACAATGGTATCTAATGGCCTTACATTTATCTAGAAGAGATCATTCAAGAGATTCTTCTCAGGTAAAAGGATATCTGCTCCAAGAAAATTTGTAAATTCTAACTTTAGAAATTCATATATAATAAAAATATAACCTACAAATAATAGTGATAAAGGAAGGAAAAAAATGAAAACAAGAGATTTTTTAATAAAGAGATTAAATAAGATTTGGAGAGTAAATTATGGAAAACAAGAGAGAGAAAGAAGTCAAAGAAGGCTAGATAACAGAGAAAATAGTATCACATCTTTAGAAGAAAATGGTCAGTACGTAGGAAAACGTAAAGGGCAACTCTAGGTGGTAAGGTGATCAGTTAGATGGTGGACATGTTGAGTCTGGTTCAGATGCTGAGAGGCAGTAAGAATTACTAAAAGAAGGTTGGGTAGTGATCGGGAAACCTGAGGTCTAGTTGTGACACTGTCACTAACTCACTGTGAGACAGTGGTCGGTACTGTTGGAGCCTGCCCAACATTTATTTCAGACTGCACCTTCCTCATTTCTCATCTAAGAGAAACCAGATTTAGTTTCGGCATCTCTTCAACTTAGTAGAGCCATGTGCTTCAGAGGAAGCTGGACTCAGCCTCAAAAGGTAAATTCTGATTGATCTAAGGCAATTACATGTCACAAGTCTGACCAATGAGGCATAAAGGAAAGTTGGGCATGAAGAAGAACCACCCAGGAAGATATGGCCCCGGTTTTCAGTGGACATTGTCAGGTCTGAATTGGACACTAGGTACAGCTATCTAACCACCAGAAAAGCAGGCCTGTGGACAGACCAATATGCTGAGGATGGCGATGCCAGTAGATAGAGAGAACCTGGGCCCTTGCTTGACACTGCCACTGAATTGCTACATTAACCAACCCTAGCACTCCATACTCTGGTATGTCTTGTTATGGAA
>NW_006443138.1:6433437-6436179 GCF_000325575.1 Pteropus alecto
CTAAGAACTTCTAGCTCTAATCACCCATGATTTTATTGTTACAGGTAGAAATAATGTGCAGCAGTCTGTTAAAAAGGAATAATGAACATCTAGAGAAAGGCCAAAACAAAAATACAGATAGAGGAGTTGTATGTGTGATGTGAGACTCAGCCTTGAGGATAAATGAAGTTAAAAACTGATTGCTACAATAGTAACAATAACACCTCATTTTATCTTCAAAATATTCTGCAAAGTGGCATCATTGCCATTTTCTATGAGCAAACCAAGACACAAATGTCAAGTACAAACAGCGTCCCAGATTCTAAGAGATTATCAAAATTTCAACAGTGTCACATGTCCAGACAGGTCAAGAAGAATGAAGACTAAGAAAAGGTCAAACACCTTGATAATTAGGTGGTTCTTAATGCTTTCAAGAAAACAGTTTCTGGAAAGTTGTAGGGGTCAAAGAGTGAAAAAGGGGAGTAAAGAGTGGGAGATGTCAAGGAAGTAAAGACCACTTTTAGCAGAAGTTTAGCAGTGGAAAAAAAAAGGAGAAAGATAAAACAAATTTGGGGGAGAAAGTTTGTTTTGTTTCTTGTCTGTTAAGTGGAAAAGGCCCAAGCGTACTGGTGGGTAGAGGGAAAGGGGTGAACAGATGAGAAGAGCTGAAGGTAGAAGAGAAAAAGGGCTTCACTGAGGGAGCAAGAACCTGAGGACAGGAGAAAACATGCTCTTTGCTTTCCCTCCATTGCCTGCTCCTTGATCAATGAGGGCTCTAATCGATGGCCAGACTGAGCTGATGTAATCACTGATACAAGGCATTAATAATAAATGAATGTTATTTCTTTTATACATTATCTTAAGAGTCTTTTATAAAAGGACCATTGGAAGAAGACCAATGTATCTTTCCAAAGCTTATTTTTAAAATTCATAATTACTACAGAAAAGTGTCACTGTACAGTAAAAACCAATATTTATCTCATTCTCTTAACGGAATACAACCTAAAAGAAGAAAAAGATGAAAAGATGTTAAAAATAAAATGGTTTTATAATGGGTCTCCAATTTCACTGTGAAATTACCTAAACCTACATTACAGAGAGAAAATAGAAATAGAATAATAGAAGTTACAATTTAGTAATAACTTACTATATGCCAGGCCCTGTGCTAAATACTTCATATATATTATTTTATTTAATTCATATAACACCCTGAGAGATAGATGTTATTAACTTTATGCTGAAAGAATTGAGGCTCAGAGAAGTTATATCCCCAATATATAACTGCACTATTCTATACCAGTGTTCATAAATCAAACAATTATTCATATGTACTGACTGTTAGCCATATTCCAGGAAGTGCTATGTACTTCCTAGTCTCATGGCAGCCATGTGAGGTATGTTTTTATTATCATATTCAGATGCAAATCCCAGATCCAGAAAATTAGCCATGGGATGCTTGAGTTCACCCTTTCAACCAATATGCTCTGGTACCTCCAAGATTTTAAAAAATAAAGTCAAGAGAAGACAATTTGAAAATGGTTTTATAGGATCGCATAACATATCCAGCAAGTATGAGCCAAGTCCCCAATTCCCCAAAAGAAATAAATTTCCAAAGATGAACATGTTGCCACTAGTATATAAGCTTAATAACATAATTAAAATCTTTCAAGTCAAAATTGAATGTCAGTCATGAGACACTAAAGTGTGATGTGTTTAGTTCTTTCCCCTTTATAAAATAGTAATTGATGTTCCAAAGAAAAGAATGTGTTTGTTCTATGGTTCAATTTACTATTAGCTTCCAAGTGCACATTGGCTCAGACCTTTAAAAGGTCAATTCAGTTTCCTCTGAATTGAGACGTAGTAACTAGAATAATCACAAATACTGAAAAGCATCTTTTAGCAAACCAATGTCATTACTCCATTTTGTAGAAAGGAGAAACATTGCATTAAAAATATATTCTGGTCTATGGCCATGCCACCTTGAACACGCCCGATCTCGTCTGATCTCGGAAGCTAAGCAGGGTCAGGCCTGATTAGTACTTGGATGGGAGACCACCTAGGAAGACCAGGTGCTGTAAGCTTAAAAAACATATATATATATTCTGAAGCCATGTTGCCATGGTTTAAATCTAGTCTCTGCCACTTAATTATCTTTGTGATATTTGGTAATTTTCTTGTCCTCTCTGTGCCTCATATCAACTGTAAAATGGGGATATAATGATGATTAAATGAGTCAATACACACAAAGCCTGGCACATGATAAGCACTATACAAATGTTAGCTGTTATGCACACTTGGATGTTTATAACACCATTTGTGGTGGCTTTGTTCTCAGTTTACTCTTGCCTGGCTAGATAAATTTAAAAATTGTAACTTTTTTGAAGGTATATTTGTAGCGTTGTCCCAGAGCATTCTTGCAGGGAGGGAAAAAAAGCCCTCTTTGGAAGCCTTTTTCACCTCTTTGGCTATTGGGACCAGCTACATAATTTGTGGGGCCCAGTAAAAAATGAAAATGTGGTGACCCTTCTTCAAAAATTATTAATATCTAGATGGCAACAGCGTTAAGGTAAGAGTGGGGCATCTCTGAGTGCAGTACTCTGTGCAACTGCGCGGATCACGTGTCCGTTAAGCCGGCCCTATTTGGCATCATTACTTTGGTAGGAAGGTAAAACTCAGAGCTCTCTAGCTTTACTCGATTGTTTATTTATTTTTTAGAATATTTTTTTCCTAACCCTACCTTGTCCAGAAAAAGATTTAAGGTAA